>NC_137204.1:4321180-4705638 GCF_960531495.2 Zeus faber
TATATATATATATATATATATATATATATATATAATAGTCTTAGTTTGTATATAGTCACTTTTAAGATTCAAGCATTCAAGAGGTTTATTTGTCACATACATATACATACTTTCATACATAATTATATGCAGTGAAATGTCAATGCAACGCACCCGGTGATTACAACAGGGATGTCCTATACTGACACTATATCTATACCTATATAACTATTTCTACTTACACCAACTATCCTGAATACAAACTTGTATGAACAAAAATATGCCCTTAGGGGGCTATATCTGAATAGAATAAGAACTACAGAGGGGTAATGTAGGGTGTGGGGTACAGAATAGATAAAGGGAATAGGCTTATGTATATGGGATAGACTTATGTATATGGGATAGACTTATGTATATGGGATAGGGCTAATTATGTATATACAGATATGTGCATTAAAGTGGCATGTGAATAAAGTGAGGTAGTGTTTGTGAGATATACAGCACAGTATACAACAGTACGGCACAGCAATACGGTAACACCGAACAAACCCAGAACAGTGACACAGTATGCGCTACAGTATGCCTACATACAGTACAGTAATGTAGTGGAGCCTATGTGTGTGGCTCAGTGAGGACCCCTGGTGAGGTCAGCATTGACAGTTCTAATGGCGTGCGGGAAAAAACTAAGTCTCAGTCTCTCTGTTCTCGCTGTGTGACTGCGGGAGGTGCTTGCCTGACCGCAGCAGCTGGAACAGTCCGTTGTTGGGGTGGTGAGGATCCTTCATGATCCTGCGTGCTCTGCTACTACACCTCCTGGTGTATAGGTCCCGCAGGGGAGGGGAGTGTAGTTCCAGTGGTACGTTCAGCTGAACGCACCAGCCTCTGCAGGGCCCGCCTGTCCCTGAGCAGTACAGTTCCTTAACCAGGCAGTGATGTTGCCTGTCAGGATGCTCTCCACTGCTCCAGAGTAGAAGGACTTGAGGATCCTCACCGAGACCCGGGAATTTCCTCAGCGGCCTGAGGTGGTAAAGACGCTGCCTCGCCTTTCTCACTAAAGTGTCTGTTTGCAAAATTCCATGTTAAATCCCTCTGTGATGTGGACTCCCAGGTACTTGAAGCTGCTCATCCTGTCGACAGAAGTCCTATTAATCACCGCGTGCGTCCTTGGTTGTAAACCACGCCTAAAGTCCACAATGAGATCCTTACTTTTACTGACGTTCAGGTGTAGGCTGTTGTCCTGCCACCAGAGTGACAGGTCAGCCACCTCCTCGCGGTAGGCCTTCTCATCGCCGTCGTGATCAGGCCCACGACGACGATGTTGTCAGCAAACTTGATGGATGGTGTTGGAGCTGGACCTGGCCACAAAGTCATAGTGTGTACATGGAGTACAGTAGGGCGCTGAGGACCCAGCCCTGGGGGGATCCTGTGTTCAGAGTGAGGGAGCTGGACATGTGCTTCCCCACCATAACCACCTGTGGCCGGGCTAGGAGGAGGTCCAGGATCCAGGCTACACAGCGGAGTATTCAGTCCAAGCTCCATTAGCTTGACAGCCAGTCTGGAGGGGACTATGGTATTGAAAGCTGAATTATAATCGATGAACAGCAATGTCACATAGGCCCCCTTCTGGCCATCCAGGTGCGTGAGCGTGGTGTGCAGTACCTTGGGAGGACCGCGTCATCCGTTGATCTGTTCTGCTGGTATTCGAACTGCAACGGGCCCAAGGTGCGGGAGGGAGGCGCAGATATAATCCTTAATCAGCCTCTCCAAACGCTTCATGACCACCGAGGTGAGGGCCACCAGACGGTAGTCATTCAGGCAGGCTGGAGAGGGCAAAATCATGGCATGATCTGATTTCCTGAATGCAGGGAGCGAGACGGTCTTCTATCTGTTTCTTGTACGGTGTGTAACAATGGTCCAAAGTTCTATCTCCCCTGGTGGCACAGGTGATGTGTTGTAGAAATTAGGCAGAATTTTTTTAAGGTTTGCCTCTGTTAAAGTCCCCCAGTCACCACCACAGCCTCGTCGGGATGTTTGTTTTGAAATCCGCACAACACATCATACAGGTCTGACAGTGCTGTGTCGGTGAGATAAAATGGGACGGCAAAGATGGTCAGCTGTTTCAGGTTCGGCGAGCAGAGCAGGAGAAGATACTTAGTGTTGTTGGGGTTACACCAGCGGTTGTTTACCATGAGGCAGACGCCTCCACCTTTGGATTTACCTGACTCCCCCGATCTGTCGCCGACGGAACACAGAGAAGGGACTTGGCTGGACGAATGGCTTCATCCAGCACCAGTGGGTTCAGCCATGTCTCCGTTAGTTTCTCGTGTCCTGCTGGAATTTAATCCTCGCTCGAAGTTCATCCATCTTGTTCTCCAGAGACTGAACATTGGCAAGAATGGATGCTTGGCAGAGGTGGACGGTAAGGTTGCGTCCTCATTCTGACCCGAATGCCGCCTCATTTACCACGGTGCTTTTCTCCGTGGGCCCGCCCGTGGAACAGCGGCTCCGTTGTTGTGTGTTGTTGTTGTTGTTGTCGAGGGTTCGCACGTAGAATTTCAGTCGGCCACTCTAGTTCCACGATAAAAAAGTCCCAAAGTTCTTCTTTAAGGGAAGTTTTTATATCCACGAGTGCATAGCGGGCCGTAAGACATAACCGCCGATGCTTTTTGACGGACATTATGATGAAAAAACTGAAAAAAATGCGCAAAGTTGACCGGAGCGCCGCAACAGGCGACCGCAAGGGGGCGGCACCACTTTATATATTTGACATAAAAGATTTGTATCCATTTAAATCTCCCACTGGGTTTAATATTTTATGTATATCGTATATTATAACCCAATTAAATCACCCCACCCAGTTACATTTTCCTATATATATTATTTGTATTTACTCTTCATTACTACTTTATTCACTGTCCTCCATTGGCTCATTGTGGCTTAACTGGATGCTCACACTGCACCCACTCACGCTGCGCACCTCTCTACAGGCAGCAGCCAGACCATTCTTCTTTTCAGCCGATAAATGTACCAATTGAAAAGTAACATAAAAAATGTTTTGGCTAAAACCTATACTTAATCAATACTTTGCGGATACTCACTGTTTTCAAGATGATATGCTGTGTCGCGCAGTAGCTGAGCAACAGCCAAAGAAAATGCTGTGTTTGCCATGGTTTAATACACCCGTGCACAAGAAGGTTAACCGTGGTACATCACTGTTTATATATATGAGGGAAGAGGCGGGTATCCAATGCTGACATCCTAAAAGCTATTAATGATCTGAACGACCGTTTTGCTGAGTTTAAGAAAACGGTTAATAAAATACAACTGTGATTGCCCTGCAAGAAAACATGAAAAGATTGGAAATTCAGTGCAAAGGAACAGATGGCATAGCGAAGAAGCTGAATGACCGATTACTGTCCTGCAGAAGAGACAAGAAGAGACGAAATGGTACAGCAGGCGGTGGAATCTACATCTTTGAATCTTCCAGAGAGCAGCAATAAAAATGTGAGAAAGGATGGTCCTAGAGATCATCACTCAGATTGTCCCAGAGGAGAAGAACAAGTTGGGATTCATGGTCGACACTGTGCATTCGCCGCGTCATTATGCAGTTTACCATGCACACTCCAAGGCAGCGGTTCCCAACCTTTTTGGACTCGCCGCCCACCTGAAAATCTCAAAAGTGTTCGTGGCCCCACACGACAAGAAGTAACATGGGAGCCAAACAGTGCGATCTCAGAGGGCGTATATTTTAACAATCATATGCATTCTCATACATACAGTGCCGTAGTGGTAAAACAAAAAAAGAGGTGGGGTTAAAAATAACCATATATCTATGGAACTTTTGCGTAACGTAAAACTAACAATAACAGGAGCACATTAATATTAACTCACCTAATGAGAAGGCTGATGCATGGCACACCAAATGCTTGATATCTGGCTTAAGGGACGACAGTCTCAGGCGAAGATTTGGCTTAACATTCAACGCAGCTTGGTCCTCAAACCATGGTGGTGCTCTTTGACATGGTTGATCATGGGACGGGAAGCTGCATTTCTTCCTTTGTCAAAAAATTTGACAGATTCTCTAATGAGTCAAAGTTTGACCGGTTAACTCGCCTGGCCCACATCTCTATTTTCCATAAAAAACGACTCTCTTGTACGCTCGATATCAGCTGTTCTGACACATTCTCTGCAACCTCGTCAATCCTTCGTCTGACTGAGTTATCAGACAATGAGAGGATGTTGATTGGCTTGCATGCCTTCTCTCCCAACATCACCCTCTCTGTCTCTTTTGTAGCAGGAAGAATTAAATTCTCCCCGATTGTATGTGGCTTATCAGCCTTGGCTATGAGTTGGGCAACCCGATAGGATGCTTCCACTGCCTTTACGTTCTCAGTGCCCATACATGACGTCTCGATGATTTTCTTTTTGCCTTGAGTTTATAATCAAAAAATTCAAGCAGCTTGGACATGTCCTGTTGGTGTTTTGTCTCGAGGTGACAGCTCAGTTTATATGGCTTCAAAGCTTCATTTGATAAAATCTCGGAACACACCACGCACAGTGTTAACGGTTCATAGCGGGACTGTCCTACCTGTGCGATCCATTTTGATTATCAGCGCAAGTGGGTGGGTTACCTTATATTTTCATGCATACAGTTTTGATTAAGCCATATGTTTACTTCACTGGTTAAAAAATAAGATTAAGGTTTCTTATGTAGATGATTCACAACTGTACATATCCCTATCTCCTGATGGCCTACACCCCATACACTCCCTCACTCAGTGTATTAATGATATAAATGTATGGATGTCACAGAACTTTTTATAACTGAACAAAGATAAAACAGAGAGACAGAAATACTCATCTTTGTTGCAAAGGCTCAGAGACAAATTGCAGTTCATCTCAGTTCTGTCTCTGGAGAGCCAAAAATGAAGCCAGAAATCTTGGTGTAATCATAGATGGCGATCTAAATCTTGTGAGCCATATCAATCACATCACAAAATCAGCTTTCTGCCATCTAAAAAATATTGAAAAATTAAGAGGCTTCCTGTCAAAAGGAGACTGAAAAATGAATCCATTAATTCATATATCCCAGTTAAAACTAGGATTGATTTTAAGATTCTGCTACTTGTATATATATATAGCTATAAATGGCCTTGCACCTCATTACACACGAACCAGCAAGAACTCTCAGGTCCACAGGCAGTGGTCTTTTAACCATCCCTCGTATTAACTCTAAAGCAGGAGATCCTGCCTTCTGTATCTATGCCCCAAGTGGATGAAACACACACTGAACTGCCCCCCACACTGAACACTTTTAAAAGCAGGTTGAAGACCTTGCTGTTAACTACAGTCTATGACTGAGTTCTGTGTATGTGTGTGTGTGTGTGTGTGTGTGTGTGTGTGTGTGTGTGTGTGTGTGTGTGTGTGTGTGTGTGTGTTCTATATGTTGTGAGATTTATGTGTGTGTTCTATATGTTGTGAGATTTGTGTGTGTGATCTGTATGTTGTGAGAGTTGTTTATTCTGCACTGACTGTTCTTATGGTTGCACAGACATTTTATATATTTTATATGGTTGTATTTCTCTGTAAGTGCTCTGTAAATTTCATAAATAAAGTTTGACGTCACTTGGACACTCATGGTCAACTACTTAACTATGAAGTTGTTCTTAAGGAGAAAGCATTCCCTATCGAGTATAAACTATTTAGCTTAGTAATAAAACCCATACCCACTGGTATATTGGAATTAATGAAAAGCTATAAAAAGCGACATGAGGTTCCTAAAGTTATATGTACTCTTTATATAAATGTTCTTGATATTTTGAGCAACAAATGCTCCAATAGACATTAGAGAATGTAACTTCAATACTAAGAAAACATCACCATGTGGTAAATCTTTTTGGAACACTCATTTTACAGACATTACGGACAAGGCATGGTTTGGTTTGTTTGACATACGGACAAGGCATGGTTTGTTTCTTTTTGATAAGTCATCACAAACAAAATTAGAGAAATAAATCTGAAAATATTACATAACATAATTGTGGCAGTTCCACCTACCACACACCACCCAAGTGGCTTTTTCAGTGACCTCCGGCACAGAGACACAGACGATCGAGTTGAGAATACACAAGTTTATTGTGGAGAGGCAGCTTGATAGAACAAGCCCTGGAGCAGGGGGCTCCTCTCCTTAGTGTGTGTGGGGATGAAGATTTTACCTGTTGCTCGTCAGACCAACCAGCTTTCAACAGGTGTACAGCCACACTGATCCTGGGCCCCAATTGCTTAGACTCAGGATAGGTGTCGGTGCTCAAACCACACCATCCCCACACCACAATAACATACACTACTCACAAAAAGTTAGGGATATTTGACTTTCGGGTGAAATTTATGGTATATGTAAAAAGTTCTCGCTACAGTGATATTATATCATTAAAGTAGACATTTAAGTAGAAGCATGCAATGGTGATTTCCTCATCTCAAACAATTTATTGAAACAAAAGCCAACAACAGTGGTGGGTATACCACAACAAAAAATGTCAATGTCTCAATAACTTGTCATGTGCCCTTGAGCATTAATTACAGCTTGACAACGGCGTCTCATGCTGTTCACAAGTCGACTTATTGTCTGCTGAGGCATGGCACCCCACTCTTCTTGAAGGGCGGCCCTCAGGTCATTGAGGTTCCGGGGTTCATTCGACAGAGAATCCATCCGGCTCGGTTCTCTCCTAGACGTCCATGGCAAGTCTGGTTTGATGCTGTTCTTTTGTAATATATCTATTATTTTACTCAAGTCAGCGTCAGCAGTCACTCCTCCTTCATCAACACATCAAATTCATCAAGAAACTACAAAGTGACGTCACAAACCGGATCTGTTGGGCCTCATCTGCCGATGCTGCCTGCTCCAGCGAATTGCCCCTCTCAGGGTGAGTGTTTCCTCACAAAATTGAGCTGTGTTTGGTTCTTGAAGCGGTAGTGTTTTGTGCAGATAGGCTGCACTGACAAGAGCAGATTGTGCGGAGATGGAGATGATGTGTTGATGTGTGAAGTGAGTTTCCGTCTAAATTGGAGTTTATTAAGTTGTAAAAGACAGTGCTTGGACTGTGTGTGACAGTCTTTGATTTATGACTGTGCGTGGCTGCATTAGGGCTGGACTGTTCAGACGGGGAGCATAAACAGGATGTTCGCTCGCTGGCGACCAGAGCAAACTGGAAGCTGTGCCTAAATTTAAGAGGTGAAGTGCTTCATACAGAATGGAACTTAGTCGACTCCCCCTGACAAGAGGGGCAGAGAAGAAGTATGATAGAAGACAATAAATAAATAAATGAATATTAAAATAAAATAAAATAAAATAAATAGAAATAAAATAAAATTAAATAGGAAAATAGAATAAGAAATGATTAATTAGAGCTGATATTAGATTGAATAATATACTCTTTAGATTTAAATGCGTCGTATGAATAAAAGTAAACATTGCTTAATTTCAAATGCGCGAGAAATAAAAAAACTGATAATGTTTGTCTCATACATTAGAGTATGTATAAGAATTTAGAGTGGTCTTGAGACTAACTCTTGTGTTGTTCTTTTTGTTTTTTCTTTCTTCCTCTCTTTTACTTTGTTGAGTGAGAGCTGGGGGAAAGACAGAGAAGATGGAATGTGTCTGAATTTGATCATCCAAGAGGCAGATGACAAGACATCTGGCAGTTTTTCACAGACACCGGGAGCTTGTGGATAACAGCGCATAAGAATTATGAATCCCAATTGAATAAGGGCACTGCGGTTTATCCACAAACTCTTTTCAATAGACACCTGCATTTACCAATATGTGTGTACATCTAGGACTACAGTAGTTAATAAGAGACTTGGCAACGGACTGACTAATCAAGGCATTCGCCTAATTAATGGAGCATTATTGATTTGATTGATCACATGCGGAAAAACTGATTTGATTTAAATACGGTTGAGTGCTGTGAATATTGGTTTCATTATCTGCGTATGGTTTACCTTGATTGAGGCTGTTTTGAGAGTGAACATTGATGTAAATTTGATAATTTAAGATAAATGAGTATCAGATGTATCAGATCATGAACAAGTGAAGTTGTTTTCATAAGTGGAAAGCTATTGGTCTCCTTTGGGGTTGGTGAATTCAGTTGTTTTTGGTTGAGTGTGATTACACGGTGCTTTATAAATAATTTTTAAATAAATCAATTTGATTAACAATAAAATAAATGGATACAAAAATTACAAAAGTAATCACTCCTATTGATGTAGTGCGAAAGAATAATCCTCTTATTAAAGATATTGCAAAAATATCCGGAAAATGGAGCAAGCGGTGGCCTGACATTGAACAACCGTGGCCAGATGAAGGAACTCTTAATCCAGATGTGATTAAAACAATTCAGGTGCTTGTGTCCACATATAAAGTAAATCAAAAGAAAGGAAAAAGAGGAAAGAGAGGCGCAGAGAAAAGACAAATGGAACTTGGCATTCTGCAGCTGTTCGTAGAGGAGGGACAGACATGGTTCGAAGCTGCAAAAGAAAAAAGAGAACAAAGTAGACAAGAAATAAAGAAAAATGAGAAGGAAGCAGAAAAATTGATGGAGAAGATTACCACACCCTTCTCACATACAGCATCTGTAAAGAAGCCCCCGCCTTATGAGAAGGAGGTGAAGTTCACTGATGTTTATCCCCAGCTCCCAGTGATGACAACGGAGGGCAACTATCTCTTCAAAGATGAGGATGAGCAAATAATAGAGATGGGCAAGGCTACAACAACCATAAAGATGTATCTGAGCTCCACACAGTATCGAGAGAAGGAATCATTTGGGAAACAGACAACAAGTCAGAAGCCTGGAGATAGGAGAAGAGAGTGTGAGTGACTTGGACGAAGCTATTGGCGGACATGACCCAGCAGTCAGACAGATGTTGGCAAAAGAGAATACCAGAGAATAAAGGACATCAACCAGTGAGGAAAATGGCTCCGGTAACAGACGACACGGATGAGAGTGAACAGGCTGAAAGTGATGAAGAATCGGAGAAAGAAGGTCCTTCCTGTTTTCAACCGTTAGCAGCCAGCACAGGGGTAGGAGATGTCAGACGCATGGTTTTAAGAGAGATTGAGAGGAGTATAGACAGATGCCTCGAGGACATAAGTGACCTGTCCAGAAGTTCAACAAGTATTGGAAAAACAATTACACGAATTGCAAATAATGGAAAAGAAATTACAGAAGAAAAAGCCTCAAAATCCAGACACTTTGAGGTATGGACTACGGCCAAGAAAAGGAAAGAGACCCAACAAAATGTGTCCAGTGATAATTCGAAGACCAAATTTAGAGTACAAGCCTTGGCAGAATACAGACATGTCTAACATACTTGAAAAGTTACCAACTCTTCAAGATGGAGCACATCCGTGGATCTCAAAGCTGGAAGAGGTTTTGGTGGGAACACAGCCTGCCATGGGAGATATTAAGAGACTTCTGGCTGGCCTTATTGGAGTCCCAGCGATGGAGGAGATCCTGCAGGTGGCAGGCCTTAACAGATATGTGGCAACTGTGGTGTATGACCCAGAATTGTTTGCTGCAAGCAGAGGTCAGATGTAGAGAGCATTGAGAGATGCATTTCCAACAAACGTACACCCGGACAACATCTTTGTTGAGTCATTGCTCCCACAAGAAAACCCAAGAGCTTATGTGTCAAGGGTTCATCAAGTGTGGAGAAATATCACAGGAAATTATCCAGATTTGAATCAAATGAAGAAATAAATTCTCAGAGCCAAAACACAGAAGGGGCTGCCTCTTCAAGTGAGGAGAAAATTGGTACGGACAATCGGGTTTGAGGGTGTGAGACAGCTGATTCCTCTCACAAAACCAATTGAGCTCCGCTATAAAAATCGAAAAATCACATTACCCAAATTGGTGTCAGAACATACGCCCATTGCACTCTTGGGAAGAGATGCTATGCGCAAACTAAATTGTACAATACGGTGTACACTGGACAGCTGTCTGGTGGATGTGCCACCTGATGTCTACCACCAATTATTTATGGCACCGGAGACCGAGACCTCTTCAGTATATTGGATTGGAAATCTTAGTCCAGAGCTATTAGAGCCAGCCAAGATGTGCGAGAAGTTCATTTTAGCAAATATGCCTGACGTTAAGCCCCGGACAACATCTTTGTTGAGTCCACATGATTGCACGCGTAAATATTTTAAGAAAGCTGGCCAATTGAATCCGGAGGAGTGGTTGAGTAATCAACACAAGCATGTTCAGCTGACCTGCTGCTGCATAATTTTGGGACCACAAGGAGCAACTATGAAGATAAACACTGATGAGTATCTTGAAAAGGAGCACGACATTGAGAAGTCGTGTGCCACATGTGATTTTACTGGTGGCTTGAGCAGAAGCATATAGGAGAAATGATGGCAGAAGCTGAGGAAGCCATTTTTGCACCAATAAAGGAGAATCTTGCTATCTGGATGAGTGAATAACAGAAGTTCATAAAAATCATGATTTCAGCTCAAGGACAAGGACAACCACAAGTGGTACAGATGACACATGAGTCAATGCTCAGCACTAAATTGGGCTCAGACAGCATGAGAGAGGAGATGCTGCAACAAATTCCAGAATGTTTGTGGTAACGACATAGTACTGACATCTGACTTTTGAAAACAGCTCAACCGGTGAGAGTTGAACTGCAACCAGGAACCAAACCTCCTCAGAAGAACCAGGACCCACTAAAGGAGGAGGCAATCAAAGGGATTGAACCACAAATTGAAGGACTGTTAAAAGCAGGGGTAGTGGAAATATGTTCGGATGCTCAGAGTAATACGCCTATATTGCCTCTAAAGAAACCAGATGGGTCCTATTGCTTGGTACATGATTTAAGAGCAGTAAATGAAGTGGTGGCGGATTTTCCAGCAGATGTACCAGATCCACATACTTTGTTAGCCCAAATTCCTCCAGAGGCTACACAGTTCACAGTGATGGATTTGTGTGGAGCATTTTTCAGTGTTCCACTGAGCGAAGAAAGTCAAGGGTTGTTTGGATTCACATACAAAGGACAAACCTTCAAGTACAAGAGGCTCCCTCAAGGATTCAAACATAGCCCTCACATTTTCAATAAAGTGTTGCAGGATGACTTGGCTGGGATTGATCAGATCTTGAAAAGTACTGTCTTTCAGTATGTGGATGACATCAACATCTGTTCACCAGATAAGGAAACGTGCCATGAGGACTCAACCAAACTGTTGCAGCTATTGGCAGACAAAGGACACAAGGCCTCTCAGAAGAAGCTGCAGTATTGTCAAGAAAAAGTAGTTTATTTGGGTCAAACAATAACCCATGGACACAGAAGTATCTTTGAAAATCATTTGGAAGCCATTCGAATGGCACCAAAACCTAGAACAGTCAGAGAGATGATGACGTTTCTTGGTGTTGCGGGATATTCTTCAGCCTGGGTAGAAGATTATGCCTGCCTAACAGGGCCTTTGAGAGCCATGATAAAAGAGACTGGGAACGCTCAACTCCATTGTAACCCCACCTGGACACAGGAAGGTCATATGGCATTTGAGACAATCAAACAGAGGTTACAAGACGCTCCAGCGCTAGCGCTGCGAGACTACTCGAAGAACTTTTCGCTGTATGTGGCTACGTCCACTGGGGGCAAAATATGCATCGGGGTGCTTTGTCAGCCCACAGGAACAGGGACAAGTCCTCAACCTGTTTCGTATTATTCTACTACCTATTCAGAAGTAGAATTGGGGCTACCATGGTGCTACAGAGCAATGGTGGGAGTTTATCTAATGTATCATAAAGCATCATCAGTAACTATGGGTTACCCAGTTACAATTCATACCCATCATAGTCTCAGAAATCTTTTGAACTTTGGTAAATGTACATTGACCATGTCTACGCTAAGAGACTATCATAGGCTTTTAGAGCAGGAAGATGTCAGCTTAGAAAGGTGCGTCATGGTAAATCCAGCAGAAAATTTGCCAACACCAGAAGATGGGGAACCACATTATTGTGTTCAGGAAGTCGAAAGATATGCAAAGCTCAGATCGAACTTACAAGCTTTCCCACTGCATGTGTCAGATGTGGAGTATTGGACTGATGGGTCCTGCTAATGAATAGGAGACACATTGAGTTCTGGTTATGCAGTAGTCAAAGCCCAAGGAACTGAATTTGTCGTTGAGAAAGCAGAAGTAATACCACAACCCTCTTCTGCACAACTTGCTGAACTTGCGGACCTGACAGAAGCTTGTCTATTGGCCGAAGGCAAGCGAGTGACAATATATACAGATTCTGCATATGCACATAATGTGTGTCATTTATTTGGATCAGTGTGGAAAAATCGAGGATTTAAGAAAATCAGTGGTTCTCCGATACAGCATCATGACCAGATAATGAAATTTCTGCATGCAATGATGAAGCCTCAGGAAATAGCTGTAGCTAAGTGT
The DNA here is from genome assembly GCF_960531495.2 of Zeus faber. NCBI lineage: Eukaryota > Metazoa > Chordata > Actinopteri > Zeiformes > Zeidae > Zeus > Zeus faber. Next base: position 4,333,614 of record NC_137204.1, read on the forward strand.
GCAGCACACAAAATGGACACGTCAAGGGTTACTCAAGGTAACAAAGCAGCGGATGAGGCTGCTTAAGCAGTTACAGGAGCAAACAAAGCAGGCAAGGTTCTTCTTGTCACCCATGAAGTGGACTTGGAAGATAAAATCACGCTCAGAGATGGGATCTCGATGCAAGAAGCTGTGTCAGCCATAGATAAACAATCATGGTTGGACCGAGGGGCCACACAAGTGTCTACTGGTCTGTGGAGAATTCATGAAGGACTGATGGTAGCACCCCCCGACCTACTAGGTCTGATGATTCAGGAAGCACACTGGTTAGCCCATGTTGCAAGGGAAAAATCACGGAAGAGTATGGTTTTTGGGCACCGTACTTGCTTGAGCAAATTGATTATGTCATAGGCAGATGTACAATCTGTCTTAAAAAACAATGTTCGGAGGGGTGTGATGAGTCGACCCGGTCACATTCCAACCCTGACAGGTCTCATGCGTGAGTTGGTCGTGCATTTTGTTGACATGATAAGACCAGTAGGAGGTAAAAGATACATGTTAGTCGTCGTGGATAGATTTTAATGGTGGCCTGAAGCATGTCCAACCAAGCGTAAAGATGCTCAGTTAGTTGCCAAGTCCTTGTGTCGTGAGGTCATAAGCAGGTGGGGACTTCCAGATCACATATCTTCAGATAATGGGAAAGAGTTTGTGGATAAAACAGTAAAATTGATTCTGCCAAAATTGGGAATTAAGCAACGTCTAGGAGCTGTTTCTCATCCGCAAAGCCAAGGTTTTTGACGAAAAATGAACGATGTGCTGAAAAATCGCATTGTTAAAATTTACCAGCACACAGGACTAAATTGGGTAGAGGCACTCCCGTTGGCATTAATGGTGTGTCGTTCAAGTGGGCTCCGTGACCCCCCATGAACTGGCTACGGGGAGACGGATGACAACACATTGTGTGAGCACAAATGGAAAGGGTCCAAGTCTAGCCCATTTAGAAGATGAAATGCGAGTGAATGTTAACTATATGGCTACACTGCATAAGAAAATACACACATACACTACTCACAAAAAGTTGGGGATATTTGGCTTTCGGGTGAAATTTATGGAAAATGTAAAAAGTTCACGCTACAGTGATATTATATCATGAAAGTAGGGCATTTAAGTAGAAGCGTGCAATGGTGATTTCCTCATCTCAAACAATTTATTGAAACAAAAGCCAACAACAGCACAACAAAATATGTCAATGTCTCAATAACTTGTCATGTAACCTTGAGCATCAATTACAGCTTGACAACGACGTCTCATGCTGTTCACAAGTCGACTTATCGTCTGCTGAGGCATGGCACCCCACTCTTCTTGAAGGGTGGCCCTCAGGTCATTGAGGTTCTGGGGTTCAGAGTTACGAGCATCTACATGGTGACTCAGCTGATCCCATAGGTTTTCTATGGGATTCAGGTCTGGAGAAACGTTTCCTCCATTTGAGGTACCCCAGTCTCCACCAGCCGCTCCCTGATGATGCGACCTCGATGAGCTGGGGCATTGTCATCCATGAAGATGAAATTAGGCCGGTGTTGTTCATGCAGGGGCACAATGACTGGATGAATGATATTATTCGGGTAGTATGGGCTTGTCACTGTACCATTCACAAAGTGTAGTGCAGTTCTGTATTGACTAGACACACCTGCCCACACTGTAACACGACTACCACCAAAGGCTCGTCTGGTGATAACAGTCGCTGATGCATAGGGCTCTCCTTGACGTCTCCAACATCGGTGGCGGCCATCATTTCTGCTCAATGTGAATCAACTTTCATCAGAGAACAGCACTGAGGCCACTGGTTCCTCATCCAGCGTCAATGCTGCCTGGCCCGTGCAAGACGATGATGCCTGTGCCTGGCGGTGCGGTCAGGTACCCTTGCAGGTCGTCTAGCATGCAGACCACGCTGATGGAAACGGTTTTGAATGGTCTGACGTGCCTCTCACCTCCCTTAAATGTGCCTGGAGTTGAGTGGCAGTCATCATCCGGTTCCGCAGGGCACTGTTCACAATGAAGCGGTCATCGGTGTGGGAAGTGCCCAAAGGACGTCCACTTCTATGCATTTCTGTGACTCTTCCAGTCTCTCTGTCTACCTGTTGCAACCTGCTGATGACACTCTGTGACACTCTAAGCTCACTGGCCACTTCCCTCTGACAACATCCTGTTTGAAGCCTCGCAAAGGCGAGGTACTGTTGATCAATTGTTTGGTGTCGTCTTGGTCTCACAATGTCAAAATGTGAACAGCATGATGAAGAGGACTATTTAAATACCAAATCTAATTGAACCAGGAAATGTATTGGTCGATTCATGGATCAAACACCTGTTGTGAATTTTTCCGTTCAGCTCCTTGTTAGAGAACAGCAAGTTGTGCAAAAAGTCCTGAAACATTGTACAGTTGGACATGTGCATTCAAAAGTTTAGAGAAGGTCAAATAAAGTTCACCTGTAAAGGTTATAGTGCATTTTAGGTTCATCCTGAAATTTCACCCGAAAGCCGAATATCCCTAACTTTTTGTGAGTAGTGTATGTCTCTGACAGGCAAAAACAAGAGGCGGTGCTAGAGAGACTTGATGAGCAAAAGAGAAACGTGGTGCAACCTGGAGACCAGGTATTCGTGAAGGTGTTTCGGAGGTAGTGGTTTAACGAACGCCGCAAAGGACCAATCGAAGTTGTTCGCAGTACAGGAACTGCGGTTCAGGTTAAAGGTTCTCCTACATGGTACCATTTATCACATTTTGTTAGGGCGCCAAAGGAAGAGGCACCTCGATCACAGATCAGAGATGTTCAAAGCTCTAGAGAGCCAACAGAAGCTGCAGACACAGCAGAGGTTCATGAGGACCTCCAAGGTCAAGACCCAGAAGAAGGGATTGACTATGATGTGGGTGTGCATGATGAGGTTGAGCATACTTTTGATGATCTCAGGGACGAATTGTCAGTCCCTGAGCAAGAGAGACACTTTGGTGACATTGATTTACAACATGTCCCAGAAACAACAGAGTCTAACTCCAGAGAGTATGAGTCGTCAAAGACTCCAGAGGGCTGTGATACCTCTCCTGGAGAATACACAGACCCAGTTGGGCCAAGGAGTCCAAAGCCAACCCGAAAAGGGTTAGACCAAAGCGATACGAGGACTAGGGTTGAAGTGACTTTGGGATGGGCAGTTCAGCTGCCATGTAAATGTTGTAGACTGAACAATGGTGGAATTATTCCCCCTAAATGGAAAAATGTGCATGGTAAAGACATAGTGCTAACAGGACCTGATGATAGCAGTGGGCCTTGCAGTCTACAAAAGTTTATGTTGCAGAAAGAGAGGAGCCGGGTTAAAGTTCAAGATGACTGTTCTCTTGTCATAGGAAATGTCATGTGGGAAGATCAAGGAGAATGTACATGCGCATATTTAGATTCAGAGTTTAAACATTTCCCAAGGCAAAATTATTGGGAATCAGGATATAGAACTCGGAAAAGAATGCTTGTAGTGAAAGGTCTGGACACGAAATAAATAAGTACGATTGCTCAAGAAGTTCAAATACAATCAGTCACACCAAAGGTGATTGTTGGACCGATGATATCTATTACCTTAGCTCAAAGAATAACGAGTTACATTAACATATCATCGCCAGTTACCACTCTGGTTACAACATTGGCAGAAAAGGATGTTACAACAACGAGGATGACAACTTCTACATTTGTAACTCCTGGTAAACATACAAGTGAGGTTGGGAGAATGAGATCCACCATCAATAAAATAGTGATGACTCTTTTGATATCTACGAAGTCTGACACAAGCACTGACACCTGACACTGACACTGACACAAGCACTGACACCTATCACTACATCGCCATCATTTAAGAAGTTGATAAATATAACTCAGAAGACTATGACAAAGTTGGAAATTAATTTGAACACTGGCAAGGAGAGCTCTGTAATTAGAGAGCCAATTGCAGAGGAGATTGATAGAGATTCAGGTGAAATAGTTCAGACGACAATGTCAAATGTGGTCAATGACTTTATTGAACCGGAATGGACATCAAAAGACATGACTGAACCTCTTCATGCTTTACAGAAGCGAGAAACGTGGTGGAAAGCATATGGGTTTGATTCCTCGATGCTGCAAATAGCAGACCCGTGGGCAAATAGAAATCTGTGGTTCCAACAGATAACTCACTCCGTTAGAATGACCACTAATTTGAATTGTCCGTGTGTGGTGAGAGTGCCAGCTCCAGGCACATGGCCTTCAATTCTAGACACGGTACCGGAACCTTTGACGCCTGAATTTCAAAGTAATGTGTTATCATGGCTGCTCTTCAAACAACAAGCAGCGAATGAAAGATGGATGGCTCTGTTGGTCCATCTATTTAGACCTGGACGTAGGTGTTCCTGGTTGAAAGAATTATCATATTTAAATCTTCTTGATTAGTATGAAGATATTAGAACAGCAATACCTGATGCTATGGAAGTGACACCTGCGAAAGGCAAAGCTTGTTTTTGTTCAAATGATACTCATGGTGGAGATGGTATGTTTATGGGGATATCAGTATGTGAAAGTTACATGATGCAATTTGGACAAAGTACCCAAAGGACAGTTGATGACACATATACAGTGACCTTTCATGCACCGCAGCATCGACAGACTAAAGCTTTAAGAGTAAAGAATCAAACTTTACCGGGTAATGTGACTATAGGAACATTTAAAGATATTTGGTGGGTATGGGATGATAAAGCATACTTATTTCTGCCGTATGGGTGGATTGGATGTTGCTATATGGCACAGTTGAAACTTCCTTATGATGCTTTTGTTATGCAGAAGGGACAAGAGCCAGATGAAGGTAACTCTACAAAGACCGCCGAAAATAGGGAGAAAAGAGACTTGGCACAGTTTCACAATTTGGAGTCTTATCATTGGAGGATATTTTTGGGAGAAAAATGGGCTATAGGATTGTTTCCATGCTATGGGGTCACATTCTTAGCTGATCATATTGATAATATCACATATACCCTACAAGGTTTTGCAAATGAGACCATAAGAGATTTAGAATATTTGTCAAACGCCCAGAGGAGTCATCGATTGACATTGCTGAAACACGACATGGCTCCTGATTATATTTTGGCCAAACAAGGTGGCCTTTGCGTGGCTTTAAATCAAACCGGAGACACCTGTTATACGTTGATCCCTGATGTCGTCGATAACATGACAAATGTCATAGATGCGTTGAAACGCATAAGGGATGCGTTTGGGCCATCAGAAGGAGCAGGGTGGTCAGCCAATGCTTGATTGCAAGATAAATTAAGACCACTAGGCGCTGTAGTGGCTCAGGTTCTGGGGGCTGCTCTGCTATCACTGTGTGTGATGTTTTGTTTTTGTACGTTGTTGTTGACCTTTGCCAAGGCAATGATATTGAGATGGGTTGGAGTTGTAATGCCGGGAGAAAATGTTTAGATGCCACTATTGGGTGGTACTGACGTCAGTGAAGATGAGGAGGAAATAGTGATGAAGGAGGAGCTAACACTAGTAGAGAAATATCCATTCTGAATATCTGATTCCGTCATAGACTCAAGACTATTTTTAACTGAGAAAATGCATGGACAAAGGGGGGAAAAGGAAAATGTTAATCATATATTGGAATAATGTTAAAGTATAATGCAAAAGCGAAATAATTATACTATATTTGATGTGTGTGCAAAATACTGGCTGGTGATTTTTTCTTTCAGGACCAGTATGAGGTTGGCTGTGTCCGGAGATCCTAACAGCCTGTTGGACTTGAACACTCAAACATGGACATTCAAAAATGGAAGATGAAAATGGACGACGGACCCTGAATGAGGACATCATGATCAGGAGTGTCGAGTGAAATATCATTAAAAGTTGATGGTGTTAAAAAGCAACAGTTCAATACATACATATGTGTTATTCATTTTTTATAATATTGGAGTTTGTTTATTACAATGTAACCTGTATTATTGATGAAAAGTCTGTACTTTACAGTAGATATTTTTAGCAAGACATATTACTTTGATTTAGTATTGTCTTTGAAGTTTTCTGTAATAGGGTGAAATGAATATATTGGGACTTCAGGTGTTTTATTTTTTGCGGGTTTTGAGGGACATTGATGATCGGCAGGGACAGGGTCACTGGAGGGTCTGATGGGTCGACCAGCCTGACTTTGGACAAAATGTTTGATTTATTTCTGAGGTTCTGAATGTATGCATTTATATGTAACATCCTGTACAGTTTTCTAAACCCTTCTTCTTTGCAGTTAATTGATTTGGAGTAGGTGGTTTCCTGGGGCAGAGGTACCGTGAGAACATTTTCTTGTCTTGATTGTTGTTGAAAGAACTCAGAAAGGAAGCTGCCAGATGGGTTTTTCACTCTCACACTCCACAAATGTATTGTATTGCTACGACTAAGCATGTTCAGAAGGGTATATTATAATCATTTTGTTTGTTAGTAGGTGATTTCTATTAAGTCAATTAATGTCGTAAGTTGAATGACTTATCTCTGTCGAGACTTTGTGTAGTCTCGAAGGGGGGAAATATGAGCTATCTTGGAACGTGTGGCGTCCCAAGACAGCCCGCATCGTAGACGGTGCCAGGGGTCCCGAGAGAGAGAGCACATCACCAGGGGTCCCGGTGATAAGGGAGGTGAAATGTGACCTATGTAGGGGAACCAAATGGTCAACGTTGTCTTTGGGCAAGCATAAAAGGGCCCACCCGAGTTTCATTCGACAGAGAATCCATCCGGCTCGGTTCTCTCCTAGACGTCCATGGCAAGTCTGGTCTGATGCTGTTCTTTTGTAATAAATCTATTATTTTACTCAAGTCAGCGTCAGTGGTCACTCCTCCTTCATCAACACATCAAATTCATCAAGAAACTACACACGTAAATAACAAAGCTTGATAACAGCAAAGTTTGTTCAGGGTCCAACCAATTTCTTGCCTGTGCAATCCACTCAAACAGGCAAGAGATTTTTTCACAATATCGGAAGACCCTGACGGCAAAGATTAACTTCCTGAAAGCTTACTATCCCTGACAAACCACAACCTAGCAGCCTGCAACGCTATCTTTGCTTGCTCTGTCTCAGGCCGCAACCACTCAACTTATCCACCTCGCTTTTCCATCCCAACCTTTTGCCTTTCTAGCTCCAACTTCAGTTTCTCTTTTTCATAACACACTTTAATAAATTATTTTTGCTGCTTGAAAGTGAAGCTTCCTGACCAAACAGAAAGCGACTGTGCTGCTAATGACTGACCAGGTCCCTCTTGCTTAGCAACTAGCACCACTTTCTCCGCCTACTGCAGTTTAACCATGGCCTTTACATTGTTTTTACGTCACCTATTACCAAGACCACTTAAAATCAGTTTTGTACTCTTGCTATTTTCAGACGCTGATCTTTAGTGCAACAATCTAGAAACCCCTCCCATGGAGCGGCAACAAAGTCCTCTTTCTAGTCCTCTAAGTCTCAAAGCAAAGCAGAAAAGGAGAGAAAAAAAAATAAACGTACAATAGAACCAACAGACAAAAAAAGTGCACAAAAGAGACAATAGTGCTGCCCAATTTAATGTGGAAATCCCCCACTACCTATACCAAAATAATTTACCTCACTGATCACTAATCTTCATGCAGATTAGCGGTGGGCTATTTAAACACTGAACCCAGTAACCCGGTTAAGCCCCCAGCAAGCTCATTACTCACTTGACAGCTCTAAATGTGTCCCCGAGACAACTGTTCTGACCGCACACCACACAAAAATTACAAACTAGAAAAACAAACCAGCGAGCCCAAACAGACCACGTTGCTCTACATACCCAGCGAAACGCCACCAAAAGCCAAAACTTAGGACCACGCAATCAATGCTGATTGCTCACACTTGCCCCCTCATGTCAGCACACTCTGACCACAGGACCAAACTCCCCAAACCAACTTTCCCATCAAAAATGCATCTCCTAGACACACAATGTCCTGGATGTAACCATTACCATACGCCTCAGCCCAAATCCCATGTGGTCACAAATAACTCTACAACAAAGGTACCCTACGACAGCCTTAAGCAAATTAAATTTTGAATGGACGAGACCCCACTTGTCACAACCGGGCCGCATGGCCATGACAAAAGAGGCAGACGCACACAACCCAAGCCAATTTACAAATTATTCACTTTATTATTATTTATTAATTATTAAATTAGAACTTAAACTAACAGTGGCATGTGTAATCACTTAGGTCAGCAGTTTAAGTGGGTGCATGAGTAGAGAAGGGCACAAGTGTAATATCGTATGGTGCAGAAACACAAACCAAACATCAACTGAAACCAAATGGGTGTCTCAGCGAGGGGAGAGAGAGTAATTGAGCTTCAAGAAGGTTTTTAAAGGAGCACTAGCAGACGGGGCCCAGGTGTTGCCAGTGTTGCTGATGAGCCTTGGTCAAGCCCACCGCCAGAACCTGCACAGAAAGCAGCCACACAAACCAAGTAACAGGCAGACAGGGCGAAAAATGTCATCACAGGCACCTTGATGTGTTAACAGATGGTTAAACACAGTGGAAGTAAATAATATTTAGTTTGTTGCATTTAGATGTTTTGGTGTACCATCATGGACAAGTCCTGTACAGTTAACTTCACTCTGGCACACAAACACCTGAATGAAACAGATCCACAATTGATGTCATCTTCCATGGCAACCACCAATGAAGAAATTTAACACTGTACTTAAAGAAGGAATTTCTTTGTTAAAACACAACCAAGGCACATAACTCCCAAAACATAGGGATTTCATGGGACACTAAAGCCAACCCATAGCTACCCACCTGATTAAAAACTCGAAACACGATCGATTTGTTTCAACTGTAAACCCATTAAAATGTCTTATTTCAAAATGATGTGTAGTTTAAGCCAGGGCTGTAACCAGGGTTTTGAAATTAGTGAGGTCCAGAATATTTTCTTTTAATGGCACAACCCTGGGCCAACCAGCGCCTAATAATAAGGGGTGTCTGCAGTTTGGTTGACCCCTTTCTTTAAACCCCAATCTCTGACAGCTGCATCCCCTGCCCTGATGCCAGTGTTGGCTCTCCCCACCTGTAAATGAGGCCAAAAGAACTCCCCACTACCACATATGCAAATTGTTCAAATGTGTTTTGTTTTACCAAGGTATGTTCAGTCCCACTAATATAATATAATATATAATATATAATATATACATAATATATAATATATAATATTATAAAGTGATATAAATACATTTTAAATATGTAGACACTTGAGTAAAACTCTAGTTTGCTGTGGCTCAGACTTTGGTGGTCCTGGAATATGTATGTATTTATTTGTTTATTTTTAACCTGTGCTGTCAGCATGCTGGCCATACAACACAGAGTATTTGTATGCCATTGCATTCAGGACAGAGTTAGTCTGAGTTCAAGTTCTCAACCTGCAATGCAACTCTTTATTAATTCTTAAATCATCAAGAACTGCTGCAATAACTCTGTCCTCTGGATGACCTGTAGAATGACAAGAGCACAGTTTTTGGTCACGGAGAGCCACCACCAACCCCCCTCTTTGGAGAACTATTTATCATGTTTAGGTCTATAAAAAACTGATCACTACTCCAAGAGGGGGAGAATCACCACAGTGAGACAAATAAACAAAGAAACAATCAACATTTACACAAAAACATGAACATTGGATGACAACATTTATTGAAAAACAGTGAATTAGGTCCAGGAAAACTGGAACTAAAACTGGTCACATGGCCTCTTCCTGTCATAATTATGGCAGCAAATGAGGGAGGAAAGGAGAGGAATGCAACCAGGAGGGTGCTGGGGTGCACTTGAAGCAGGTGTTATGGTGTGTGTGTGTGTGTGTGTGTGTGTGTGTGTGTGTGTGTGTGTGTGTGTGTGTGTGTGTGTGTGTGTGTGTGTGTGTGCCTGCGTGTGTGCGCGTGCGTGTGCGCGTGCGTGTGCGCGTGCGTGTGTGTGTGTGTGTGTGTGTGTAAGTGTCCACCGGTGAGTGTACATGACTTATCCCCATTGGTATTGCTGTAGAAAGTCGGTATCATGTTGCGGCGCCTCCAAGCAGCGGAAGGGGCCCCGAATTCCCCCCTGAACTCCACAGCCCCATGGACACCCCTCGGCTGCAGGAAATCCCCGGGTACCCTGCCCTGCGGCCACAGAAGACCCCTGGGCCCCCAGAGAAGCTAGAGGGCCGTGGAGCACCCCCCACGCCCAGCCCCGAGGAGCATGACCCAGTCCCAGGGAGCACGAGGAGACTGCCGGCACAGAACCCGGGCCACGGGTGAAAGGCGTGGACCGCGGGCCCGGATCACGACAGACAGACAGACAACCCGCCTGGGCCGCCCGCCCTACCGCAGCCGACCAGACGCCCCGCCCGGCGTGAGTGCCAAGTGCCCATACACATAGCAGCGAGTGCCCAGTGCGGGGCACCTCGATGTTACACACCCCCCCGGCAATGCCGGCAGGTCGCCAGGTATACAGGCCCTCCGCCACCCCCAGCACCCGGGGCGTCCGCAGTAGAGAAGCTGCGCCGCAGAAGCAAAAGGCCAACAGCCGCCCCCCACACCCCAACCCACACCCACAACAGCAAGCAGTCCCGCCAGGGACCCCAGAAGCACATCCAAAGCTACCAGCAGGAAATCAAGACTGGCTTTGATCTCGGTAATGTCTTGGAGAAGTGGACCGAGCATGTCCAGCTTCTTGCTAATCTCATCCAAGACACTAACCTCTACGGCACCCGGTATGAGATCGTCTGTGTCCGTTGCTGAGTCGGTCTTCTTCCTTTTCGCGGGATTATTGCGGTCCTGGTCATCTTCCATCACATATGCATTATAAAAAAAAATGTATATAATCCTCGAGGTCCTCCACTTTGGTTTCGTGCGGTGTTCCCTTTTTTTTATATATATATAAATGTTATTTGCAATTCGCTTTGTTATTTTGTCTGAGGTGGGGCTACCGGTGCGTTAGTTAGTGGAGCAGAGCGCCGCCATGTTGGGTCTCCTCTCACTACTCACTTCCGCTTCCGTCTTCTCGCGAGATCACAGCATGCTCCCCCTCACCCTGACAGCATCTATAGTAACACCTATGTGCTAGAGATGCTTCATCTTTAGCAAGCTAATTACCCAACTGAGGTACTGCATCGCAATGAACTTCTTTAACCTTTATATCACATATATTAAATGTCAAGGTTCCCTTCATTAAGGTAGACTCAGCATGACGAGATCAGCATTCTTAAATTAGGACCCTTCTGTAATATTCAAATTCTAATCTTAAAATTAGATAGCATTTTGGCCTAAATACAGTTTGGAAACATAATCCTGTGTTCTGAAACACCGCAAATGTCATGCTAAACGGAAATACGTTTTCAGCCTTATTTGACTGTACTGTCCATCAATATTCACATATCCCTTATTATTTGCGTTGGGTTATATGTTAGATACCTTTGTCAGACACCTTTAACATTATGCAGTGTTTCAGACTGCAGAAACTCAGCCCATACACAAACTACATCATACAAGGGCGATGCAAACCCCGACAAAAAGTGCACTGGTTACTGGAGCGACTGGAGTCGCAATGTAACAGCGAAGACACTAGAGGACAGGAAGTAACTGTGGATGGAAATGTAAAAAGAAGTTTCTAGAAATTACATTTATTTTCATTTCTTTCAATAAAAACAAATAAATCCCATTGTTTCAATGGTGTGTTTATAATTTTTCAACCCAGGCTTTATTAAAATCTTGCAACCTCCCATACTTTGTTGTTATTCATTGTTCATAGCACAACCTGGCTGTATACTTTACTATTGAGGAATGCACTCCTCTGCTGCAGCTTCACGGTGCTTCCGTGCAATCCATTGGGGCAAACGATTTTTTGCAAAATCTGCGTGTGGTTAATGATGCGGTACACCACAGAGCTCCGGTAGTGCCTAATGCAACTACTGTACTCTCACAGGTCCCGGGTGAATCAAAATGGTTTTCTGTCATAGATTTGACGATAACGGGTTTTTGAGCATTTCAGTAGAAAAGGAATCCCAGTACTGGTTTTCTTTCACCTTTGGGGAGAACCATTACACGTGGACCAGGATGCCACAAGGCTTCGCTTAGTATCCAGTATTGTGCCGCCGTTAAAGAAAACTTCAAGACTTTCTTTTTCCCTGCCGGCAGCACACTGATCCAATACATGGACGATCTGCTTATCTGTTCTACAGATGAGACGTCCTGCAAAACAGATGCAAAGGCATTGTTAATATTTCTGGCGGAACAGGGCCACAAAGCTAGCAAAGCTAAACTCCAATATGTACGAACACGCGTCACATATCTAGGTCATGAAATTTCGGCTGCAGGCCACACCTTCGGCCCAGAGAGAGTTAAAGCCATTTATTTTGGAAATTCCTAAACCGGTAATAAAAACATAGTTATTGTCTTTCCTCCTGGTGTTGGCTACTTTAGACAATGGATTATTGATTTTGCCCATCTAGCACAAACTCTCCATGATTTGGCACACAACAATGGCCTGTCCCCTAACCCGGAAGCAGAGGAAAGTTTCAGGAAATTAAAGGCCTCGCTTTCTGCAGCGCCGACTCTTGGACTACCTGACATGGACAAAGACTACTCTTGCTGTGAATGAAAAAAATGGGTTTATGTCTGCTGTTCTTTTGCAGATTCATGGCGATCGTCTTTGCCTAGTAACATACTATTCCCAGAGACTCTATGCAGTAGAGCGCGGTCTCCCTCCTTGTATGCGATCTGTGGCTGGTGTGCCGCCATCTCAGTCTCTGCACGGCTTGTGGCTTACCGCCCACTCACGGTCTTGGTGCCACATGCCATTTCTGCTATAATCTTACAACAGAAGACATCTAATTTCTACGCTCTTCGTTTCTTACATCATCAACATCTTTTCAACCTACCTCATGTTACCACACAACACTGCTATGTTCTCAAACCTGCAACAATATTGCCAACAGAACAAGATGGTGAGCCCCATGGCTGCCATCAAACAACTCACCACCCCACGGGTGGACTTGAAGGATGTCGCCCTCGGGAACGAGGATATGGTTTTGTTTGTAGATGGTTCAGCATCTAGAAATAGAGAAACAGGCAAAGCTGAAGTAGGCTATGCTGTTGTCACGTCACAAGAGGTCCTTGAATCGGCTCACCTTCCCAGACATCTCTCTGCACAAGAAGCGGAGCTGTTGGCTCTAACTAAGGCTTGCTTTTTGGGGGAAGAGAAATGCATTACCATTTAGACAGACAGTCGTTATGCATTCGGTGTTGGACATCATTTTAGCGCATTATGGCGTCACAGAGGGTTTTCAAAATATGATAGTTTTCCCATCTTGAATGGAATGTTTGTTGATAATCTCCTGCATGCTATTTTGCTCCCTACTGCAATTGCTGTTTGCAAATGTGTGACTAACACTTATGCCTCTGACCCTGTCTCTGAAGGAAACCATATCGCCGATCCCACTGCAAAAACTGCTGCCACGAGCCTGCTGTGTCCACAAATTATGTCATCACTAACCCTTTCTGATTTGATTAAGTTCCAACATCATGCTTCCCCGACTGAGAAGGCAAGGTGGTCCCGCGATGGCTGCCGCTGAGACGTTGTGTGGTATGGTCCCACAGGTAAACCTTGTTTACCTAAATCACTTTTCCATTACTATGCTCAGTTGTCACATGGAAAGGACCATGTGTCAAAAGGGGGGATGGTGCAACAGGTAACCAAATGGTGGGACACATCAGCATTTACGACGTTTGCTCCAAATTTCCGTGAAAAATGCATTGCACATGCAATACATGCAATGCACGCACAAAATGCAGTGGATGCACAAAACTCAACAGTCCAGCGACCCAACTCCTGACTCCTGCTCCATTTGACCACCTGATGATGGATTTCATCACTCTAACTCTGTGCCAAGGTGAACGATATTGTCTAGTCATAATTGACATGTTCTCTAAATGGTTCGAAGTCTTACCATCCAAACATGCAGATGCACAGACGGTAGCAAAAGTCTTGCTGACAGAGATGATTCCAAGGTGGGGAATCCTGCGAAAAGTGTCCTGTGACAACGGAACACACTGTAAATTCGGCTCTTAAACTGCTTTCACAAAGATTAAAAATTTACCTCAGAAATCATTGTGCTGTTCAAACGGCAAATGGCACAGTATAGAACAAATTGACCAAAACAATGAAAGCAACACGTTTGGACTCCGGTGAAATGTTTCCCGCATGTGTTGTGTGCAATGCGTGAAAGAACAAATCTGTCCACAGGACTATCACCGTTCGAGATCCTCCATGGCATGCCTATCGAAAATGGCTTGTCTCCACTCACTCGCACCACCGGAAGCCTGGAAGGCGTGAGTGAAACTAGGCTGTCATATTGCCATAACCTCTCTAGAACTCTCAGTTCTATTCACAGGTAAAAGCAGCCCTACCCAGGCCACTGGAAGGACCTCTGCATGACCTACAGCCAGGCCAGTGGGTGGTCATCAAAAGCTTCACGAGGAGAAACTGGAGTTCGCCCCGTCGGAAAGGACCATTCCAGATCCTACTAGTCATAGCTTCCGCAGTGAAGGTGACTGAACGAGACACCTGGGGTCCATGTCAGCCACTGCAGGAGAGTTCCAAAACCCACCAAGGACTAGGTCAGTATTGTGCCTTAAGTCTTACTGCCTAGGGGGAAAGTCCAGACAAGGAGGGGGAGATAGCTTACAGTGACTCTCATCTCACCGGTCTGGCAAAGTCAAGAAATAACCCGAAAGCATAGAAGGCTCTTAAAACACCATCTGCATCACCCCTCCCGGGGAAAGACATTGAAGACATCAAGAACCCCAACAACAAGATACGCCTATGGAATGACAATATGGACGTTGGTTGGCATCTCTCTGCTCATTGTCCTGCCACTGTCATGGTATCACACATAGTGATTCTCCAACCAACCCCGAGGTAACACTACACACCTGTGCCATTAGCTGTAATCCATCAAATTCCACGCACACCCAAAATCAGGGAGCGTGACAGGCGGGAACTAACTGCAGCCTGTACCCTATGCTTTTTTCCTCCACCTCTGACGCCTCCACCAAAGCCCCTGGTCGAACCAAGCGTCGCTGAACCATCGTCTGTGAACAGCCTGAGTCCAGCAAAGCCTGATGTTTACCCCTTGTAGCCTTACCGCTACTTGGTAGGCCCCTTCCCTACCGGGGGAGGGGTTCACCAGCCAGTGACCCGGACAACCTGGCCGAGTTCCATCCGAGGGCAATCCTGGCGGTCATGGCCGGGCCGCCCGCAGTATCCGCACCCCTGCCCAGACGTCTGCGCAGCTCCCTGATTTCCCGCTGCAGCACCGCCCTGGAAGCTGAGGGGGGACAGAGAGTGGACAGCATGGGGGAGAGAGCATCCTGCAGCCCAACAGAACCCGGGTGGTAGATATCTGCCCTCCCACCAATAAAGGTGATGTTTCCTGACGCCCGTGGGTGTGGCGGAGTTCCGGTTGTTCTCCTTCGGGGCCCTGGGATGGGCTGGGGACCCAGTGAATACCGCGTGGGTCCTGGTGCCGGACGTTGCATCCCCCCAGACATTCTCCTTCGGGCCATTTGGATTGGCTGGGATTTTATTATAGAGGCCAACAGAATGGCTCGCTGGCCACAATTATAAATAATGATTAATAATGCTGATAATAATGATGGTTTCGGGTGCAGGAGGAATGAAGAAAAAGAATAGAAGAATCTTTAATTATCACGCACCACACCACAACACATGCACACACACACACACACACACATGCAAATGCTTTGGATGATGGCCGGTGAAATGAGGCCTCTGCATTTAACCATCCTGGCTTGTTCTTCCTCCGGGGGGGCAGTGTGAGAAAAAAAAAAAAAATATAAATATATACATATACTATAACTATAACATACATATAACTATACTACTATAACTATAAAATTACAGATTGAAATAATCCTCAATAGCAAAACTATATGTGTATACTATAGTATATATTACATTGATTTATTTATGTACATTACTATCATTCATATTGTGGGTAATTATGAAATACATTTTCATTGATCAGTCAGAGTCAAAATTAAAACATGTATCAAGACACTGGGTGTAACTACGCAACCAGTTAGAAACCGGCACTGAAACAGTTAATCTGCCGCACACACAGCGGGGAGTATGAAACTAGATACTCGGGGGAGGGGAAATAACAAGGAGGGACCACCCCGCAAAGGGGGGGTGTGTCGCTTGTACAAAGTAACGAGGAAACAACATTTCGGCGGACTCCGAGGAGGACTCACTACGTCAACGTATTAAGTTTTTTATTTTTTGTTATCTTCTCAAACCGTCCAATAAACTCTCCGTAGCTCAAAGTCTCCTGGTTGGCTGACGAGCCCGTGCGGCAATCCCCTCTGCAAGACAGACAAACATTAAGAAATCTCCCTGCCTCGAGTCGAACCAATCAGTGCCGAGCGGGCGCTGATTGGGCCTATTCGAGGAAGCTTGGCGACCACAGGAAAGGGAACCATGCTGTCATCAGCAGCCAGTGCTCGACCCCTTTGTCCGTCACAAACCACATTGATTTATATTTTACTATTTTACTATATTTACATTGACATGGTTTATTGTTATGTTAAGTGATTGGTCAATAAAATGACTAAAAGGGGGGAATGTGATAGCTATTCTTTGATATCGCCTTGAAATGGCCAGCGATGTTGGTATCATCAATAAAGCTCTCCTCTATGTGTATTAGACAATGTATGCACTGTGTCTTTCACCTTTGTGTAACCTATGCTGTGACTATTTACAAACCTGAATGTTGTTGAAACCAAATGTCCTGTACGTGCTGAACTGAACTCGCTCAAAGCGAGTTCATCCTGTGAAATTCACACCGTTCACCTGTTGTTAGGAAACTGATAGACCCTTGCTCGTCAAGTGAACCGCAACAAGAAACTTTTACCTGATACATCATTGCCGGTAAACCGCAAGAGTAAGGTGTCACCTAATTCATCACTGTCATGACCTTTGTATGTAACACCCTCTAAAAAGCTGTCAACCCCAACTTATTGTTGGAGAACCTAGCTGCGACTCGAGGGAGAAGCCTGGTTTTCCTTGTGCTTCCAAACACATTAAATAATACTTAGATTAAGGCTGAAGTTGTTGTGGAATAAATTCTGTATTTGATTTTCTCACCCCTGGGTACAATAATATAAATTTAGATGTGTGCAGTGGTAAATTTCCACCACATATCATGAAGAGCCAAGCACCAACTCACAAAAAAAGAACAGGAAAATTTTCACCACTAGTGCCGTGTCAGGCACCTAAAGATGCTGTATTTAAAGGAAACTTGGAAAACTGTAACTCGTGCTGTGTTTCACAAAACCCAGAAAAACTATTATTGGTCACAGAAGGCATTTTTGCACCGCAGGAAGTTCTAATAACCTTGGAGGAACCATCCCTTTCTTGTCCACACTGCATTATCAAGAAACGATCGTAATTGTTAAAATACTGTTATTGAGGGACTGTTATTGAGTGACTGTAATCCACAGTGATTGGTAGAACACATGACCCTATGAAGCACCGGTAACCAACATTCTTAAAAACTTGTTTAAAACGTTAACAATAACCAACAAAAATAAAACTCTTCATTTAAAGTAAACATGTCTTTATTTGTACACAATTCATTTCCAAAATATTATATCTAGGAAAAAAATAACAAACGTACCTCAGCCTGACCTAGACATGGCGGACTTGGAACGACCCTTGATCACGACAGGTTTTCCTCAGTGTGACGGAACGTCGGAAACTTGTAATATGTGGAAATATGTACCTAACACGACTAAACTGGACCCTGTGTATTGCTGCCTGCAGCTATATTTATTATGATAGTAAAATACATCACATGATGCACTTGGACACATCCTCAGTGATAGTACCTGGGATCATAGGGTGTTTCGGGTCTTTCAACTTCAGACACCCTCACCCAAGCGCCCCAACCGGGAGTGATCAGTTCCTGGCCTGCCTCCAAGAAGCATTCATCCATGGCTTGTCCCTTCTGATACACAGAATTTTTTTTTTTTTTACCTGTGCTGTCAGCATGCTGGGCATACAACAGAGTATTTGTATGCCATTGCATTCAGGACAGAGTTAGTGGAGTTCAAGTTCTCAACCTGCAATGTAAATCTATATTGATTCTTTGATCATCAAGAACTGCTGCAATAACTCTGTCCTGTGGATGACCTGTAGAATGACAAGAGCACAGTTTTTGGTTATGGAGAGCCACCACCAACCCGTCTCTTTGGAGAACTATTTATCATGTTTGGGTCTATAAACAACTGATCACTACTCCAAGAGGGGGAGAATCACCACGTGAGACAAATAAACATAGAAACAAACAACATTTACACAAAAACATAAACATTGGATGACAACATGTATTGAAAAACTGAATTAGGTCCAGGAAAACTGGAACTAAAACTGGTCACATGGCCTCTTCCTGTCATAGTTATGGCAATTAAATGAGGGAGGAAAGGAGAGGAACGCAACCAGGAGGTTGCTGGGGTGCATTCAAAGCAGGTGTGTGTGCGTGCGTGCATGCATGCTTGCGTGTGTAAGATGTCTACCGGTGAGTGTACATGACTTATCCCCATTGATACTAGTGTAGAAGGTTGGTATTATGTCGTGGCGCCTCCAAGCAACCCAAGGGGCCCTGAAGCCCCCCCAAACTCCACAGTCCGGTGGACAACCCTCGGCTGCAGGAAATCCCCGGGTACCCTGCCCTGCGGCCACGGAAGACCCCCGGGCCCCCAGAGAAGCCAGAGGGGCATACAGAGGGGTGGAGCAACTCCCAAGCCCAGCCCCGAGGAGCATGACCCAGTCCCAGGGAGCACGGGAAGACCCTGCACCCCAGGGGCGTACAGAATTCATAATTATGACTGCATTCATTTGACGTTGACCTGTAATGCCTGGTGTTTCACCAGGTGGCGCATTAGGCGCAGTGACTTGATTTTGCGGAGCCCATGCTACTCTTTGTTATTACTCTGCTACTACTCATGAACCCATCTGCAACAATGAGTGGGCCACAGAAAAGAAAATTCGACAGTGAGTGCTGAGTGTTTAATAAGGAATGGACAACTAAATACTTTTTTTACTGAAGTCCAGTCAAAGGCTGTATGTCTTATTTGCCAAGAAACTATTTCGGTTTTAAAGGAATACAACATCAGCCGTCACTTTTCACCAAGCATGCTAATTACGCTAACAACCAATCAACGCAAGAACGGACGGCTACCGCTCAGAGGTTGGTAGCTGGCTTGCAGGCTCAGCAAAACACCTTTATCCGACAAACTGCCATCCAAGAATCAAGCACGAAGGCAAGTTATTTGCTGGCATTCAAATTAGCAAAAGCCAGCAAGCCTTTCTCCAAAGGGGAGTTTGTCAAAGAGTGCATGGTAAAGACAGCAGCTATCTTGTGTCCTGAGAGCAAGAACAGATTTGAAAAAATTAGCTTATCACGCAGGACAGTGACTCGCTGTGTTGAACTAATTGATGAAGACTTAGCTAGCAAGCTAAACAAAAAAGCGGAGTCATTTACATTATATTCTTTGGCACTGACTGTGATGACATAAAGGACACTGCTCAGCTTTTAATTTTTAACAGAGGGATTAATGACAATTTTGAGATAACGGAGGAGTTTTTAGCTATGGAATCCCTAACAGGGAAAACACGGGGAGAGGACTTGTATGACAGTGTGTAGGCAGTCATCAAGAGGCACAAGCTACCTTGGAGTACGCTCGCCAATGTTACCACAGATGGACCAAATCTGACGGGAAAAAACGTCGGACTACTCAAAAGAATCCAGGAGAGGGTGAAAGAAGACAACCCTGAGGAGGAGGTAATTTTCCTACACTGCATAATTCACCAGGAAGCCCTGTGTAAATCCGTTTTGCAGCTTGACCACCTGGTGAACCCAGTTGTAAAACTCGTTAACTTTATTTGAGCGAGGGGACTTTGTCAGTTTCGTCAGTTTATTACGTTTCTTGAAGAAACTGACGCTGATCACAGGGACTTAATTTACCATTCTAATGTCCGCTGGTTAAGTATGGGGAAAGTATGTCAACGAGTGTGGGAGCTCAAACAGGAGATTTTCTTATTTTTGGAGCTACTTGAGAACGCTGACAAGTTTCCTGAGCTGAGTGACACAGATTGGCTAAGTGATTTAGCTTTTTCTGTGGACATACTGACACACATGAATGTGCTGAACGTGAAGCCACAAGGGAAAGACCAGTTTGTGCGTGAAATGCATACAAATTCACCCTGCTGCCTCATTCCCACCATCTAGCTCGCACACAGCTCTTCGACCCCAGCTCTCACTTCTTTCTGGACCAAGTCTCGCCTCTCTTTCCCCTTTGCCTTTATGTAGTTGGCGGTTGGTAAGCTGCCCAGTCCTGCTCTGCCAACAGTCACAGATCCCACCAGCGCTCTGTGGCATAAACGGGATTCCGCCTGGTCCACCGCTTTCAGTGCCTGCCACTTCATTCCGGTCCTCACCTCAATGCCTCAATGACTTTTGGATCCAAATGTGTATTACTTTACATTATCAGTTCCTCTATTGAGCTGTTTTCTCTGCGTTAATTGGCCATTTTGTAAAAAGGGTGAAAGGGTAAAAAGGTGCTCGGTGCAGCACTGGAGGAGAAACTCCTTATGTAAAAAATCCAATGTGTCTGCATTTTGGACCAAACATGCAAAAACATGAAGTATTAGATGAAGTTTAACTCTCTGATACCTGCAGACATCCGATCCTGTAAATGTAATATTAATTGAGATAACTGATTACACCCATCACAGGTTTGGCACTACTTTGTGATTTTATTCAAGAATAAATCATTCAAAATACAAGCTTTCTCTCGCTGTAATTCGATAAATAGGGGACCAGCCTGGCGTTACATTGCCCTACAAACATTGACCAAACTGGTCACTATGGTAACAAACAGTATCTTAATATCCTACTGGAAAATAAGCTTTCTCAGCATCCAACCACATGTTGCTCATACAGTTTGATCATACCTAAGAACAATGTTATTTTCACTCATATTTTACAAATGTGTGAACAACTTTAATCGGTTATTTCACCTGGGCGCTGTCATCTGGATGAAAAAGGATTTTGGCCACGCAAATATATTTTGAGATATTTGTCGATATCAGTGGGAATTTGTGATATGTGCCTCAATCTCATGGGAATTGACCCATTCCACAGTTCCACTAGAGGGTCCTTCTGTGAGGCTGAAGAGTAGACCAGGGAGCAGTGAGATATGTAACCCACGACAGATTTTAGGTATTTTTGGTGTTTTGAGAAACGATCATTTGAAAGTGGTGAATCAGAGCTTCAAAACAAGGTGTCACTTGTGTGACTCAAGCAAATATTTTTAAAGCTGTGGCTTGTTAATGACAAGGGTGCGGCAAACTGTGTTTCTGAGATAATCCCCCTCAAAGTTTTTCACCACACTTAGCTTCGTTCAGCTAGCTCCCAGAATGCAAATGGGTGGAAGACCAACAGAGCCACATGGCTACTTGACACCCTGCTGAATGGGGCAATCTCTCCATTTTTCTTGTGTTTATAGGGAATGTTGAACAGCTTCATCGTAAGACAACATCTTTGCTTTAAAAAAAAGCTTTTATTTAACAGTAAGAATGTACATGTTTTATAAAAGTGGAATAATTTAGGAGTTTAAACGTGCAGACAACAACAAAATGTTCATTCTGTCAAAAATATAATGTGCATACAGCTACACTCAGCGCCTGTTTGGAGCTGCCTCTTTTCATTTTTTTTTTTCGCCCCTGGCTGCATTTGCAGGTAAACTTGACAATCTTGTCCATTGCTACTTGTTAAAAAAATAAAAAAAGCTTTTATTTTACACTAAGAATATACATGTTAGGCTTACTGACTCAGACCAGAGGTGAACCCAAGAGCACAACGCAGGAGAGCAGGTGAAAGTTCACAAAGCAGGGGTTTATTAGAACAAACAGACCAGGGTCAGGAAAGCCAGGATATCCGTCAGCGAGGGCAAACAAGTCAGGCAAGGAACAGATGATCAAAAAATCGGGGAATCAACAAGGTATTAGAGAGATCACTGGACGGTACGCTGGAGAGCTCAGCCGAAGCAAAACAATCTGGGTGACTGATGAGGAGATGAGCTGCAGGATGAAGAGTGGGAAACCAAGGTGACGTAGAGCAAAGGGGAGTGGCCGGATCTGAAATGACAAGAGAGTTACTGACAAGTTAAAGGCAAAACTGGATTAACTTAAATGAGTAGACCAAAGAATGCTGGATCTCAGTGAGGGTTCATGAAAATACATGTTTTATAAAAGCTGAATTATTTAGGAGTTTAAAGGTGCAGACAACACAACAAAATGTGAAGTCTGTCAATAATATTAGTCTTTGTATATCAACCTCAGTGTGTCGTTTAAAAAATAAATATGCATATGCCAAATATCTTCAAAATTCTTGGATTTATGTGGGCAAACACCAACCCTACCCCAGCAACACTCAGAGCCTATTTGAGGCTGCGTCTTTTCATTTTCTTTTCGCCCCTAACTGCATTTGCAGGTAAACTTTAGAATCTTGTCCGTTGTTACTTGTTCATAATCTGTATCACCAACCTCAATGGACTTTGTCACGTCATCAACTTCTTCCGTTGTAACAACAGGCGTGTCGTTGGTCTCCTCCGGTGGTTCTTGAAAATATTCAGTTTCATCATCATATTCAGGTTGAAATCCGCTGTTTCAAATATTCTCCAAGTCTGGGATAACCCCCATATCAGATTCAGCGTCGCTGTCGGAGAACTGGCTATATCGCGGAAAATGTAGTCCAGTACACGCTACTTACACTGACTTGGATCTATCGCACTGGTAAGATTAAGGTCCGCGATGTGATTTAGATCTTCCGCCACCCGCTTCTCATAATCCATAACAACACGGAGATTAAAGTTTTCACAAACAAGTGACACCGAAGGATCCTTGTCTTGTTTAGAAAGTGTCATTAGCTTTACTTCTTTGTTGGTATACATCCCCTACACAATAATGTCTGTGTGTGTGTGTGTGTGTAAAAGTAGTAAGATTTAATGGTTGAACTCTATCAAAACGGTTTCACATTGTGATTTTACATCACATGGAATGTGAAGGAATGTTTTTCACCTGGACGGTTGCTTTAAAGGAAACGATCGATCGGCATTGTTCAGCGTCTCTGTAAGTGAACTGTGTTTCCCCAAGTAATCTAACGGGAATATTTAACTAGACAGTTTAACAATTATCTACTATTTATAAATCAAACTCGGTTTGGAAAATACGTAAATAAATACGTAAAAAAAACAAAACATAAAGGAACATGAATCTGGAAAAATCTAATTATATTTCTAGAAAGGTTTTTTCAAGTTATTTGGCGGCTCGTGGCGATTTTAGAAATGCACGACATAGCAGGTTTTGCTGCGGTGGGTCACATATATTTTTATTGTAGTCATTTTCTTTCTGCACTGCTTAATATATGAATTGGGGCTTCTTCTAAAAACTGGATCATAAGGACTGCTACTTTTTGAACGCAAAATTTGAAAAAGTTAATTCCGGGGGGGGGGGGGGGGGTGTTTCTGTATTTGTTCTTTTGCAGCCGTAAGCGTGCCAGCCGGAACATACTCGTACCAGTTGAAATCTCTGTCCCCCAACACCAATTATGCTGTGAGAATTAGAGCGTCGACAATTAAAGGGTCAGTCGATGGTATAGGGAACTCATTCAGCACTCTGAAATACGGCGAGAACATCAATTCATTTGATATTGTGTTTTTATTTTTAATTTATTTTCCAACAGCTTTTTACCCCATTCTTTATGCGGAACAAAAATAAATACATTTTCTCCAATCACTAAAAGTTACAATTTTCCTTTAGCACCGGGGCAGATCGAAGGTATTGTGGTAGGAGTGCAAAGGCTAGACAACGGATACAAAATTGTGAATCTTGTGGTATTAAATGAAAGTAAAATTATAGAGCCCGCGGTTGTAAAAGAATTAGGAAAATTGATAACTGAAGTATCAACTCTCCCACCAACTGAATAAATAAATAAATAAATAAATAAAGCAGACTCTACAACTCCAATTTCTGCAAACACTGTGATTAGAACTGAATTAGGAAATGCAGATCACCTTCCATGTAAATTTAGTAATTGGAATACTGGTGGAAATAATCCCCCTCAATGGAAAAATGCGCGTGATGAAGACATAGTGCTAACAGGACTTGATGTTAGCAGTGTGCCTCGCGATCAATGAAAGTATAGGTTGTATAATGACAGGAGATGGGTTAAAGTTCGAGATGACTGTTCGCTTGTCATAGGTAATGTCATATGGGAAGATCAAGGAGAATATACAGTACATGCACAAATTTGGATCCAGAGTTTAAATATATCCCAAGGCAAAATTATTGGGAAGCGGGATATCGAACTCATAAGATAATGCTTGTAGTAAAAGGTGTGGTTACTAAAGAAAAAAGTATGATTGCTCAAGAAGTTCAAAAGCAACAAGTTACACTAAGGGTGACTGTTGGACCGATGACATCTATTACCTGAGCTCGGGGAATAACTAGTGGTATTAACGTATCATCGTCAGTTCCTATTCTAGCTACAACATTGGCAGAAAAGGCTGTTACAATAACGATGATGAGAACTTCTACTTCTGTAACTCCTGGTAATCATACAAGTGAGGTTGGGAGGATGAGATCCACTACCAATAAAACAATGACGACTTTTTCGGTGTCTACAAAGTCTGTTGATAAGACACCGACACCTATAACTACATCCCCATCATTTAAGAAGTTGGTAAATATAACTCAGAAGCCTATGGTGAAGTTGGAAATTAAGTTGAACAATAGCAAGGAGAGCTCTGTAATTAGAAAGCCAATTGCTGAGGAGGTTGATAGGGATTCAGGTAAAATAGTTCAGATGACTATGTCGGATGTGGTCAATGATTTTCTTGATCCTGAGAGGACATCAGAAGACATGACTGAACATCTTCATGCTTTACAGAAGCGAGAAACCCTGTGGAAAGCATATGGGTTTCATTCCTCGGTGCTGCAAATAGCAGACCCGTGGGCAAATAGAAATCTGTGGTTCCAACAGATAACTCACTCCGTTAGAATGACCACTAATTTGAATTGTCCGTGTGTGGTGAGAGTTCCAGCTCCGGGCACATGGCCTTCAATTCTAGACACGGTACTGGAACCTTTGACGCCTGAATACGTTATCGTGGCTGCTATTCAAACAACAAGCAGCGAATGAAATATGGATGGCTGTGTCGGTCCAGACCTGGACGTGGGTGTTCCTGGTTGAAAGAATTACCATATTTAAGTCTTCTTGATAAGTATGAAGATATTAGAACAGCAATACCTGATGCTATGGAAGTGACACCTGCGAAAGGCAAAGATTGTTTTTGTTCAAATGATACTCATGGTGGAGATGGTATGTTTATGGGGATATCAGTATGTGAAAGTTACATGATGCAATTTGGACAAAGTACCCAAAGGACAGTTGATGACACATATACAGTGACCTTTCATGCACCGCAGCATCGACAGAGTAAAGCTTTAAGCATAAAGAATCAAACTTTACCGGGTAATGTGACTATGGGAACATTTAAAGCTATTTGGTGGGTATGTGGTGATAAAGCATACTTATTTCTGCCGTATGGGTGGATTGGATGTTGCTATATGGCACAGTTGAAACTTCCTTTTGATGTTTTTGTTATCCAGAAGGGACAAGAGCCAGATGAGGGTAACTCTACAAAGACTGCTGAAAGTAGGAAGAAAAGAAACTTGGCTTGTTAGTATGTGATTTCTATTAAGTCAATTAACATCATAAGTTCATCACTCTTCTCTCTTTCGAGACTTTGTGTAGTCTCAAAGGGGGGAAATATGAGGTGTCTGGAGGTGTCTCGATTGTTTGCTGTGAAGAAGGGCCCTGGGGTCCCAAGAAAGAGCCCATTGTCTAATTACTAACATATAGTGCTTCTATTGTTACACGGGGAAATTTTACATTAGAGTGTCTATTTTGGGACCCTTATGAGAAGGGAAGTGGAATGTGCTTAGATGTATGTCAGTCAGGCACTGAACTGTGACCTATGGATTGGAACCAGATGTGTTACGTTATCTCTGTACAAGCATAAAGGACAGTCTCTAGTTCCATTTGAGAGAGAATGCATTGGCTCCCTTCTCTCCCAGACATCCATGGCAAGTCTGGTTTGATGCTGTTATTCCTTGTAATAAACTTATTAATATAATCAAGTCAGTGTCAGCAGAGATTCTTTCTTCATCAGCACATCATCGACAACAAAGAAACTACAAGAACAAAGGGATAAACCAGTTCGGGTTTCGTGAAACCAACTCCAAGTTTTGTTGTGGTGTCTGTACTTATCTGATACACAATAAAACTTGTACGCATCAGCTTTTGTTTTCCTCCAGTGATTTTTTTCCAAGTTTTGAAGGTCGCCGAGACCGAGTTTTTCAAACCTCGTGCTGAGCTTTTTTCATGATCCTGAGATGCAGGCTCTCCTACATGGGCCTTGGCTGTAAATCTTCTCAACGACAATAATTCACAGATTTAAGTTTAAATCTTTTTCGACTATAATAACCTACAGGTCTTGACCAGATTTTTTTTTTACTAGGATAAAATCACACATTTCAGCCCCAATTTTTCTGGTCACAACATTAGTACCTACCAAAAGGGGTCCGAGGAAGAGCAACCGGTGAACCAGTGACAAGGGCGCCCATGGGCTCATTGATGCGTGTGGAGAGCGAAGTCTAGCCCGCCTGTCCCATCCCACAGAAGAGCTACCGTCGCAGAAATTGCTGAAAAGGTTAATGCTGGCTATGATAGAAAGGTGTCAGAACACAGTGCATCGCAGCTCGCTGCGTATGGGGCTGCGTAGCCACAGACCGGTCAGAGTGCAAAGAGCCCATGCTGACCCCTGCCCACCACTGAAAGTGCCTACAACGGGCACATGAGCATCAGAACTGGACCATAGAGCAATGGAAAAAGGTTGCCTAGTCTGATGAATCACGTTTTCTTGTACAACACATCATCAGACTAGGCAACCTTTTTCCACTACAACGGGCCGTGTCACCTTTTCAGCTGACACGGCCGGGGTTAGGATGTGATCTGATAGTGACGATAGTGGCGATAGTGGCGCCGCCCCTAGCGGTCGCCTGCGCCGGCGCTCCGGTTACTTTCTTACTCTTTAGTATTTTTTTCCTTTTTTTATCACAATGTTCGCCAGAAAAACATCAACAATTAACTCATACGGCCGCGATGCACTCATGGATATAAAAATTTCCCTAAACGAACAACTTTGGGACTTTTTATCCGTGGGAGCAGAGTGGCCGGCGGAAATCCTACGCGGGAACACTCGCAACAACAACAAAAATGGAGTCGCTGTTCCACGAGCCGGCCCACGGAGGAAGCACCGAGGTAAACGAGGCGGCATTCGGGTCAGAATGAGGACGCAACCTTACCGTCCACCTCTGCCAAGCATCCTTCTTGCGAACGTCCAGTCCCTGGAGAACAAGATGGATGAACTTCGAGCGAGGATTCAATTCCAGCGTGACACGAGGAACTGTTGCGTCCTCTGCCTGACGGAAACATGGCTGACCCCACTGGTGCCGGATGAAGCCATACGTCCAGCCGAGGCCTTCTCCGTGTTCCGCGGCGACAGGACGGGAGAGTCGGGGAAATCCAAAGGTGGAGGCGTCTGCCTAATGGTAAACAACCGCTGGTGTAACGCCAACAACACCAAATTCCTCTCCCACTCCTGCTCGCCGAACCTGGAACAGCTGACCATACTATGCCGTCCATTTTATCTCCCCCGGGAATTCAGCACGGTCATCATTACAGCCGTTTATATCCCACCGCAAGCGGACACCGACGCAGCTCTGTCGGTTCTGTACGATGTGTTGTGCGGATTTCAGAACAGACATCCCGACGCGGCTGTGGTGGTGACTGGGGACTTTAACAGGGCCAACCTGAAAAAAGTTCTGCCGAATTTCCACCAACACATGACGTGTGCCACCAGGGGAGACAGAACTCTGGACCATTGTTACACTCCTTACAAGAACGGATACAAGCCCGTGTCGCTTCCTGCTTTCGGGAAATCAGATCACGCCGCGATCTCGCTGCTTCCTGTTTACAGGCCTCTGATCGCGCGGGATCTGGTGATGACGAGGGAAGTGAAGCGGTGGACGGACCAATCAGAGGCTGCGCTTCAGGACGCTCTGACTGACGTAGACTGGGACATGTTCCAAGCGAGCTCAAGTGACGTCAGCGAGTTTACGGAGGTTGTAGTGAGTTTCGTGGCTACGCTCGCGGATGAAATCGTTCCCACGGTGAAAGTTCGGATATTTCCAAACCAGAAACCATGGGTTGATAAATACATCCGCTGTGCTCTGAATGCTCGCACGGCCGCTTACAACGACGGACTTGTATCTGGTAACATGGACAATTACAAAGCGGCGTCGTACAATCTGCGGAGGGCGGTGAGGGACGCCAAACGGACGTACAGAGACACCGTGGAGCTGCAGATGGAGAAGGCCACGAGTGTGGACGCCTCCCTGGCCAACCAACTGAACTCCTTTTATGCGCGGTTCGAGTCTGGCAGCAGCACCGCTAGCTCGCCGGCTAATTGGAGCTACACCGCTGGGGACGAGCGTGCACTCTCAGTGTCCGTGCACGAGGTCAGGAGGGCTCTGATGCGGGTGAACACCAGGAAAGCTGCGGGCCCAGATGGCATATCTGGGCGAGTACTGAAGACCTGTGCTAACCAGCTAGCTCCGGTGTTCACCACAATATTCAACATCTCCCTGGCTGAATCAGTGGTCCCGTCCTGCTTCAAGAGGTCCACCGTCGTTCCTGTCCCGAAGATCGCCTCTCCAACCTGCCTGAATGACTACCGTCCGGTGGCCCTCACCTCGGTGGTCATGAAGTGTTTCGAGAGGCTGATTAAGGATTACATCTTTGCCTCCCTCCCCCGCACCTTGGACCCGTTGCAGTTCGCGTACCGGCAGAACAGATCCACGGATGACGCGGTCTCTCAGGTACTGCACACCACGCTCACGCACCTGGATGGCCAGAAGGGGGCCTATGTGAGAATGCTGTTCATTGATTATAGTTCAGCTTTCAACACCATCGTCCCCACCAGACTGGCTGTCAAGTTGTTGGAGCTAGGATTGAATGCTCCGCTGTGCACCTGGATCCTGGACTTCCTCACAGGCCGCCCCCAGGTGGTCAAGGTGGGGAAGTACATGTCAAGCTCCCTCACCCTGAATACAGGATCCCCCCAGGGCTGCGTCCTCAGCCCCCTACTGTACTCCCTGTACACACATGACTGTGTGGCCAGGTCCAGCTCCAACACCATCATCAACTTTGCTGACGACACCGTGGTCGTGGGCCTGATCACCGACTGCGATGAGAGGGCCTACCACGAGGAGGTGGCTGACCTGTCACTCTGGTGCCAGGACAACAGCCTCCACCTGAACGTCAGCACAACCAAGGAGCTGATTGTGGACTTTAGGCGTGGATCACAATCGAGGACGCACGCGCCCTTGTGGATTAATGGGACTTCTGTCGATAGGGTGAGCAGCTTCAGATATCTGGGAGTCCACATCACAGAGGACTTAACATGGACTGTACACACAGACACTCTGGTGAGAAAGGCGAGGCAGCGTCTCTACCACCTCAGGCAGCTGAGGAAATTCCGGGTCTCGGTGAGGATCCTCAAGTCCTTCTACTCTGGAGCAGTGGAGAGCATCCTGACAGGCAACATCACTGCCTGGTTTGGGAACTGTACTGCCCAGGACAGGCGGGCCCTGCAGAGGGTGGTGCGTTCAGCTGAACGTACCACTGGAACTACCCTCCCCCCCTTGCAGGAGTTATACACCAGGAGGTGTAGTAGCAGAGCCCGTAGGATCATGAAGGATCCTCATCACCCCAACAACGGACTGTTTCAGCTGCTGCGGTCAGGCAAGCGCCTCCGCAGTCACACAGAGAGAACAGAGAGACTGAGACGGAGTTTCTTCCCTCAAGCCATCAGAACTGTCAACGCTGATCTCACCAGGGGTCCTAACTGAGCCATGCACTAGGCTCCATAACCTACTGTACTGTATGTAGCATACTGTACCGCATACTGTGTCACTGTTCAGGGTGGTTCGTGATGCCGTATTGCTGCGCCGTACTGTTGTATACTGTGCTGTATTATCCCAAACACTACCTCACACTATTCACATTCACATGCCACTTTAATTCACATGCCACTTTAAATGCACATATCTGTATATACATAGCCATATTCCTTCAACCTATTCCATTTTATTTCAATTTATTTTTTATTGTATTTTATTCTATATATTTTTTATCTTATTCTATAAGTATTCCACTTACTGTATTACGTTTTAGGAGTCAGTTAGTCGGTCTATTAGAAAGGAATTTTCTACTTTTTATTTTATTTTATTTTTGTACTTTTTCCTAGGACTTCTTGTGTGCTATCACCGGGTGCGTTGCATTACATTTCACTGCATATATGTATGGAAGTATGTATATGTATGTGACAAATAAAAATCTTGAATCTTGAATCTTGAATCTTGATCAAGTATCTGTGGGATGTGCGTGAACAACAAGCCCGATCCATGGGGGCTCCACCTCACAATTTACAGGACTTAAAGGATCTGCTGCTAACGTCTTGGTGCCAGATACCACAGGACACCTTCAGAGGTCTTGTGAAGTCCATGCCTTGACTGGTCAGGGCTGTTTTGGCGACATGAGAGGGACCTACACAATATTTGTGGTTATTAATGGTGGTTCTTTTACCGTGGAGGTGGTAGAAGTGGAGCATGCTGTGATCTCGCAAGAAGACGGAAGTGAGTACAGATCCAACATGGCGGCGACCAGCTGCACGATCTGCTCCAACTTCGACAAATAACAAAGCTTATAGCAAAAAATAAAAATAACATTTTATGTACACTACACAAATCCAAAGTGGGGATCTTGAGGATTATATTGATTATATATTTTTATATCACGAGTATGTGATGGAAGAGGACCAGGACCCTAACAATCCAGCGAAAAGGAAGACTCAGCTACTGATACAGATCTAATTCCCAGCACTGTAGAGGTTAGTTTCTTGGATGATATTCACAAGAAGCTGCTCATGCTTGGTCTGTTCCACTGAGGCATTTCCCAGATCAAAGCGAGCCTTGATTTCCTGCACTGTACGGTCAGGGAGGTGCAAAAAGACAACATGGAGATGGATGTTGTAAAGTAATGAAAGAGACTATCCTGTGTATTCAATGCAGAAGTATTCAGGACAACCTCATCTTTTCCAGGATCCCTGAGAACAACACAGAGACAACAGAAATGGTGAAAGACTTCCTCCACACTGCCCTGAAACTCCCCACGGACACTGTGCAGCAGATCACCTTCCACTGGATTCACTGACTGGGACACCACATGGGAACCGTCCCCACTTCATCATTGCTAAGTTTGAACGCTTCAAGCACAAGGAGCTGTTGAAAAGCAAAGGACGGGAGCTCAAAAGAACAGAAGTGTAGTTATTGCCTTGGACACACTGTGCTGCTGCATGGGAAATCCATTCATGTGATGGATGCAAAACGACATCTATCACACCCTAACTAACCTCAATGACATCCATTAAGTTTGTGAGGTGGAATGTGAGGGAAATAGGCTTACCAGCATAGCGTAGCAAAGTCACCTCACCAGGATGAACCCCAGCTTCTGTCTACTGCAAGAAACTCACCACACTGCATCAGAGCACCTCGAACTGAAAGCTAAATCGGTTGATCAGATGTTTTCTGCATCTAAAACAAAAAAAGAGGTTTCTATATTGATCAATAAAAATATATTACATAAGTATATCAGAATAAAACCACAATATCAGACACAGAAGGGCGATACATAATAATAAACAGAATTTTAGGAAACATCAAATTAACCATAGCAAATATTTATGGCCCCAATGAGGACGACCCATATTTCTTTCACAATATATTTTCAAAACCCTTTGAATTCTCTGACTCAGTCGTTTTACTCGCAGGGGACTTTAACACAGTACTTGATCCAAGTTTAGACCATTCACAAACCAGAGATAATTACAAGTCCTGGCATTCTTCTGACACTATTAAACAATATATGAGTGATCTTGCTCTTGGTGATCAAATAATCCACATAATAGAGAATACACATATTATTCACCACCCCGCAAAAGCTTCTCTAGGATTGACATTTTCTTTGACAAGTAACTCGGTAATGTCCAAAATTACTGTGGTGTGGCTGGTATGGTTTGAGCAGCCACACCTGACCTGGATCTAGATAATTGGGGACCCACGATCAGAGTGGCTGCATACCTGTTGCTCGTTGGTTGGTTTAATGAGCAACAGATTAAAAGCTCCATCCCCACACACACGAGAGAGAGAGGAGCCCTGTCATGACTTGTGTACATCTGCTCCGCGGCTTGTTCTATCAAGCCCACACTCCACAATAAACGTGTGTGTTTCCTACAACCCCGTCTTCTACGTCTCTGTGCTGGAGGTCCCTGAACATGCGACTTAGGTGGCGCATGGTAGGCAACACTGCCGCAATCACTTACCTGAAATCCACCCTTTTGTAATCTCCGATCACGGGCCTATAAGTTTCAACCTCATAAATTAAACAAACCAGAACCCTCCTCGCAGGTGGCGATTTAACACCTCACTTCTGACAAATAAAGGATTTAACCATTAATTTTCCAGGGAATGGACTTCCTTCATTGAATTGAATGACTCTCCAGAAATATCCCCATCCTTACTCTGGGAAAAGGCAAAGGCAGTTCTGAGAGGTAGTATTAATTCATTCTCCACTCACAAGATAAAGAAAGGACAAGAATGCCAAAATAAACCAGAACAACGATTCAAAGACTTGCACTCCCAACAAACCCACTCACCCACTAGCGCGAGCAAATCCAAAATGAGATCCAGACAATTACATCTCAACTTCTCAATATCATCTATCAAAAGAAACAATTCCTCATGTAATGAACAAGAGTGAAATATTTTGAATTAAATGAGAAATCAGGTAAATTTCTTTCCAAAAAATTGAAACACGATAGAGAAAAAACACTTATTACAGCCATCAAAAATCCACAGGGTAGGTTACCTCGCAAGACATCAATAAAATATTCAAATATTTTTATAATAAGCTATATCACTCAGATAATGAATCAAATATATCAAACATTAACTCATTCCTCAATGATGTTGAATAACCTGGATAAGATGGCTACCCAGTGGAATTCTATAAACACTTCTGGCCACTTATATCCCCATTATTCATCAGAATGGTTACGGAGATTAAGTCAACTCCACCATGCCTCCATTTATGAATATTACTCTGATTTTGGTTTTGCTCAAACTTAATAAGGATCCAACCCTCACTTCCAGTTAATATACCCATAAGCCTAATTAACTGCAATTTAAAGATTATTAGTAAACCACTAACAAACAGAATTGAAAAAGTAATTCCATTTATAATTTACCCAGACCAAACAGGCTTTGTCAAGGGTAGACACTCATCCAGCAATATGCGCTGTTTATTCAGTCTGATCAGCATATGTCAAAGGAACAACTTAGCTATTGTTATTACTTCTTAAGATGCCGAAAAACCATAATGACTGAGTTAATTGGACATATCTCTTCTGAATCCTCAACAAATTTTGCTTTGGAGACTCACTCATTCAATGGATTAGAATTCTGTACAAGTCACCATCTGCTTCTGTCATCGCCAATGATTACACTTGACAGCGTTTCACTCTACAATGAAACTCTGTTCAAATCAGTTTGTATGGAGACAATATTCAGTTGTCAGTATATTTACATAACCCAATATCATCCCTACAGGAAGTGTTCAATCTTATATCTACATTTTCAGCCATCTCAGACTATTCAGCAAACTGGCCTAAAACCACGGACTCTGAAGTCTGGAATGCTGTAAACAAGAAACTTCCCTTAATCACAACGGGAGACATTAGATACCTTGGTATTTATACCTCCACCAATCTGTCAGATTTGTATACCCTTAACTTTACTCCATTGCTCAAATCTATTGAAGAAGATTTCACTTGATGGAACAACCTACCCATGTCACTAAATATATAATAAATATATATATACACACACACACACACACACACACACACACACACACACACACACACACACACACACACACACACACACACACACACACACACACACACACACACACACACACACACACACACACTTCACAAAAAGCTAGGGATATTCGGCTTTCGGGTGAAATTTCAGGATGAACCTAAAATGCACTTTAACTTAATTTGACCTTCTCTCAATTTTTGAATGCACATGTCCAACAGTCCAATGTTTCAGTACTTTTTGCACAACTTGCTGTTCTCTAAGAAGGAGCTGAACGGCAAAATTCACAACAGATGTTTGATCCATGAATCGACGAATACATTTCCTGGTTCAGTTTGAATTCGTATTTAAACAGTCCTCTTCATCATGCTGTTCACATTTTGACATCATGAGACCAAAACGACACCTAACAATTGATCAACAGTACCTCAGCAGGTTGCAACAGAGATACAGAGAGACTGGAAGAGTCACAGAGAGGCATAGAAGTGGACGTCCTTTGACCACATCCCACACTAATGAGCGCTTCATTGTGAACAGTGCCCTATGGAACCGGATGATGAATGCCACTCAACTCCAGGCACATTTAAGGGAGGTGAGAGGCATCCAAGTGTCACGTCAGACCATTCAAAACTGTTTACCAGTGGGCCTCAGTGCTGTTCTCTGATGAAAGTCGATTCACGTTAAGTAGAAATGATGGCCGCCAACGATGTTGGAGACGTCAAGGAGAGTGCTATGAATCAGCCACCGTTGTCACCAGACGAGCCTTTGGTGGTGGAGGTGTTACAGTGTGGGCAGATGTGTCTAGTCAATGCAGAACTGCCCTACACTTGTGAATGGTACAGTGACAAGCCCATACTACCTGAATACCCTCATTAATCCAGTCATTGTGCCCCTGCATGAACAACACAGGCCTAATTTCATCTTCATGCTCCAGCTCATCGAGGTCGCATCATCAGGGAATGGCTGCTGGAGACTGGGGTACCTCAAATGGAGTGGCCTGCACTTCCTCCAGACCGGAATCCCAGAGAAAACCTATGGGATCCCTTGAGTCGCTGTGTAGAGGCTCGTAACTCTGTACCCCAGAACCTCAATGACCTGAGGGCCGCCCTTCAAGAAGAGTGGGGTGCCATGCCTCAGCAGACAATAAGTTGACTTGTGAACAGCATGAGATGTCGTTGTCAAGCTGTAATTGATGCTCAAGGGCACATGACAAGTTATTGAGACATTGACATTTTTTGTTGTGGTATACCCACCACTGTTGTTGGCTTTTGTAGCGTGAACTTTTTACATTTTCCATAAATGTCACCCGGAAGCCAAATATCCCTAACTTTTTGTGAGTATTGTATATATATATACATACACACACACATATATACACAGTGTGCACAAATATGAGACAAGTTATATTTCTGAGGATTATTTTCTATAATTAAACAACTACAGTGCTCTCGGTCAATCCAGAGCCACCCGTCTTTTCAATAAGTCATAAGCCTTCCATTCATGGAGTCTGTCAGTTTCTTGATCTGTTGACAACCAACTTTTTGTGCAGCAGCAACCACAGCTTCCAAAACACTGTTCGGAGAGGTGTACTGTTTTCCTTCACCGTAAATCTCCTGTTTAAGAAGGGCCCACAAGTTCTTAATAGGGTTTGGGTCAGGTGAGGAAGGGGGCCATGTCATTATTCTCTCATCTTTAAGGCTTTTACTGGCTAGCCATGCTGTGGATTACTTCCATCCATGGGATGGCGCATTGTCCTGCAGATATCATATTTCTTGACCCAGTCTTGACGTTTCAACTTATGTCTTGTTTAGTGGCGATCGGGTTTCAGCCTTCCTTACCTTGGCCATGTCTCTGAGCACTGAACACCTTGTACTTCCGGCCACTCCAGGTAGGTTGCAGTTCTGGAATTTGACAGCACTGGAGGATAATGGGTTACTGGTTGCTTCACTGGTTGTTTGAATCTTCTTAAATCTTTGGCAGTTAATTTGCGTCTTTTTTACTCAACATATTTCTTGCGACCCTGTTGACTATTTGCAACAAAACGCTTGATAGTTCTGTAATCACGCCCCAATATCTCAGCAATTTCAAGAGTGCTGCATCCCTCTGAAAGACATTTTACAAATTTTGACTTTTCAGAGTCGGTTAAATCTCTTTTTTGGCCTATTTTGCCTGAGGAGAAGAAGCTACCTAATAATTATGCACACCTTGATACAGGGTGTTGATCTCCTTAAGCGACACCCTCCCTCATTACACAAATACACATCACCTGATATGGTTAAATAAGATAAGGTAAACATTCAAGTTTATCCAGCTTGGAGTTGGAAAATATGCATAAAAATTTATATGGTCAAAATACTGACTTGCATAATTGTGCGCACACACACACACACACACACACACACACCCGCACACACCGGGTTGGACCCTGTTTTGCCTTCAGAACTGCCTTAATTCTTCGTGGCATAGATTCAACAAGGGGTTGGAAACATTCCTCCGAGATTTTGGTCCATATTGACATGATAGCATCACGCAGTTGCTGCAGATTCGTCGGCTGCACATCCATGATGCGAATCTCCCGTTCCACCACATCCTAAAGGTGCTCTATTGGATTGAGATTTGGTGACTGTGGAGGCCATTGGAGTACATGAACTCATTGTCATGTTCAAGAAACCAGTTTGAGATGATTTGAGCTTTGTGACATGGTGCATTATCCTGCTAGAAGTAGCCATCAGAAGATGGGTACACTGTGGTCATAAAGGGATGGACATGGTCAGCACATATATGAACATATGAACGATATGATATGAACATCTGTCCATTCCTTCAGATATCCCACCAATTGACACCCCTGAACATCACATTCCGACTGGCCCTCCAACATGGAAAGAGGTGGAAAACACAGTGCGTCGAGCAAGAACAGCATCAGCCCCGGGGCCAAATGGAGTCCCATACAAGGTGTACAAGAATGCACCAGATGTCTTGAGGTTTCTCTGGAAGCTTATGAGAACAGCATGGCAGAAGGAGATCATACCTAAAGTGTGGCGTAGGGCAGGTGGAGTCCTCATCCCAAAGGAGAAGGCTGCAGAGAACATCAGCCAATTCCGTCCAATCTCCCTACTAAATTTTGAGGGCAAAATCTTCTTTAGTGTCATTGCACAGAGGATGGGCGAGTATCTGCGAAGAAACGAGTACATCGACACATCTGTACAGAAGGCAGGAATATCAGGATTCTCCGGGTGTTCAGAACATTCCAGCATGATCTGGCACCAGATCCAAACGGCAAAGGTAGAGAGAAGGGACCTCCATGTAGTCTTTCTGGACCTTGCCAATGCCTTTGGCTCAGTGCCCCATGAACTCCTGTGGTCTGCCTTCGAATTCTTCCACATACCAGACACCATCACAGCCCTGGTTAAATCCTACTTCCAGGACATGCAGTTCTGCTTCAACACCACTGACTTTACCACCTCTTGGCAGTGCCTAGAAGTAGGCATCATGGCAGGGTGCACTATCTCACCTCTGGCATTCACGATGGCAATGGAGGTCATCATCCGAGCCTCAAAGTGGGTTGTAGGTGGACAGCGGGTTGACTCTGGTCTGCGCCTCCCTCCGCTCAGAGCTTACATGGATGACATTACAACATTGACCACCACTGTGCCATGCACCAGGAGGCTGCTCAGGAAGCTGGAAGAGAACATCAGTTGGGCCCGTATGAAGATCAAACCATCCAAGTCACGAAGCATCTCAATTGCAAAGGGAGTGCTCTCTGACCTGAAATTCTTCATCGGAGAAGAGCCAATCCCAACAGTGTCTGAGCAGCCTGTAAAAAGCCTTGGGAGGTGGTATGATGCAAGCCTGAAGGACAAAGACCAGGTACAACAACTGCGTAAGGACATCAGCAGTGGCCTACAGTCCATTGACAGCACCCAACTGCCTGGGAAGCTAAAGGCCTGGTGCTTGCAGTTTGGGCTCCTACCCCGGATGTTGTGGCCCCTCGCAGTTTATGAGGTACCAATCTCAACTGTAGAGAAGTTGGAAAGAACAGTCACAGGATACATCAAGAAGTGGCTTGGAGTTCCACGATGCCTTACCACCATAGGCCTCTACGGAGACAGCATCCTCAAGCTGCCCCTCACCAGTCTCACAGAGGAGTTCAAGTGTGCAAAAACAAGACTCCAGATGACACTGAATGAATCCAGAGACATAGTGGTGAGCAACAATGCACCAACCATAACCACTGGCCGCAAATGGAGACCAGCCAAAGCAGTGGAGGAGGCAACAGCAGCCCTCAAACACGCTGACATTGTGGGCCATGTTCAGCAAGGAAGAGGAGGCTTTGGGCTAACAGCTACCCCCCCAGCGTGGAGTAAGGCCACAGCACGAGAACGGAGGAAGATGGTGGTGGAGGAAGTACGTCACCAGGAGGATGCTGCACGATGGGCCAAGGCAGTCTCTCTTGGCAAACAAGGACAGTGGACAAGATGGGACAGTGTGGAGAGGAGGAAGATCAGCTGGAAAGACATGTGGGCCATGGAAGCGAGACAGTTGAGCTTCTCCATCAGAGCTACATACGACGTCCTTCCAACACCAGTCAACCTTCACCAGTGGTTTGGTGAAGATCCGGGGTGTGCCCTATGTTCTATGCCAGCCACCCTCAGACACATTCTTACAGGGTGTAAAACCAGTCTCACCCAAGGACGTTATACGTGGCGTCACAACCAAGTCCTGAAAGTCCTTGCATCCACTCTGGAGGACAAACGAACTGCCACCAACTCCCTACCACCACCAGCATCCAACAAACAACGGGCAACTATCTTTGTCCGTGAGGGGGCTACGGTAACTAGAAGCTGCTCTACACCATCTGAGCGAGGCCAGCTACGCTTAGCCCGTGACTGGAAGATGCTGGCTGACATTGCCCGACAGCTGGTTTTTCCTCCAGAGATTGCTACAACTACCCTGAGACCTGACCTGATGCTGTGGTCTCCTTCTCTGAAGAAGGTGTACATCATCAAACTCACAGTACCCTGGGAGGACGCAGTGGATGAGGCTTATGAGCGAAAACATCTACGCTACGCCGAGCTCGCTGCTGAAGCACAACACCGTGGCTGGAACGCTGAGGTCCGCCCAGTGGAGGTCGGATGCAGAAGGTTTGTGGCACGATCTACCACCAGACTGTTCACTGACCTGGGAGTTAGAGGCCAGAACCAGCGCTCAGCCATCAAAGCTGCATCAGAGGCAGCCGAAAGGAGCAGCCAGTGGCTTTTTATGAGGAGGAAAGACCCCTGTTGGGCCCCAAAGTAGCAAACCAGTAGGTATGCGGTCAGCTTTGGCTTGACTCAGGGAGTAGGACACCCCTGCCATGCAGAGTCCCTCGAGAAGTCTGCCATCAATATGGCTTTCTTTCTCGTGACGAGTCTGGACTCACGCAAGCTCAGGTCCGATCAGCCTGTAGCTGGCCACCTTGGGGAGGGTGTATAGTGTAGAGGCCGAAACATCCCAAGATCCAAGGATACACTACTGATGATGCGTATCCAGCTCCCACCATTCACCACCATTCATCACCAAGACGACAAGATGACATTAAGACATTCTACCATTCATCACGACACTCTTAGGTATGTGCTTGCACAAGGAATTTACATCTTATCCTGTGTTTGATAAACTCAGCAACAATACTCGGGTATGCTGTGGTGTTTTAACAATGCTCAATTGGTACTATGGGGCCTAAAGTGTGCCAAGAAAATATCCCCCACACCATTACACCACCACCACCAGCCTGAACCCTTGATACAAGGCAGGATGGATCCATGCTTTCATGTTGTTTACATCAAATTCTGACCCTAACATCTGAATGGCACAGCTGAAATTGAGACTCATCAGACCAGGCAACGTTTTTCCAATCTTCTATTGTCCATTTTTGGTGAGCCTGTGCGAATTGTAGCCTCAGTTTCCTGTTCTTAGCTGACAGCAGTGGAACCCGATGTGGACTTCTGCTGCTGTGGCCCATCTGCTTCAAGGTTCGACGTGTTGTGCCTTCAGAGATGGTATTCTGCATACCTTGGTTGTAACGAGTGGTTATTTGAGTTACTGTTGCCTTTCTATCCTCTCGAACCAGTCTGCCCATTCTCCTCTGACCTCTGACATCAACAAGGCATTTTGGTCCACACAACTGCCGCTCACTGGATATTTACTCTTTTTCGGACCATTCTCTGTAAACCCTAGAGATGGTTGTGCGTGGAAATCCCAGTAGGTCAGCAGTTTCTGAAATACTCAGACCAGCCCGTCTGGCACCAACAACCATGCCACATTCAAAGTCACTTAAATCCCCTTTCTTCCCCATTCTGATGCTCGGTTTGAACTTCAGCAAGTCATCCTCACCATGTCTACATGCCTAAATGCAATGAGTTGCTGCCATGTGATTGGCTGATTAGCTATTTGTGTTAAGCAATTGAACAGGTGCACCTAATAAAGTGGGCGGTGTGTGTATACTGTGTATATATATATATATATATATATATATATATATATATATATATATATATATATATATATATAGACATATATAAAGTCAGGGAAATAATATTTATTATATTTAAATATATTTTAAAATTGTCTGCAAAATAACTTTGGCAATAGACACTAATACCATATTTACACTTAGCTATTCCAAACTGATCGAATCACTATCGAAAAAAAAACCCCCAATATAAATGCAGCTGTGACCAGAGGTGGAAAGTAGCTAGTAACAACTTTACATGAAGAGTAAAGTTCAGTACAGTACTTGAGTCCATTTTCCCCTGTAATGGTACTTTGAGCAGAAATAAAATTCTGTACTTTTGCTTTGACCATTTTTTTTCTCACACCTATTTCCAATTTTGATTGTTACAAAGAAAGCATTTTAAAAGCAATCCATATAAAACACAAATAACCCTTGGGAACACAGCAAAACATTTGATTTCCCAAGCCCATCAACGCCAACCATTTATAACAATGCTGCTGCTGACTGCCGTTCGGTCAACTGTGAAA
Source organism: Zeus faber (assembly GCF_960531495.2). NCBI lineage: Eukaryota > Metazoa > Chordata > Actinopteri > Zeiformes > Zeidae > Zeus > Zeus faber. Next base: position 4,374,896 of record NC_137204.1, read on the forward strand.
TCCTCACAATTGTGTTCACAAAATAAAAATGGACTATCAATTAATTTGTGTTCGTCCATGATATTGGAATAATAATTAACTCATTAAGTAGTAGTCATTTAGGTTTTTCATCCCTCTATCCACCTCTAAGAAGCTCAATTCGAATCAGATTTCGGAAAGTTGTAGCTAGATAAGGCCAAAGGGGTGAGAAACGCCACGCTGTGACGTGAATCTTCAGGGCACGGAAATTATATGAACAGTTGATATTTGAACCCCGACATAACTTATTTTTTAAATTGTTTCAAAAAGTGTAAATACAATGTGGTTAAAGCTTAAACCTGAAACCATCTCTATACGAACTGGGGGCTTGAGGTAGTTAAGACTGAAATCATAAACGTAATCTTTTTTTTCTGTTTTTTTTTTTTTTAAACAAAAAAGGTACCAATTGCACAAGAAACAGCATTTTTTTTAAACAATCCACACAGCTTTGATAGATTACATCAGCATGAAAATATAAAAATGTAAAAACACATATCATAGCAAATTGACCCCCCCTCCCCCAAAAAGGAATGTTCAGAACATTTATAGTTTGGTAACGTTTGTAAATAATATTCAAAGGTTTATAAACGTTTTTAACACTGATTATCCTTTATAACTAAAGACAATTTTCATCCAGTATATATATTTGAAAAACAGAAGCAAAACAAAAAAAAAAAAAGTGTATACATTTAAAGCTTTCAGAAAACACACAGGCATGAAAAAGGACAAATAAACCTGCAGAAAACATGTGAAAATCAAGCTACTGCTAAGCTCAATGCTCACGGTGACAGTGGCTTGTAAAGCAAATAAAATTCAGGAAAACTAAATTTATAAGGATGTTCTTGGCTTACCTAGAAGATTTTAGAGTTTGTTATAAGGCCATTGGGTGTCACCCCGGTTAAAATCAATTGCCGACCCATTGAACGATCCGATGTAAAGATGCACTGGAATTGTGCTGAAAACAGCTGTAAATTTAATCAAATGTACAAATGTGAATCAAATATACTTCAATTCAAACACCAAATTTTAGTTTGTACTAGTTTCCTTGCTTTGAGTATTAAAAAAAATTCCAAAACGTATCAAATTTCATTTGGAATTGAAAAGAAAAAGATTACATTTGATGTCTTTGTGGATATTGCGGGTTCTTCCAAATATAAGGTTTTATTTTATTTTTTCTTACCATACAGTTAAAACACACAATGATTATAGATGAAAACTCTGCAAAAAAATAAAATATTTTATAACATACATTCTTTACTCACAGTACAATCCATAACGATCAAACGGATACATTAAAGTCAGTCACATTAACTACTCGCCAAAAAAGTATCTGAGAAACAGACTTATTCTTTGCCAGTGATAGCAACCAACCAGATGGCGTAAAATAAACAAAAAAAAACAAAACTCTAAATTAGGTTTTATCCAGGGTTCTAGCTACAAATATGTAGCTATTAAGACAAGATGAACCCCCCCCCCTGCTCCGTCCGGGAACGGGGACGCGGCCGCGTTCTGGGCCTTTCATCGGCTCATTATACCCAGAGCAGTGCATGTGACTTGGGGCGTACCCACACACCGATTAAAAAAAAATTAACAGCATTTGTAATTGCCTTAGAAAAGACACGTAATGCAAAATATAAGCCCTTGAGAGGATGCAGATATTCTAAAAAGTATTATTCCGCCCCTTTTACCAACCCAGGCCTCATTTTCAGAATTTTGTTTCTGAGCAGAGCAATCGCCATTCTACAAAAAAATCGAATGAAGTGCTTCAGTGTATAGCATGTTGTGGGTACCGGGAAAACCCACCCCCCCATGGCATCCTTTTCTGAACTAGCCTAGCACTGAAATCGTAATTCCCATGGCTACGACATACCTATAGGTTGCAAGTTAATTGTACATTAACGAAACTTAACCAAACCTATTGTATGCTTAACGACATTGTAGGCGGCGTCAATATCGGTAAACCTAGCTTTCATAGACAGCAAGGCTGAAAAAAATAAGATAAAATAAAAAATGGCAGAGGTGCATTTTAACAATAGAATATATAAAAATAATTACGTCAGAAATATAACAGCATTGTTAGTGTTCACATTCAGTGTTATTGCTAGACAAACTAGCAAAGACTGTTAAAATCTATCACACTTCCCTGAAATGCTTCATCGGTCGTCGGAATTCAATTAATGAGCTTTGTAGTTGTAAATTGAAAACGGACAGTGAGAAGGATGAATTACAAAACAAAAACAATTCAGACCACAAAAGGCCATTTTTCAGCGACAGAGGTTTTGTAGCAGGTTAGGACTCTATATATTCCATTCCTTGATATATAAGTCCAGATGCTGCGGACACTCACTTTTACAAGAAGATTCTGTTATCATCGTGGAGAGAATTCGGTGGTTGACTTTCCTTGAGTTCGCAAAGTCTGGAGAGCATAATTAGACAAAAAAAACAAAAAAAACCCCAAAAAAACAGGTCGATAAGTCCATGCCAGAACATCGACCTGCTTCTACCCAGGTCAGGAACATTTACAAAAAAAACACATACACTGTTACAGGAATACAGAACGCAAATTAACCAACCCAATGTAGACCCAATTTTCATTTAGCCGATGAAATTTCAACAGCATATTGTCGACAGTTTTGGAGGCGATGAAAAGTCTGCGCTGGGGCTTTCAGTAGAGGGGGAATGCATCCCCTTTTTTGGTGCATTTTTTGCTACCAGTTTACCCGGAACACAGGATGCTTGAGGAGCTCCCTGGAGGGGGGTCTGTCGGCCGGCTGTAGCTCCAGACAGCGCAGGGTCACGTCCCTCAACCCCGGGGAAAGCTGGGGAGGAATTGAAGGTGTAGTAGTCGCGCTCGCAATCTGGGGTGGGGAAAAAAATATTTTAGAAAGCGGCTGTTAAAGACAGATGATAGACTTTCTGGTGTCTGTGGGTATCTAGAGAGCTGCATTTAGCACTTTTAAAGACCAATTTCAGACAAATTAAAAAAAAATTGGGATTTAGGATAAGTATTGGGAAGAAATGGGGTCAGTTATGAGCTAGAAGATTCTGTGAACAGTTTCCTTTAGGCCAGATATCATGGTACTGTAAATACCCAACTAGGCAAGAAAATGGAAATAATTCAAATAAAATAGCAAGCGGAGCTGCTATATGACAGGCAACAGGAGCAGTGACGCCAAGCACTGTACAGAATCGGCATTTTTCAAAGTATACGGCAAAGTATTGGGTACAGTGCTAGGCATGACGTTTTCTTCCTCCAGTGATCTGAGGACACAGACTAATTTTTAAAAATTTAGGACACAGGAAATACACTGTTCAAAAATTAAGTACTTCATAAGAGAAGACAAAAATGGGGGCGACCATCGTTAAACCCTTTGAGAGATGAAAATACAGCAATTCAAAAAGAAGTAGATAATTTTAAAGGTAGGTTTCCAACCATACCATTAAAATTTTCTCAAAACCCGAAAATAATATATTAATAATAATAACAATAATAATAATAATAATAATAATAGTGAAAATGTGTGCTGACACGTCCATGGGTTCAAACTTGCTTTGACATCAGCATAGTCCTTTAAACTCCACCAGAAAAAAAACTAAACGGGTGAATATCCAAGTATCATCCTCATCGTTATGGTTAGGAATGTGTATGGATAAACCCACGACTCAAAGTCTATCCGTACAGTTCTCAATAAGCATTTTAAAATAGTCTAGAAATTATTTTGCTCGTTACGGCCACTGTTGCCAGCTTCTAAATAAACTTGGTTCTGCTACGTTTACGTTTGTGTCTTCCCCACGGTCTTGCAATACCTTGAATATGAGAGCAAGGTGGTTGGAGTGTTTCTCGGCATTCCAGGGGGGCTTGGCGCAGGACATTTCAATAATGGAGCAGCCGACACTCCACACATCACAGCTGCGGCCATACTGCTGTCCACGCAGCACCTGAAAAACACCGACAGCACCAATCTGATTTGGAATGCACGTTAAAAGAGGGCTTCGATTTGAGTCCGAGGAGCTTGCGGATGCGTTTCGTCAGCGCTTTGAAGACTTGCATCTCAAAGTCCCAACCTTTGGACTGTGAGAGTGACGCACGCCGCTAATTGGCTTATAAACTAGATTAACTATCATTATGACAGTTTCCTTTAGGTCAGATACCAAAGGTAAATAGGTACTATAATACACTATGATAAATAAACCATAATAAATGTAATAAGTCTGACCTTTACCTTTCTCCACACAACATCAACCATGTAACTACAATGATCTTATTGAAATATGAAGGATACCAAGCTGGGTTGAAATAATAGCCAAGCTACCCTTTCCTAACCCATCCACATGTAAAAGCTTTTGATGCTTTTTGGAATAACAAATTACGTGATGCGTGTATAACGTGACCTTACCATTTGGTAACTTTTGACTAGAGGGCTTACAGACAGATGAGAAACAGTCATATTCAGACATGTGCAATCAAAGACAGAAGACCGAATAGAAGTGTGGCTGAATGATAGTACAGTAAATTCTTAAAAACAATTTCTCTCTCTCTTAACACATTTTATTCAAAATAAAAAGTGGTATGTCTTACAGTGATAATTAGAGTGCTCTCTTCACTACTTACTTTGCTACTACTTTACTTTTCTTTACATTTTAAAGTTTATGAATAAGGGGAAAGATTGTTAAGTTTTGGGTAAGGATAGAGATGGGTTAGGGTTAGGGTGATTGGGTTAGAGATGGCAATGATCAGGTATAAAGTTAAAGATTGTTAAGATATAAGATTAGAAATGGCCGAGTTTAGGTTATATGGTTAGGTTAATTTTAGGTATTGGGTTAAAGATTTCTAAATTTAGGTTTAAGGTGAAAGATTGTTAAGCTTAGAGAAAGGTTTACGGTTAGGTAAGAGGTGGGTTAGGGTTAGGTTGATGTTTAGGATAGAAATGGCTATGGTCAGGTATAAGGTTAAAGATTTTTAGGTATAAGGTTAAAAGTATAAGATTAGAAATGGTTGAGTTTAGGTTATATGGTTAGTTTTAGGCATTAGGTTAGATATTTTATGTTTAGTTATCAGGTTAGATTGGTTGGCTTATGTATTAGGTTAGAAGTGGTTACATTTTATTATAAGTATCATGATTAAGCTTACCTCAGGAGCCATGAAGGCTATAGTTCCCAGAAGTTGTCCTTGGAACTCCCCTGCACCTGTACCCTTTGATGCGAGCCGGGCGGCCGCTCCAAAGTCAGCTATCCGAAGCCTCTGCCCTGTGCTGTCGATTAATAGGTTTGCGCCTAAGTGAATATAACATTAAAGAGGTTAACAGTGTGAGGGAGTTTTCATTATTATGACATATTTTCCCCTATTTGGAAGCAAATATAATAATAATAACAAATAAAGATGCAAGCAGCAATACCCAGGATCCAGTTTAGTCATAAACTGGACCCATAGCGCTTCTGTAGCCATGTTTGTTGACAGTTTCTTGACCCTCCCCACCGACAACCTATAAACTCGCACAACGATAATTGGTGAGGGTCATACATGTACTTGTAGTGTTGCTAATCTCCAGACTAAGACATGGCGAAGGTTTATGGCACATTGATCGCCTTAAAAATATTGCCTAATTTGATCCCAGCATAAAACACACCATCATTTCCTATCGACAATTTTCAGAGTTTACATTGAATGCCGCATCAGCTACGGTCTGTCATCGCGAAGAAGCATAAAAACTACGCAAAGCAACCAGATCTACACAGTGACAAGTGGCAATTCTCCGAATGCGAATGAGCATTCATAGAACGGGATTTAATATACATCGCATGAAGATGTCACAAAGTGCCCCATTCCTCAAACCAATCAAGGTGAGCCAACATTCTTCAACTTCTGGTACATTTGCAGCGGTTTTTCACAAATTCCTGCTCCAAATGTGTGTCAATATTGATCAAACTTGAACCACAAGATGCCTGAAACGTCCCGGTTTAAACAAGACCTAAACCTAAACCATGTCAGTGCGTACAGCGGTTGCTGTGTTTCAGATACTATTAGCCCTAAAAAATGAAGATTAATAATAATAAAAATCCAAACAAAAATAAAAAAGTAATAAAATGAAATGTTATTAATAATATTTCATAAACATAATAAATAAATGTTTGTTTTAACTGGAAAATTCAGATTAATGAATTACTTATATACTAATTACTTATTATATTGTAATGCAAACATTTATGGAACTTAACATTAATTTGGCGTTAGAATTTTTATGAAAGAACTTGTCAATACTTAACACCTTCTGCCTTTTCATTTAAGTCTGCTACATTTATCTGTAGGTCATTGAATATACATGAAGTTTCTGTAAAACAACCGTTTATTTTTTACTTTAAACCTTGTCATCGTTATAACTCACCTTATTTTGTGTGGAAGTAAAATGTAGAGTCTTTGTGACGGCAGGTGACATTTGTTCTTGTGTGCGTCAATTATGACGTATTCATGCAGGTTTACATATTTACAGGAGTTTACGAAGGTAGTCAAACTTACATAATTTTAGCGGTGACTTCTTTCCTTGGATTCAATTTTCAATAAGTTACTTTTCCATGAAATACGAAAAATTTAGTGGTATTTCCATGAGTAATTACCATATCACAGCTTCTATTTTCCCTATACCTTCCTGGATCTTGAACGCGCCACTCACTCGCATAGTCAAGTGGACTCGACGTGGTCACGAGTTTCTGTGGATTCATGTTTTTTCGTGTTTCTTCATGAATCCAGTAAAGTAATAGGGACCAAAGAGATAAAATATCAATCAAACAGATCCACAGACATCTACCAGATAAGAAGTTACATAAACACACACACACACACACACGCCACGTTTGTAATCTCTAACCACTACAGAGCAACAGAGTTTACACTGCACACTGGACACGGTGCTAATGTACTGTACATTCTGAATCAGAACCTGCCCAATTATAGTACATAGTATGTTGACATCATAAAGCGTCTTACTGTAAATATCATCTTGTTCCATTATTTATCGAACGTTGGCGTGTCGGTGACGTATGACCGTCCGGCTACTGTGGGTCAAATTTGGACCGTTTTTCACTCATTTCTGCTCCACGTATGGATCGATTTGGATGAAACTTAAATCAGTTTGCAACATAATGGTTCAGGCGAGACATAAACCGTGTTTGTAACTTTGGCTGTTGTTCTGTTTCAGAGTTAAGCCCGAAAAATACCAAGAAAATTTCAAACTATTTCAGTCTAATAATAATAATTTAAATAATAATAATAATACCAATAACAATAACAATGTTCATATATATTCTATTATATTTGATCAGTTACTCCCATGCATAAGTAAAGTCCAACGGGGCAAATGTATAAACCTTCAGAAAACATTTAATCTCCTTTATTGAAAATGGGAAACTCACATTACGGTCACATGTATCTTAGCACACTTTTGCAATGTGTGATGAATAACGGTAATATATTTTTTTAATCTACTTTTTGCAATTGCCACAGTACATCTAAAGTGTGACACTGGCTACAGTAGGTTGCGTGTAGGAAGTGGTGCAAATTCCTGTGTCTAGTCTCAAAAGTGCTGAATGCATAAATGCAAAAGAGTCAATAAAACCCGGAAAAACCTGATATAATCAGTGTCGGGAATAATTACTTTTTAACAGTAACATAACAAGTTACTAACGCAATATGAGTAATATCATTACAGTTACCATGTCAACGTGCAATACTAGGGGTAGGCTGTTTGATTGTATGAAATGACTATCCGTTACAGATATTGTGATTTGTCCAATAAGGATTGTCGTCCGATCATTTTGAGTTTATATCCGGGATCGGAGAAATCATGGTCTCATTGGGTATATCTGCTGGATGTCATAGTACAGCTGGAAGTTTCTCAAGAGTAAAGCTTTCAGTGAGGTATTTGTGAACAACATATGTGACCCACCGCATACTTAAGGGTCATTTGGCGGCTTTCGACTTCTTTCGCCGCATCATTTGAAAGTGGAGAATCAGAGCTTCCAAACAAGGTGTTACTTGTGCAAATCAAGCAAATTTTTTTTAAAGCTATGACTTCTTAATGACAAGGGTGTGGCACACTGGGATTCTGAGATAATCACTTTCAAAGTTTTACCAACACTTAGTTCATTCAGCTAACTCCCAGAATGCAAATGGAGTTGCCGGACAAACAAAGCCACATGGCTACTTAGCATCCTGGTGAATGGGGCAATCACTTCTTTGTTCATGTGTTTTGCGGGAATGTTGAACAGCGTCATCAACACACAACTATTTTTGTTTTTAAAAAAGCTTTTATTTAACAGTAAGAATATACAGGTTTTATAAAAGTGGTAATATTTTGGAGTTTAAAAGTACGGACAACACAACAAAATGTAGAGTCTATTAATAATATGAGTCTCTGGAATCTGATAATCTGCCAATAACCAACCTCAACGGACTTCATCAAGTCATCAACTTCTTCCGTTGTAACAACAACGGGCGTATTGTCGGTCTTCTCCAGTGGTTCTTGAAAATATTCCGTTTCATCGTCACATTCAGGTTGAAATCCGCTGTTCGAAATGTTCTCCAAGTCCGGGATAATATCAGATTCAGCAGCGCGGTCGTTCTCTGCGTCATGTCAGAGAACGACTATCATTGCGGAAAATTAAGTCCAGTACGCGCTGCTTAAATTGACTTGGATCTATCACACTGGTCAGATTAAAGTCTGCGATATGATTTAGATCTTCGTCCACCCGCTTCTCGTAATCCATAACAACAAGGAGACAAAAGTTTTCACAGACAAGTAAAACCGGATTCTCGTCTTGTTTATGGAAGTGATGGCAGTGACATCAGGATTTCATCTTCGATGGTAGACGTTGGTACAAGCCCCCTCCACAATTGCGTCTCCATTTGTGTGTAAAAGTAGTATAATTTAAAGGTTAAACTCTATCAAAACGGTTTCACATTGTGACTGCACGTCATATGGAATATGGAGGAATGATCTTCACCTGGACGGTCGCTATTCAGTGTCTCGGGAAGTGAACTGTGTTTCCCGATGTAATCTAACGGAAATATTTAACTCCACAGTTTAACATTTTTCTACTATTTATAAATCAAACTTGGTTTTGAAAATACATTGAGCGATAAAAAAAAACCCCACAAAGGAAAACAAATCTGGAAAAATCTAATTTCCCTTCAAGAAAGATTTTCTCAACTTATTTGGCTGCTCCTGGCGATTCGAGAAATGTGCGAGATGGCGGGTTTTGCTGCGGTGGGTCTCATATATACGGTTTACTATGGAATTGATGCATTGCAGCAGAATGTGCCATAAATAAATTAAAACATTAGAACATCAAAAAATCTAAACATACTAGATGCGGCCTTTACAAATGTTCATAGGAGAAGGCTGTATCTCCTGCCCCCATACCTTTGATGTCGCGGTGGATTATCTGGTTTTCATGGAGGTATGCCAGGCCCCGCAAGAGCTGTTCTGTGTAGTTTATTACGACAGGCTCCTTGAAGGCTCCATATTTGTTCAGCAGGTGAGACACACTTCCACCTAAATACAATAGAGATTTAACAGTGGTTTCTTTTTGGTTTCATACATCTTTGTTTTGTGATTAAATACTGCGCAAGCAGTACTGTAGAAGAAGAAATATGCTTGTCATAAATTTAGGTTTAGATCCATGGCCTATGTGGAAGTGCTGTTTCTAGTTTAATGTTATATCTATATAAAATATAACATTGTGTTTTGGAAATCATGATTAGTTCTTTGCGCATGTCATCATATTCATCCCTGCTTTTTGTGTATTTACTGCAAGGAATTGATTGAGTAGTGTTTTGGTTGATCAGAGATGTGTGGCACTTTGATCTGTTTCACATGGACTTTCATCTGCATATAGTCACATTCAAATCAAGGGAGAACAACAACCCAATTTTCTCCCCAATACCTCTGAAAAGGCTTACCATACCACCACACATGTAAAGGATTGTCTGCTTGGTGTGAAACCGGTCACAGTCATAGTCAACCTGTGTTGATGTCCCGGCGTGTCCACGACATCCATTGTTGAGTGAACATCTGTCTTTGTTAGAACAGGACTCTTTGTTTAAGGAGTATAAAGTCTATGTGTCTGTGTCAGGAAGACTGCAAAGAGGGAGATTTGTAGGTGTATCTCTGATGTCTCGTATTCTCTCTCAAGGTACGTCTCAATAAAATATAATTTCACTTAACCACATGGAATCTGAGAGAAGAACAGAGTTATTCTTTCACACCTACCAGCCATCCACTCCACAAAAAGGTTGTAGTTGGTCTTCTCGCAGGTAGCGCCTAGCATCCGGATGACGTTTGAGTGGTGGAGGTGGCCCATCATCCTGATCTCCTCGCGCAGGACCCCTGCGACCTCCTCCTGTTCGGACGATGTGTTCCGCACGTACGTCACCTGAGAATGTGGAAAATACAGACTCCGATAGGGCTCAGCGACAATGACCGTAATATTGTGGTGTCACGACATCAAGGTATTAATCACCCCAGCCCGTCAAGCAGGGGCTGTCAAGCTAAAACGTGAGTCCTTTCAGACTTAGCATGGGGGACCCCAGATTTGGAAGGCAGGTACCAGCAGGCCAGAAGAACTTCAGCTGCAGTGGTTGCAGAAGCAAGAATTTAGAGCATGGCAAGAGTTCAGTGAGACCATGGAGAAGGACCTTCATTTCTGGGAAACCAGAACTCGATGAGGGGAAAGTAGGACACCACCCTGGCTGTTGTCAGCAAGGGCAGGGAATATGGCGTCAGATTTATGCCATATGTCATGAGCATGATAAAACATGCTCACAAACAAATTATATTATTTCACACACGCAGACACCCGCTGCCACTCGCACAATATAATCCCTTGTACACAAATTCAACAACCAAAAGAAACAAGCTGCAAGCGAGAAACAAAACATAGGGAGACACGAAGAATGGCACCTGTGTGTATTGAACTAAGCAGCAAACGCACAAAGCAGCCACCATGCGTGAGAGAGAGCTTCTGCTTGGCGAGCGCTGGCGGGCATACACGCTTTCACAGGTCACTCTGCTCTCGCAGTTGAGTTCTGCTCACGCGAGTCAACATGACTTCACAATTTGGGGGCAGAAACCCAAGGACACAGACCTTATTGTACCTTGATGACAGCTTCCTTTACGGGGAGCCCGGAAATAACCTGACCTCAGCAGCGTAAGCTGGTCTTCTTCATGCATTTTCCTCCGTGAAGACGCATGAACACGGATTAAAAAATATATACAGAGTTTATTCATGCGAACTATATTCAACCATTAAATTGTCTCAAAAATGGGCCAATATAAAGTTAATTCAAGTCAAGTCTTTAAAAAGTCACCAATTCTTTTAAATGTTTTATGTAATATTTAAATAAAATGTATTTATTAAACTATTTCTTATAAATAATTTATTAAACAATGTGAATAGACACTGAAAGGCCCTGTGAGCTACTGATGAAAGACATCCTCTGTTGTCAAAATCAAAATGATCTAGCCACTGGGGGTGCACAAGCCAGTGTATCATCAGTGCCGATCCCAAGCCCGGACAAATACAGTAGAACAGGGTGCCAGTGGAGATTGTGCTACTGTCGGCCGAAGAAGAAGAAGAGGGACAAGGCGTGTTCTGAGACAGCAGGAGAGGAAGAAGGGTAGGAGAGTAGAGTTGAGAATAGGAACTTTCAACGTTGGCACTATGAAAGCTAAAGAGGGAGAGCTGGCTGACATGATGGAGAGACTGGAGGTAGATGTACTATGTGTACAAGAGACCAGGTGGAAGGGGAGAAGGGCTAGGAGTATCGGAGCCGGGTACAAACTGCGCTACCATGGAGTGGATGGCAGGAGAAATGGGGTAGGGATAGTCTTGAAGGAAGAATATGTCAAGAGTGTTTTGGAGGTGACGAGAGTGTTGGACAGAGTGGTGAGCATGAAGCTGGAAATTGATGGGGTAATAATGAATGTGGTTTGTGCATATGTTCCCCAAGTTGGGTGAGATGAGAGATGGGAAGAGATGGAAGAGAAAGAAGAATTCTTTAGTGAGTTGGATGTAGTGGTGGAAAGCGTCCCCAAGGGAGAGAGAGTGGTCATTGGAGCAGATCTCAATGTGCATGTCGGCGAAGGGATCAGAGACATAGGTGACGAGAAGGTAATGGGTAGGTATTGTGTCATAGAGCAGAAGAGGTTGGCAAGGAAGAAATGGGGTAGTCAGAGAGATGAAGAAAGTAGACAGGAGTACAAGCTGATGCGGCGCAAGGTGAAGAGAGAAGTGGCAAAGGCAAAGGAAAAGGCAAACAACAAGTTGTATGAGAGGTTGGACAGTAGGGAAGGAGAAAAGGACTTGTACCGATTGGCAAGACAAAGGGACCAAGCTGGGAAGGATGTACAGCAGGTTAGGGTGATGAAGGATAATGATGGGAATGTGCTGACTAGTGAGGAGAGTGTGTTGAGAAGGTGGAAGGAGTACTTTGAGGAGTTGATGAATGAAGAAAATGAGAGGGAGAGAAGAGTGGATGATGTGGGGATAGTGGATCAAGAAGTGCAGCAAATTAGCAAGGGTGAGGTGAGAACAGCATTAAAGAAGATGAAGAGTGGAAAGGCAGTTGGCCCAGATGACATATCTGGGGAAGCATGGCAATGTTTGGGTGAGATGGCAATGGCTTTCCTAACGAGGCTGTCTAACACCATCCTGGAAAGGGAGAGGATGCCGGAGGAGTGGAGAAGAAGTGTACTGGTACCCATCTTCAAGAATAAGGGAGACGTACAGAGCTGTCGTAACTACAGGGGAATAAAGTTGATCAGCCACAGCATGAAGCTATGGGAAAGTGTAGTGGAGGCTAGGTTATGAGGAGAGGTGGGGATCAGCGAGCAGCAGTATGGTTTCATGCCAGGGAAGAGTACTACAGATGCAATGTTTGCTTTAAGAATGCTCATGGAAAAGTACAGGAAAGGCCAGAAGGAGTTGTACTGCGTCTTTGTTGATTTAGAGAAAGCATATGATAGGGTGCTGAGAGAGGAAGTGTGGTATTGCATGAGGAAGTCAGGGGTGGCAGAGAAGTACGTAAGAGTGGTACAGGATATGTATGAGGGCAGTCAGACAGTAGTAAGGTGTGCAGTAGGCGTGACCAAGGCAATTCAAGTGGAGGTGTGATTGCATCAAGGATCAGCTCTGAGCCCTTTCTTGTTTGCGATGGTGGTGGACAGGTCAACAGATGAAATCAGGGAGGAGTCTCCGTGGACTATGATGCTCGCAGATGATATTGTGATCCGTAGCGAGAGTAGGGAGCGGGTTGAGGAGAGCCTGGAGAAGTGGAGGCATGCATTCGAGAGAAGAGGAATGAAAGTCAGCAGGAGTAAGATAAAATACATGTGCCTGAATGGGAGGGAGGGTGGCAAAAAGCTGATAATGCAAGGAGTGGAGGTGGATGAGTTCAAGTACTTGGGGTCGACTATACAAAGCAGCAGAGAATGTGGGAGAGAGGTGAAGAAGAGAGTAGAGGCAGGGGGGAGTGGGTGGAGAAGAGTGTCCGGAGTGATCTGTGACAGAAGGGTTCCAGCAAGAGTGAAGGGGAAGGTCTACAGGACAGTAGTGAAACCAGCTATGTTGTACGGTTTAGAGGTGGTGGCACTGACAAAAGGGCAGGTGGCTGAACTGGAGGTGGCAGAGTTGAGGATGTTGAGAGTTTCATTGGGAGTGACAAGGATGGATGGACATGATTAAGAATGAGTACATTAGAGGGACAGCTCAGGTTGGACAGTTTGGTGAAAAAGTGAGAGAGGAGAGATTGAGATGTTTGGACACATGTGAAGGAGAGATGAGAGTTACATTGGGAGAAGGATGCTGAGGATGGAGCTGCCAGGCAAGAGGAAAAGAGGAAGGCCAAAGAGAAGGTTTATGGATGTGGTGAGGGAGGACATGCAAGTGGTTGGTGTAAGGGAGGAAGATACAGAAGGTATTGGAGGCAGATGATCCGCTGTGGCGACCCCTAACGGGAAGAAGAAGTGGTTGTCAAAATCTAAATTAACCCAGCCATTATGTTAAAACAGACATATTTTATGTTTGGGGGCCAGCTATATAAACCGACAAAAAAATGACTTTAATTGAGTCATTTGATTCTATGGGGATGGGGTATGGGGATGGTAGCTCCTCAGAAACAGAATCAGAATCAGAAATACTTTAATAATCCCAGGGGGAAATTACTTTTGTTACAACTCCAATCTACATACAACATATTTACATACAACATATTAACATACAACATATAATAATACTTAAGAAACATATTTATATAAAAATATATATATAAACATATCTATATACACATGGTAAAGTGTAAAATGTACAGTTAAAAATGTGCAAGAAGAAGAACGTGCAGAAGTGGATATCCGTGTTTTGAGGTCAGATTACAGAGAGGGGGTGTCTGACTCTCTGAGGGAGGCGTTGTAGAGATTGAAATAAAGGATTAAGGAAGTGACCAATCATAAGAGGGCCAGTGCCTCCCTTGGTTTAGGCCCCCAAATTGTCAAAAGTCATGTTGACTCACGCAAACAGAACTCAACTGCGAGAGCAGAGTGACCTGTGAAAGCGTGTGAGGTGTCTTGGAATGTGTGGCGTCCCAAGACAGCCCCATCGTATAAGATAATTACGAAGAGACGGTGCCAGGGGTCCCGAGAGAGAGAGCACATCACCAGGGGTCCTGGTGATAAGGGAAGTGAAATGTGACCTGTGACCTATGTAGGGGAACCAAATGGTAAATGTTGTCTTTGGGCAACCATAAAAGGCTCGCCAGAGATTCATTCAAGAGAGAATACTTCCGGCTTTGTTCTCTCCCAGGCTGTCCATGGCCAACCTGGTCTGATGCTGTTCTTTTGTAATAAATCTATTATTTTACTCAAGTCAGCATCAGTGGTCGCTCCTTCTTCATCAACAGATCAAATTCATCAAGAAACTACAAAGTGGCGTCACAAACAGGATCTGCTGGGCCTCACCTGCCGATGTTGTCTGCTCCAGCAAATTACCACTCTTAGGGTGAGTGTTTCCTCACAAATTGAGCTGTGTGTGGTTCTTTAAAATTATATGAATGAAGATGAAAGAGATAAAAAGTGAGAAAGAGATAAATTTTAAAAGCCTAAAGTAAGATGAAAAAGATGAAAAGTGAAGTAAAAAGAGTTACAAGTTAAAGGCTTAAAGGATGAAAAATAAAGTTTGAGAAAAAATAGGGAAAAGCAGAATGAGTGCATGCTGAAAGAATCTGATTAAAAGGATAATTTGTCAAAAGTCTGGCCAAAGTGAAAATCTTGATGAAATTAGAAAAGTATACATGAGTCGACGTTAAAGTACAAATTTAAGCACTGTTGAAGTTTTTGGAGAATCTGATGTGCTGCCGCTCAGACATGTCTTTTTCCTTTTGGGGTGTGCCTGTGTGTGTGTGAGAGTGTGCCGCGGCTAAAGAGGTGTGAAAAGATTTGTGTATTGTTTCGTGTATATGTGTAAATGATATATAGAATACATGGGTTATTAAATAGGTATACATATGTGGTGAGCAGTTATATAATACATAAAAAGAAACATTTCTTACCCTTTTAGTGATAAATATATGAGTCTGTTTATGGACTTTGTAAAGCTGATAATAAAGATTATGAGCCTTTCTTAAAGGACGTTTGATAAATATATATGAGCCTCTTTCTTCAAAGGACGTTTGATAAATATATATGAGCCTTTTTCTTTCAAGGACGTTTTATACAGTTGATAAAGGATATGAACCTTCACAGGACTTTATATATTTGATAACAAAATGAGCCTTCTTGAGAGAAGGACTAGAATCACCAGAAACAGTCTGCCTACACATGCATGTACACATTCAGAAAAGAAAAGAAAATCTCCTGCCCTGAATTATGGGTAGGATTTGTGGATTGTTTGGTTGGTGTGTTAGTTTTTTCTCTTTGTGCTTGGAGTGTGTGACAGTGCTTGCTTTGAGTTCTGTTGGTTAAAGAAGCAGATAGTCATGGTGAAATAGAAGGAAAAGTTGGGTTTTTGATGCAAGAGAAGAGGTTTTGTGTTTCGGCTGCTGAGTGAAAGGAACCAGCTTTGATTTATGACTCTGTGCGTGGCCTAGGGGAGCTAAAACAGGATGTTCGCTCGCTGACGACCAGTGCAAACTGGAAGGTGTGACTAAATTTAAGAGGTGGAGCAAGGGGTGGTGCTACATACAGAGTGGAACTTAGTCGACTCCCCTGACAAGAGGGGTGGAGAAGAAGCCCCGTCCTCTCTCTCTCCTTTCTTAATATGATAGAAGATAAATAAATAAATGAATATTAAAATATAATAAAATAAAATAAATAGAGGTGATATTAGATTGACTAATATACTCTTAGATTTAAATGTGTCGTATGAATAAAAGGAAAAATTGCTTTATTTCAAATGCGCGAGAAATAAAAAAGCTGATAATGTATGTCTCATTGAATTGTATTACAGTGTGTATAAGAATTTAGAGTGAGCCTAAGACACTGAACTCTTGTGTTGTTCTTTTTTGTTTTTTCTTTCTTTCTTTTACTATGCTTAGGTGAAAGCTTAGCTTAGCTGGGGGAAAGACAGAGAAGATGGAATGTGTCTGAATTGGATAATCCAAGGTGCAGAGGACAAGACATCTTGTCATCAGTTCTTCACAGACACCGGAAGCTTGCGGATGACAGCGCATAAGAATTCTGAATCCAGGATGAATAAGGCCAGTACGGATTATCCACAAACTCTTTCAACAGACCTCACCTGCATTTACCTATATGTGTGTTAATCTAGTTATAACCTACATGATTGCTTGTTCTCACATATAGGATTACAGTAATTTTTCTTAAATTGCGTTTGCAATTAGCTATTCAAGAGACTTTGTAATGGACTGACTAATCAAGGCATTCGCCTAATTAATGGAGTATTATTGATTTGATTGATCACATGCGAAAAACTGATTTGATTTAAATACGGTTGAGTGCTGTGAATATTGCTTTCATTATCTGAGTATGGTTTACCTTGATTGAGGCTGTTTTGAGAGTGAACATTGATGGACATTTTGATAATTGAAGATAAATGAGTATGATCAGATGCATCAGATCATGAACAAGTGAAGTTGCTTTCACAAGTGGGAAGCTACTGGTCTCCTTTGGGGTTGGTAAATGCAGTTGTTTTTGGTTGAGTGTGATTACACGGTGCTTTATAAATAATTTTTAAATAAATGAATTCGATTTAAGATAAAAGAAATGGATACAAAAATTACAAAAGTAATCACTCCTATTGATGTAGTGCGAAAGAATAATCCTCTTATTAAAGATATTGCAAAAATATCAGGAAAATGGAGCAAGCGGTGGCCTGACATTGAACAACCATGGCCAGTTGAAGGAACTCTTAACCCGGCATCTGTAAAGAAGCCCCCGCCTTATGAGAAGGAGGTGAAGTTCACTGATGTTTATCCCCAGCTCCCAGGGCAATTATCTCTTCAAAGATGAGGTTGAGCAAATAATAGAGATGGGCAAGGCCAAAACAACCATAAAGATGTATCCAAGCTCCAACAATACCAAGAGAAGGAACTGTTTGGGAAGCAGACAACAAGTCAGAAGCCTAGAAATAGGAGAAGAGTGTGAGTGATTCAGACGAAGCTATTGGAGGATACGACCCCGCAGTCAGACGAATGTTGGCAAAAGCAGAGAAAAAAGGAGATCGACCAGTGAGGAAAATGGCTCCGGGAACAGACGACAGATGAGAGTGAACAGGCTGAAAATGATGAAGAATCAGAGAAAGAAGGTCCTTCCTGTTTTCAACCGTTAGCAGCTAGTACAGGGGTAGGAGATGACAGACGCATGGTTTTAAGAGAGATTGAGAGAAGTATAGACAGATGCCTCGAGGACATTAGTGACACCACCTGTCCAGAAGTTCAACAAATATTGGAAAAACAATACACAAATTGCAAATAACGGAGAAGAAATTACAGAAGAAAAAGCCTCAAAAGCCAGACACTTTGAGGTATGGACTACGGCTAAGAAAAGGAAAGAGACCCAACAAAATGTGTCCAGTGATAATACGAGGACCAAATTTAGAGTACAAGCCTTGGCAGAACATACTTGAAAAATTTCCCACTCTTCAAGATGGAGCACATCCGTGGATCTCAAAGCTGGAAGAGGTTTTGGTGGGAACACAACCTGCCATGGGAGATATTAAGAGACGTCTGGCTAGCCTTATTGTAGTCCCAGCGATGGAGGAGATCCTGCAGGTGGCAGGCCTTAACAGATATGTGGCAACTGCGGTGTATGCCCAGAATTGTTTGCTGCAACCAGAGGTCGGATGTGGAGAGCATTGAGAGATGCATTTCCAACAAACGTACACCCGGACAACATCTTTGTTGAGCCATTGGGCCCACAAGAAAACCCAAGAGCTTATGTGTCAAGGGTTCATCAAGTGTGGAGAAATATCACAGGAAATGATCCAGATTTGAATCAAATGGAGAAATAAATTGTCAGAGCCAAAATACAGAAGGGGCTGCCTCTTCAAGTGAGGAGCAAATTGGCAGAAGTGGTTGGTCTTGGAAGCATGACCACAGGTGTTTATACGGATCACATAGCACATCAAGTGGAGCTACGTATATCGGAAAAAGGAGCATGACCCAAAAGAACAGGACCAGGAGACTCTCAGAAAACTCAACCAAATACAGTTGGTGGATAAGAAGAATGAGGAAAAGAAGGCCAAAAGAGAAGGTTTATAGATGAGCAGAACAGAAGGAATTGTAGGTAGATAATGCCCCTAAGGGGAGCAACTGAAAGGAGAGGATTCTTGGTGGTGGAATGAGGAAGTAAAGGAGCAGCTATGAAGATAAACACTGATGATTATCTTGATAAAGAGTGTGACATTGAGAAAAGTGTGCCACATATGACTTTAATGGTGGCTGAAGGATTTGAGCAGAAGCATATAGGAGAAAGGATGGAAGAAGCTGCTGTATTGTCAAGAAAAAGTAGCTTATTGGGGTCAAACAATAACCCATGGACACAGAAGCATCATGCTCGGATAAGGAAATTGCTGCATGCAATGATGAAGCCAAAGGAAATAGCTGTAGCTAAGTGTGCAGCACACAAAATGGACACGTCAAGAGTTACTCAAGGTAACAAAGCAGCGGATGAGGCTGCTAAAGCAGTTACAGGAGCAAACAAAGCAGGGAAGGTTCTTCTTGTCACCCATGAAGTGGACTTGGAAGATAAAATCACGCTCAGAGATGTGATCTCGATGCAAAAAGTGGTGTCAGCCATAGATAAACAATTATGGTTGGACTGAGGGGCGCCACAAGAGTCTACTGGTCTGTGGAGAAATCATGAAGGACTGATGGTAGCACCCCCGACCTACTAGGTCTGATGATTCAGGAAGCACATGGGTTAGCCCATGTTGCAAGGGGGGAGATAAGAAGAAAAATCACAAAAGAGTATTTTGGTTTTTGGGCAGCGTACTTGCTTGAGCAAATTGAGATGTCTTAGGCAGATGTACAATCGGCCTTAAAAACAATGTTCGGAGGGGTCCCGGTCACATACCACCTGCGACAGGTCCTATGCGTGAGTTGGTTGTGGATTTTGTTGACATGATAAGACCAGTAGGAGGGAAAAGATACATGTTAGTTGACCTGGAGAGAGTTTCACGGTGGGCTGAAGCATGTCCAACCAAGCGTAAAAGATGCTCAGTCAGTTGCCAAGCCAAGTTTTTGTGTCGTGAGGTCATAAGCAGGTGGGGACTTCCAGATCGCATATCTTCAGATAATGGGAAAGAGTTCCTTGATAAAACAGTAAAATTGATTCTGCAAAAATTGGGAATCAAACAATAGCTAGGAGCTGTTCATCATCTGCAAAGCCAAGGTGTTTGTTAAAAATTGAATGGTGTGCTGAAAAATTGCATTATTACAATTGGTCAGCATACAGGTCTGAATTGGGTAGAGATGTGTAGTTAGGAGCTAACACTAGTAGAGAAATATCTATACTGAATATCTGATTCCGTCATAGACTCAAGACTTTTTTGAACTGAGAAAATGCATGGACAAAGGGGGGGAAAGGAAAATGTTAATCATATATTGGAATAATGTTAAGGTATAATGCAAAAGTGAAATTATTATACTGTATTTGATGTGTGTGCAAGATACTGGCTGGTGAATTTTTCTTTCAGAACCAGTATGAGTTTGGCTGTGTCCGGAGATCCTAACAGCCTAATGGACTTGAACACTCAAACATGGACATTCAAAAATGGAGGATGAAAATGGACGACGGACCCTGAATGAGGAGTGATCATGATCAGGAGTGTCGAGTGAAATATCATTAAAGTTGATGGTGTTATGCAGGTTTTTATAATATTGGAGTTTGTTTATTACAATGTAACCTGTATTATTGATGAAAAGTCTACTCTACAGTAGATATTTTAGCAAGACATATTACCTTGATTTAGTATTGTTTTCTTTGAAGTTTGCTGTAACAGGGTGAAATGGATATGTTGGGACCTCAGGTGTTTTATTGTTTTTGCAAGGTTTTGAGGGACATTGATAATAGGCAGGGACAGGTTCACTGGAAGGTCGATCGGTCGACCAGTCTGACTTTGGACAAAAGTTTTGATTTATTTCTGAGGTTCTGAGTGTATGCATTTATATGTAACATCCTGTACAATTGTCTAAACCCTTCTCCTTTGTGGTTAATTGATTTGGAGTGCAATAGGTGGTTGCCTGGGGCAGAGGAACCGTGAGAGAATTTTCCTGTCTTGATTGTTTGTTGAAAGAACTGAGAAAGGAAGCTGCCAGATGGGTTTTTCGCTCTCCCACTCCACAAATTTATTGTATTGCTACAACTAAGCATGTTCAGAAGGGTAAGTTATAATCAGTCTGTTTGTTAGTAGGTGATTTCTATGAAGCTAATTAACATCGTAACTTCAATAACTCTTATCTTTGTCGAGACTTTGTGTAGTCTCGAAGGGGGGAAATATGAGGTGTCTCGGAATGTGTGGCGTACTAAGAGATGGAGCCAGGGGTCCTGAGAGAGAGAGCACATCACCAGGGTCCTGGTGATAAGGGAAGTGAAATGTGAACTGTGACCTATGTAGGGGAACCAAATGGTAAATGTTGTCTTTGGGCAAGCATAAAAGGCTCGCCAGAGTTTCATTTGACAGAGAATACTTCCGGCTTTGTTCTCTCCCAGGCTGTCCATGGCAAGTCTGGTCTGATGCTGTTCTTTTGTAATAAATCTATTATTTTAATCAAGTCAGCGTCAGCGGTCACTCCTTCTTCATCAACACATCAAATTCATCAAGAAACTACACGTGTATACTCACCAAACAGAAACTCTTGCATGTGTTAGCTGCTTTGTGAGTTTCCTACTTAGTTCAACACACGCAGGTACCATTCTTTGCCTATCCCTATGTTTCGTTTCTCGCTCGCAGCTGCCTGTTTAACTCTCGGTTGTTTCATTTGTGCACGAGGACTGAACGCCATAGGAGAAGTGTTGACCTCGCTCCCAGGAAATCGTCATCGAGGTGGGAGGAACAGAACTCCTAAAACCGACGGATAGACCACACTCCACCCCCCACCCCCTTAATCCGGCGGGGGTTAAACTAAGCTGTTTTATTTGGGGCGTCCCGGTGGGATAGGTAATCAAACTCACTGATACTGTAACTTTGAGGACTCCTTTGAAATTCCCTTTGAGCGGCCAAACGGTGTGCTGCACTAGGGTCAAATGAGCTGTAGCTTGTCAAATACCCGCTACTCTTCTAGAGTAGATCGGAAGGTCCAAGCCCATTATACATCAAACCTCAAATCATGACACATTTTTCTCAATAACATTTTGAAAATAACTTGAATACAAGATCCCAATTTAATCCCTGAATACATACTGTACTGCCATATAACGGACACTGACTGACTCTTACCTGTTTAACAGCCATGAGGGTTCCGGTACCTACATCTTGTGCTTGGTAGCATGAGGAAAAGGCCCCAAGACCAATCTGTTGGCCCTTTATCCATTCAGCAGCCTCTCTGTAGGGTTTCTTTGCTTTGGTATGGTCAGGCACAGTCTCGGGTGTCTGAGGATGAGACGTATGGCAATAGTGAGTTATCCCATAGCATCCAATCACAAAATCACAGGTCTACAATCAATTCAAACACTACCATAATCTTTGCTAAGCACAAATTATTAATATCCCTCCAACACAGTTGAATGTTTACCCGTTCTATTGGATAACAGATACAGATATTGGGCATACACTGAAGAAGAAAAATGAATATGATTGTTTTGGTTATTTACAGTATAATTACACATTAACTGAAATGAATATATGTTAATGAAAACCCATTCTATTCAGACTTTGAGGGAAATATGAGATGGAACCCTTTTAAATCACAAGGGCCCAAATTGTGGACAGTGCAGTATACCAGCAGTGTATCTTGTTTGTATGAAGTGTTTGAGCACGATTTGGCTCAATGTTACTTTAAATCAAGTCTGCATTATCAGGGACCACAACTTATTTCTAGAAGAAGTTGCCAAGTTGACAACCACGCATCAGCTATTGGTTGCAATAATGGTAAATAATGACAAAATGGATGCCAGATTTTAATCATTTTACAATTGAGTGATAATGATCTTATGGGTGGTGGTTGTTTATGGTGGAAATGCCATTAAATAAATCCTGATAAAGATTATTTTGTGTTTCCGTTCACAATAATCAAATATATAGTATGGCTATAACTTAATGTAAAGCTTTTAAAATATGACATTTAAAAATCGTTCTTAAAATTTGGGGAAATGTAACAATAGTGATTAGTTGCAGAAATATCATGCGACTAATCAAGATTCATTACCCTAATAGTTTGACAGCCAATGAACCAACTTTTTATTAATCACTGGCTTGAAAAGTACCAAACCTATCCTTGAAGGTGTAGAAGTGTTTTCAGGGTACTGTGTGCAAATGCAAGGCCCAAAGGTAGAATATTACATGTCTCTACTCACGTTCACTTGGATAAGAATGACGTCTGCATCCTTGTCAACCTGCAGCTGGGGGATGACTGGCAGGGCGTCTTGCGATTCGGACATGGCCATCACCACCGCAAGTGCCTCCTCTTCTTCGGCCTCCATTTTCTCCTTACACTTTTGATTTTGCGACATGTCCTCATTGTAGGTACCCAGATCCAGTTTGTCTGCCTGCTCCAGAGAAAGGATTGCTATTTCGGACTGGAACGTAACACCAGTGTCCGCTTGCATTGGCAAAGCCATGTCGTCTGTTGGAGAAGCATGCTCTGCTGGGGCCCTTGGATGATGTAACCTCTCCCCGACCGGAGTGAAACATGTGTCGTTGCTTTGGGGACCTTTTAGATGGTTGCCGGAACTTCGGTTTTCACAGTGCAAGGGCGAATTTGAGGATCCTTTGGACATTGTGGCCTGAGGATACGCGGCATTGTGTGCCGCCGAGGCTGGACAAGGGAGAGAGGGCTTTGGTCTATAGATGTGGCTCGAGGGGAAGAGCTGATTGCGAGGGAGTACTGCGGAAGGAAGCTCTATTGGCGTATCCTCACACTTTGTGTTCAAAAGCATGGACTGGGAACCCGAAGGGCAAGAATAGGCTGGGCGCGTAAAACCGTCTAGTTTGCTCGAGACCAACACCTGAAATGGGTTCTCATTGGTGTGAGGGTAGGACAACGGAGCAGAAGGACATGTGTGATTGGTGGAGAGAGAATTGAGGTATTGATTTATTGACCGACCGTGGGTCGGTGCAGATGGCTTTTGAAACTCGTGATGATGTTCAGCGACAGTTGCGGCAGCTAGTTTCTCTGTTATCACCCGGGGACTTGCTCCAACCTGCTGGCAGAATGCCTGGCTCGGGCCCATCATGGGCTGATCCAAATTTAATGCGGTTGGAGGTGTAGGAGGTTTGTAGAAAGAGGTGCCAAGCTCTTCCTGGGCCTTTCTCTCTGAGTTCACAGCATCCAATATGTCCATCTCCTCAGCTATAGCTAGCAGACGACATCGCATACGAGCGTAATGGATGGAGCTTGTGATGCTCAGCATGTCTAGGAGCTTAACAAAGACATGAGGCACGTGAGCTGTCATGCGCGCAGCACTGAGGATGACGCGGCGCGACAACTTACCCACCATGACGTGGGAATGGTTAATAGACTGGAGTGCAAAACTGAGCAGCGGCAGCAGCTTCTGGTACCTGAGTGGAAATGAAAAGAACGCATAGTTCAGCAAATGCTCAAAGCGTTTGAATCTGGAATCGATTTTTTTTCCCCCAAATACTACTGCTGCTGCATTCCACTGAAGTCAGATCAATAGACATACGTTTTGCAGCTTGGAGAATTCACAAACTTGGTAAACAATCGCACATTCTTGACAGGCGTCCATGTTTTCCTGAAAAGAGGCAATGGGACACATTTGGGTTGAAAATGGGACCTACTGATACAGAACTACCGACTTCCAGATTCTGCAAACAATAAATCACCTGCAAATATTAAAGTTTTTTTTAGTGCCCAATGGCAGGCAAGGACCTTGAAGCAGTGCCATCAATACAATGACATTTCTGTCTTGGTTGGATGGTTGGTTGTTCCCTGTTCTTTACTTAGCTTAAAAATAGTGAACCAGATCTGTCAGATGAGTTGCTTTGAAGTTTGAATAATGGTCCCTGCAGTACGAATGCCTTAAAAACCTGATCCACTCGATGGGTTATTATTCCAGAGTTGTCAGCATTCATAAAATAGATCGCTCACGTTGCCAATTGATTTCATGTTGCAGATGTGTTTGTTTCAATGTCTATATGTTTATAAACTATATCTAAACTACGGCTGTGACGATAACTATGGTTACGTGACTTTCACCAGCAAAAAAATTTTATACCACACACACACACACACACACACACACACACACACACACACACACACACACACACACACACACACACACACACACACACACACACACACACACACACACACACACACACACACACACACACTTTTTTGCTAGTGAAAGGAGGATATGAAATATAAACACTGTCATCATTGACTGTCTCCCATTCTATGTTCAAGGGCTTCTGGAGAAACGTTTCGGTTGCTCTGCTGAGCCCGCTCCCGCTCGTCACTTGAGCTTTGCATGCTGCGCGCTAGGGGGAGGGACAGTCCATTTAACATATTGGGGATTTGTATTTGTCCAATTATTATTAATTATTTCTAGGGCTGTACCCGATTCAGAATGTTGTCAGTCTAATTGGATTCAGCTCAATTGCGAATAGGAACGGGGCACGGCCAGAGGTGGAAACAGGGTGGGACAGGGGGGTCCAGACCCCACCTTCCTGGAAAAAACAGAGAGTTGTCCCCCTATATCATTGTAAACATAACCATATAATTTTAAATAATTGGGGCTCTGCTCCCCGATCGCTCCCTCTCTGACGGTACCAGCTTTGCCGATGGTACCGGCTGTGCCGACGGTGTCAGCTGTGCGGACAGTGACCCCCCGTTGGGAAACCACAAGACAGCAGTTATATGTTGCCTTTCACCGTGGTAAAAAACAT
This sequence comes from Zeus faber, assembly GCF_960531495.2. Taxonomy (NCBI): domain Eukaryota; kingdom Metazoa; phylum Chordata; class Actinopteri; order Zeiformes; family Zeidae; genus Zeus; species Zeus faber. The sequence goes on from NC_137204.1 coordinate 4,400,489, forward strand.
TCATACTGTCACAGCCCTAGTCTAAACTATATCTATGTAAATAGACTTGACTTTTAATTTGCATGCTTCTTTTCTTGGCTAGGGTCCTCTATAAAATTTGATGAAATAGCAATGGGACTCCCATGGTTAAATAAAGGTAAAAAAAAAAAAAAAATCAATAAGTAAATGTTTTGTGTGAGATGGAAATATTGTAGTGGACTGATACACTGTGGAAAAATAGATTTGTTCTGAAAATTTGAAGGACGGTTTAGCTTTGGCAATGGGAATTTAATGGGAGTCTTCAAAATGTCAGTGAGTTCGGTCCCTTCTGGAAGACCCATAGAGAAAAGTAATGGCAACATTGGCAAGGGAACTCCTTGCCCCTGCCCACCGCTATCTTCATCCATGTGTTTATCAAAGGTGGATGGATGGCGTCCATCCAGGCCTACCCTTAATTTAACCCCTGGGCACAGTGCTGAGGGACATTTGTAAGATGTAGTATTGGCAAGCATATTTATACATATTGCAATTGGTTTCTAATTTGGCTTAAAATATAGCATGTGGATATACAAGTTCTTAAAGTGAAAGTTGCATTCATAAATCTGCATACATTTACCAATACTGGTAATAATGGCTGTCAAGCTGTTTCTACCAACCACCTCATCAGTATATACAATTATCATAAACAACCCAAATCCTGGTTCCTTGATAAAAACAGTGTTCCATAAAGAATAACTGGATCACTTATTTCGGTGCCAGAATAAGGGAAACTATCAAAAAACGTTCAACCTAGCTGCCAGTGACAGCGTGGACTATTTGCCAACTAAAATATTTCCGGAAACAGATTTTTCTGAATTGTTGAAATAACCTATGAAACTGGTGTGCTAAGATTTTTTTTGCTGTGCCAGCTGCCATGACTTTACTGTCAGTCAGACCAAACGGTGAAAACCTTGTAAATGCTGTAGTGGTCTTCGACCGGGGGTACTGCAGGGGGTCCACCAATTATTTTTAATGTCAGAATTATTTCCATCCATTAACACTAGAACAGCAGATTTTTTTTTATTTCAGTAATCAGCTGAACGCGAGTTGATTCAGCTTTTGACGTTATGGTGCATGCCAAAACCTCTGAATCTTCAGAAACATACTGTCTCTGATAGACATAGCTGGTGCATGGCTGAAACTAACGGGTACAATTTTTTATCATTTTAAAAACAACTGTACTTATCGTACACTGGACTCGATTATAATAAAAAACCTTAATATAGTTTCAAACCCGATTTAAGAATTGTGAAACCTATATTCTATTTGTGTAAACAAGAATAAGGTGGATTTTACTGTATCCCCCCCACACACAGACTAGTCACGCTCTGATTGGTCCACTCACGGAAACTACCGGAAATAAATCAAAATCTAAAATAAAGACACAGGAACCGTAAGCATCATAATTGAGTATATAAACATGCTATTATGGGCCAGACTTAAAGTGCAACACAAAAATCTAGAGGTCCCTGCTCTGTTTCACTATCCACCAAAGGGGTCCTTGGGCTGAAAAAGGTTGAAGATCCCTGCTGTAGTATGTTAATGATGAGAAAACACAATAGCTCAAAATTAAAACATTAGTAACCATCACATTTTCCACATACCCTTTGTTGCTACTGAGTCAAAGGACTTACCTATCTAAAAGATCTCGAGAATCGCCACGGTTGACATTTTCTTCTGGCATGCTGTGTGGATAGAACTCAGCTGGGAATTCCAAGAGCAGCCTGTCGATAAGGCACAGACGCCCCAACAGAGCCTGCCAGTTATTGGCCTCTGTCTGAGGCCCCAAGATGCACTTCAGGACAAAGTCCACTCCGCCAATACCAGAAGAACCTATAAATAAAAAGGAAAACATTACAGAACGCTGTGAATGTCAAAGTACAGTAAAAGTATATTAAAGCTTTTTCAAAAACAAGTTTGAAGAATTCAATAAAACTGGTTTTATTCCTGGCTCGTGTCGACACTAAAATTCTGGCAATATATTGGATGAAGAATGGACATAATATGGATTTTGGAATAATAATTAAACATAAAATCCCTCTATGATGCAATTGTCCTGGCACAATTGAATGCAACTCTATGATCCTCTCGGCTCAGGTTGCCTGTCTACGCCAGTGGTACTCAACCTTTCCCAGCTCAGGAGCCACATTGACAAAAAATATTTTCCTAAGTGCCAAATTTCTAAAACGTCCCTTTCCTCCATCAAACCATTATGCATTCTAAAATAAGGCTACTAATAATATCTTATTATGGAATGAAAGGCATGATTTAAGCAATAATTGCAATTTATTATTATTATTACCATATTATTATTGCCAAGTTTTACGGGATTGTTAGGATTGTTTTCCCACAGTCACACGGCTTTTCTCGCACACTGCAAACAGAGTGCTAGAATAGGATGCGCTGCATTCACATGGATTACGATAGACAGCAAACCGGCAGATAAGTAGAGAAAGCAATTCAGCATTGATCACTCAGTTTATGAGATCATTGATCACTACCAGGAAATACATGTCTATAAATGTGATCCACCGCACTTTAGGTACATTTGGTGGCATTTGACTTTTTTTTTCACATTATTTGAAAGTGAAGAATCAGAGCTTCAAAACAAGCTGTCACTAGTGCAAATCAAGCAAATATTTTTAAAACTTTGACTTGTGAATAACAAGGGTGTGGTGAACTGTGTTTCTGAGCTAATCACTTTCAAAGTTTTTCCCCACGCTTGGCTTCATTCAGCCAGCTCCCAGAATGCAAATGAGTGGAGGACCAACAGAGCCGCATAGCTACTTGTCACATGGCCATGACACACCCTGCTGAATGGGGACTTGTACCCTGCGGAATGGGGCAATCTCTGCATTGTTCTTGTGTTTTGAGGGAATGTTCAACAGCGTCATCGACACACAACATCTAGCTGTGCATCGTGCTTAGAACGGTATTGACAAGGGAAGTAAAGCAGTGATCGGACCAATCAGAGGCCACGCTGCAGGACGCTCTTACTGACGTAGACTGGGACATGTTCCAATCAAGTTCCAGTGACATTACAGAGTTTACGGAAGTAGCTACGTGCTTCATAGCTATGTAAGCGGATATTTCCGAACCAGAAACCGTGGATTAATAAATCCATCCGCGGCGCTCTGAATGCTCGCACAGCCGATTGGCACGGTGTGGCACGGTGGCGCAGTGCATTGCACTGCTGCCTCACAGCAAGAAGGTCCTGGGTTCGATTCCCGCCTGGGGCGCTGTTGGCACCGTGCTCCGGCGGTTATCTCCCAAATAGGAGCCTTTCTGTGTGGAGTTTGCATGTTCTCCCCGTGCTGACATGGGGTTTCCTCCACCTCACGTCAGTAAGGACCCACACCAAAAACATGCACCCATCATTGTCTGACCAGCAATGGACATTTATCACCTGGTCCCCGGGCGCGTCCACGTATGCTGCCCACTGCTCCTGGCTGTGCCCCCAGAGGAAGGACAAGCCAGGATGGGTCAAAAGCAGAGAATCCATTTCACCGGCCACCATCAAAGCATGTGCATGTGTGTGTGTGTGTGTGCAAGCATGTGTTGTAGTGTGGTGTGTTGCGTGATAAATAAAGACTGTTTCTTTCTTCTTTCTTTCTTACAATGACGGTCTTGAATCTGGAAATATGGACAGTTACAAAGCGGCGTCGTACAATCTGCGCAGGGCGGTGAAGAACGCTAAACGGATGTGTAGGGACAGACTGGAAAGACAGATGGGGCAGCAGGACACCAGACGCTTGTGGCAGGGGCTGCGAACTATTACAAACTACAACAGCAGCTCCTCCATAGCCACGAGTCTGGATGACTCTCTAGCCAACCAACTGAACTACTTTTTTGCGCGGTTTGAGTCTGGCAACAACACCGCTAGCTTGGCAGCTAATTGGAGTTACACCACAGGGGATGAGCATGCACTCTCAGTGTCTGAGCATGATGTCAGGAGGGCTCTGATGCAGGTGAACACCCAGAAAGCTGCGGGCCCAGATGGCATATCTGGGTGAGTACTGTGCTAACCAGCTAGCCCCAGTGTTCACGAGGCTATTCAATGCCTCCCTGGACCGAGTTGGTGGTCCCGTCCTGCTTCAAGAGGTCCACCATCATTCCTGTTCTGAAGATTGCCTCTCCAGCCTGCGTGAATGACTACCGTCCGGTGGCCCTCACCTCGGTGGTCTTGAAGGGCTTCGAGAGGCTGATTAAGGATTACATCTTCGCCACCCTCCACCGCACCTTAGACCCGCTGCAGTTCGCGTACCGGCCGAACAAATCCACGGATGATGCAGTCTCCCAGGTACTGCACACCACGCTCACGCACCTGGATGGCCGGAAGTGGGCCTATGTGAGATTGCTGTTCATTGACTACCGTTCAGCTTTCAATACCATAGTCCCCACCAGTACTCCGCTGTGTGCCTGGATCCTGGACTTCCTCTCAGCCCGGCCCCGGGTGGTTAGGGTGGGGAGGCACATGTCTCCCTCACCCTGAAAACAGGATCCCACCAGGGTTGCGTCCTCAGCCCCCTACTGTACTCCCTGTACACACATGACTGTGTGGTCAGGTCCAGCTCCAATACCATCAAGTTCGATGACGACAACGTCATGCTGGGCCTGATCAACGACGACAATGAGAAGGCCTACCGTAAGGAGGTGGCTGACCTGTCAGGAGCTGATTGTGGACTTTAGGAGGGGGTCACAACCAGGGACGCACACGTCGTTGGTGATTAATGGGGCTTCTGTTGACAGGGTGAGCAGCTTCAGGTTCCTGGGAGTCCACATCATGGAGGATTTAACGTGGACTACACACACAAAGACACTCTGCCTTTACCACCTCAGGCAGCTGAAGAAATTGAGCGTCTCGGTGAGGGTCCTCAAGTCCTTCTACTCTGGAGCAGTGGAGAGCATCCTGACAGGCAACATCACTGCCTGGTTTGGGAAATGTACTGCTCAGGACAGGCGGGACCTGCAGAGGGTGGTGCGTTCAGCCGAACGTACCACTGGAACTACCCTCCCTTCCCTGCAGGACTGATACACCAGGGGGTGTAGTAGCAGAGCCCGCAGGATCATGAAGGATCCTCATCACCCCAACAACTGACTGTTCCAGCTGCTGCGGTCGGGTAAGCCCCTCTGCAGTCACACAGCGAGGACAGAGAGAATGAGACAGAGTTTCTTCCCGCAAGCCATAAGGACTATCAATGCTGGACTCACCAGGGGTCCTAACAAAAAGCACTGAGTCACTCACACTGCCTTACTGGACTGTATGTAGTATACTGTACTGCATACTGTATCACTGTTCTGGGTTACTGCATATTGCATTGTATTGCTGCGTCGTACTGTTGTATACTGTACTGTATATCTCCATACTCATTTTATTCACATACACTTTACAGTACATATCTGTATATACAAATAGCCTATCCCATATACATAACTCTATTCCCTTCTATTTTGTACCCCCACTTTGTATTATCTTTTTGAGTCTTTTTATTTTTATTTTATTTATATTATTCTATTCACTAACTGCAATACGTTTTAGGAATCAGTTTCAGTTAGTTAGCTAGGTAGGAATTAGGTTAGCTATTATGTTTGGTTTAGTAACTATTGTGCATAATCTCCGGGTGTGTTGCAAAGACATTTCACTGCATTCATGTATGAAAGTATATATGTGACAAATAAACCTCTTGAATCTCAAATGAAGCTTTTATGTAAAAGTAAGAATATACATATTTTATAAAAGTGGAATTATTTAGGAGTTTAAAAGTGCAGACAACACAACAAAATGTAGAGTCTATCAATAATATGAGTCTATGTACTGTATATGTATATGTACGTTCCGACCCCAGAAGCTCCTCCCCCAGTCTGTGTTGCAACATCAGGGTACTGTGATGATAGTATGACATCAGAGCAGGCATAGGCAGAAGGGGATAAACACAGTGAATCTGATTATGTCCCAGGATTACCATCTCTTCCATCAGCCTCGGCACTGCCCTTGAGAAAGCACAATCAGTAAGTTCATACTATACACGTATACAATGACAACGTATTGTTATCTACACCTGCATAGAATGGTCGTTTACCTGGATATTTCTGTATTGTTCCACTGTTTTACACCGCTTTCATTCAAGATACCAGAGTGAGAGCACGACTCCGGGTACTTATTGGAACAGTGTTTAGCTTGCTGTACAGCCACGTACGGCTTTACGTGGTGAGGGCAGAAGACTGTATATCAGCCTCGGTGTGTCATTTTTTATATAAATGTGTGTATGCCAAATATCTTCAAAGTTCTTGGAGTTATTATGTGGGCTAACCCCAAGCCTACCCCAGCTACACTCTGAAAGCCTGTTAGGGGCTGCATCTTTTCATTTTACTTCTCCTCAGGCTGCATTTGCAGGTAAAATTAACAATCTTGTGCATTGCTACTTGTTAATAATCTGCATCACCAACCTCAACGGACTTCATCACGTCATCAAGATTCAAGATTCAAGATTTTTTATTTGTCACATACATATACATACTTCCATACATATATGCAGTGAAATGTAATGCAACGCACCCGGTGATAGCACACTATGTCCTAGGGAAAAAAATAAAATAAAATAAAAAGTAGAAAATTCCTTTCTAATAGAACGACTAACTGACTCCTAAAACGTAATACAGTAAGTGGAATACTTATAGAATAAGATAAAAATATAAAGAATAAAATACAATAAAAATAAATTGAAATAAAATGGAATAGATAGAAGGAATATGCCTATGTATATACAGATATGTGCATTTAAAGTGGCATGTGAATTAAAGTGGCATGTGAATGTGAATAGAGGGAGTAGTGTTTGGGATAATACAGCACAGTATACAACAGTACGGCGCAGCAATACGGCATCACGAACAACCCTGAACAGTGATACAGTATGCGGTACAGTATGCTACATACAGTACAGTAGGTAGTGGAGCCTAGTGTGTGTCTCAGTTAGGACCCCTGGTGAGGTCAGCGTTGACAGTTCTAATGGCGTGCGGGAAAAAACTCCGTCTCAGTCTCTCTCTGTTCTCGCTGTGTGACTGCGGAGGCGCTTGCCTGACAGCAGCAGCTGAAACAGTCCGTTGTTGGGGTGATGAGGATCCTTCATGATCCTACGGGCTCTGCTACTACACCTCCTGGTGTATAGCTCCTGCAAGGGGGGGAGGGTAGTTCCAGTGGTACGTTCAGCTGAACGCACCACCCTCTGCAGGGCCCGCCTGCCCTGGGCAGTACAGTTCCCAAACCAGGCAGTGATGTTGCCTGTCAGGATGCTCTCCACTGCTCCAGAGTAGAAGGACTTGAGGATCCTCACCGAGACCCGGAATTTCCTCAGCTGCCTGAGGTGGTAGAGACGCTGCCTCGCCTTTCTCACCAGAGTGTCTGTGTGAACAGTCCATGTTAAGTCCTCTGTGATGTGGACTCCCAGATATCTGAAGCTGCTTACCCTATCGACAGAAGTCCCATTAATCCACAAGGGCGCGTGCGTCCTCGATTGTGATCCACGCCTAAAGTCCACAATCAGCTCCTTGGTTTTGCTGACGTTCAGGTGTAGGCTGTTGTCCTGGCACCAGAGTGACAGGTCAGCCACCTCCTCGCGGTAGGCCTTCTCATCGCAGTCGGTGATCAGGCCCACGACCACGGTGTCGTCAGCAAACTTGATGATGGTGTTGGAGCTGGACCTGGCCACACAGTCATGTGTGTACAGGGAGTACAGTAGGGGGCTGAGGACGCAGCCCTGGGGGGATCCTGTATTCAGGGTGAGGGAGCTGGACATGTACTTCCCCACCTTGACCACCTAGGGGCGGCCTGTGAGGAAGTCCAGGATCCAGGTGCACAGCGGACCATTCAATCCGAGCTCCATCAGCTTGACAGCCAGTCTGGTGGGAACTATGGTGTTGAAAGCTGAACTATAATCGATGAACAGCATTCTCACATAGGACCCCTTCTGGCCATCCAGGTGCGTGAGCGTGGTGTGCAGTACCTGGGAGACCGCGTCATCCGTGGATCTGTTCTGCCGGTACGCAAACTGCAACGGGTCCAAGGTGCGGGGGAGGGAGGCGCAGATGTAATCCTTAATCAGCCTCTCGAAACACTTCATGACCACCGAGGTGAGGGCCACCGGACGGTAGTCATTCAGGCAGGTTGGAGAGGCGATCTTCGGGACAGGAACGACGGTGGACCTCTTGAAGCAGGATGGGACCACTGATTCAGCCAGGGAGATGTTGAATATTGTAGTGAACACCGGAGCTAGCTGGTTAGCACAGGTCTTCAGTACTCGCCCCGATATGCCGTCTGGGCCCGCAGCTTTCCTGGGGTTCACCCGCATCAAAGCCCTCCTGACCTCGTGCACGGACACTGAGAGTGCACGCTCATCCCCAGCGGTATAACGCCAATTAGCCGGCGAGCTAGCGGTGTTGCTGCCAGACTCGAACCGCGCATAAAAGGAGTTCAGTTGGTTGGCCAGGGAGGCGTCCACACTCGTGGCTGGGGAGGAGCTGCTCTTGTAGTTTGTTTTTGTTCGCAGCCCCTCCCACAAGCGTCTTGTGTTCCCCCGCTCCATCTGCAGCTCCACGGTGTCTCTGTACGTCCGTTTAGCGTCCCTCACCGCCCTCCGCAGATTGTACGACGCCGCTTTGTAATTGTCCATGTTACCAGATACAAGACCGTCGTTGTAAGCGGCCGTGCGCGCATTCAGAGCGCAGTGGATGGATTTATCAACCCATGGTTTCTGGTTTGGAAATATCCGAACTTTCACCGTGGGAACGATTTCATCCGCTAGCGTAGCCACAAAACTTACTACAGCCTCCGTAAACTCGCTGACGTCACTTGAACGTGTTTGGAACATGCAGCCTCCGATTGGTCCGTCCACCGCTTCACTTCCCTCGTCATCACCAGATCCCGCGAGATCAGAGGCCTGTAAACAGGAAGCAGCGAGATCGCGGCGTGATCTGATTTCCCGAAAGCAGGGAGCGAGACGGGCTTGTATCCGTTCTTGTAAGGAGTGTAACAATGGTCCAGAGTTCTGTCTCCCCTGGTGGCACACGTGATGTGTTGGTGGAAATTAGGCAGAACTTTTTTAAGGTTGGCCCTGTTAAAGTCCCCAGTCACCACCACAGCCGCGTCGGGATGTCTGTTCTGAAATCCGCACAACACATCGTACAGAACCGACAGAGCTGCGTCGGTGTCGGCTTGCGGTGGGATATAAACGGCTGTAATGATGACCGTGCTGAATTCCCGGGGGAGATAAAATGGACGGCATAGTATAGTCAGCTGTTCCAGGTTCGGCGAGCAGGAGTGGGAGAGGAATTTGGTGTTGTTGGCGTTAGACCAGCGGTTGTTTACCATTAGGCAGATGCCTCCACCTTTGGATTTCCCCGATTCTCCCGTTCTGTCGCCGCGGAACACGGAGAAGGCCTCGGCTGGACGTATGGCTTCATCCGGCACCAGTGGGTTCAGCCATGTTTCCGTCAGGCAGAGGACACAACCGTTCCTCGTGTCTCGCTGGAATTGAATCCTCGCTCGAAGTTCATCCATCTTGTTCTCCAGGGACTGGACGTTAGCAAGAAGGATGCTTGGCAGAGGTGGACGGTAAGGTTGCGTCCTCATTCTGACCCGAATGCCGCCTCGTTTACCTCGGTGCTTCCTCCGTGGGCCCGCTCGTGGAACAGCGGCTCCATTTTTGTTGTAGTTGTTGTTGATAAAAAGTCCCAAAGTTGTTCGTTTAGGGAAATTTTTATATCCATGAGTGCATCGCGGGCGTATGAGTTAATTGTTGATGTTTTTCTGGCGAACATTGTGATAAAAAAAGGAAAAAAATACTAAAGAGTAAGAAAGTAACCGGAGCGCCGGCGCAGGCGACCGCTAGGGGCGGCGCCACTATCGCCGTCAACGTCATCCGTTGTAACAACGGGTGTATCATCGCTCTCCTCCAGTCGTTCTTGAAAATATTCTGTTTCATCGTCACATTCAGGTTGAAATCTGCTGTTTAAAATGTTCTCCAAGTCCAGGACAACGCCGGTACCAGATTCAGCTTTGCTGTCCGGAAACTGACTATCATTGCAGAAAATGAGTCCAGTACGCGCTGCTTACACTGCCTTGGATCTATCGCACTGATCAGATTAAGGTCCACGATATGATTTAAATCCGTCACCCTCTTCTCGTAATCCATAACAACACGGAGATGAAAGTTTTCACAGACAAGTGAAGCCGGATCCTCGACTTGTTTACGGAAGTGACGTCAGCATTACTTCTTGGTTGGTATACGCCCCTACACAAGAATGTCTGTGAGTGTGTAAAAGTAGTACGATTTAAAGGTTGAACTCTATCAAAACAGTCTCACATTGTGACTTCACATCACATGGAATACGGAGGAATGATTTTCACATGTAGGGTTGCTTTAAAGGAAATGATCGATCGGCGTTCAGCGCTATTCAGCGTCTCGGTAAGGGAACTGTTTCCCCATGTAATCTAACCGCAATATATAAATTCACGGTTTAACATTTTTCTACTATTTATAAATCAAATTCGGTGTTTGAAACTACGTTGAGATAAAAAAAACAAAAAACACAAAGGGACATGAATCTGGAAAAATTGAATTTTCCTTCTAAAAGGTTTTTTCCAACTCAAATAGACAAATGCAGGTTTTGCTGCGGTGGGTCAGAAATGCGCTCTCAAAGCCGTAATAGATTGATGTGTCTAATGGTAAATTCAGTTTTGAATACTGCAGACAATGTCACAGACAAAATGTATTGAAATACTCTTTTATAAATGTTATATTTCATTAAAAACAAAAACAAAAACGTCTAGTGATTCGGAAGACTGCTGATTCGATCCTCCTTCCACTCTCTTAAAGTGAAGTCTCTGTCAACAGACAAGCTGGCTTTATATTTCGGAAGGATTGTGTTGTGTTGCAAAAACATAATTTCAAGAGGCCAAGTTGTAGGATCAAAAATCAAAAAGTGATCACATAGACTTGAGGGGTTCATATCTGCTTTCAAACTCATGAATTTGAGCTCTCAACACATCAATCTTGTCCCTGTCAGCATCAGCATGTGACTCAGTCTCCTTCCTGTACTTGCCCTCACTGTCCATCAGTAGTGTCAACTGTCCAATAGCAACCATGAGCTCATCTTTGCATTCATCAATAGTCCAAATAGTCTCAAAATTCAGCTGCTTTCATTTTTTGACTCAATTCTCAACCCATGGTCTGTGCGATGCTCTGCATGCTCTGATCTCGTGAATGATAAGCGGTCCCGACGTTAACTCCAAGCCTCTTGAGAAGCGGAATATCCTCTTTATATGAACAAATAGGATGTGCATGTTTCGCTTTGTGAAAGGCCAACAGAAAACGTTACACAGTGCTCGATGCTGTTCTTCATTCAGTTTGTCTTGCCATCTGTCGAGCAGGCCACTGGGTCTCTGGTCCTGGCTGCGCCTGTTATCAATCACTTGCACTACTTTCTAGTGCTCTCTGCTATTCGCATGCTTATCAAAAGCTGGATGATTTAAGTTTTTAGTCCCTCTATAAAAGGCACTGTTTTTATCCGCTGGAGTGGGATTTTCATGGCATACACGCATCTTTTGCGGTTCAGTCTGACGTTTCTTTGGAGGTGGAGGAACACTAACGTAATTGCCTAATGGAGCTTGCGTCTTGGACATTTTGATGAATGGAGAAAGTCCTAAACGCACTGGCTAATACTCTGCACTGCAGTCCAATGTTTTGTACTATCTGTACCAAAATGTTAGGTACGCAAACGCGCGTTACAACATCTGATCTGGCGCGCATTGTTTATTTTGATAGCCCATGCGCACCTGCGCATAACCTATGTGCACCCCTGTTTATAATGCCATTATAACCTATTCATATACTCAGTTATGATACTTACAGTCCCTGTGTGTTTTTATTTTAGATTTAGGTTTATTTCTGTTAATTTAGTTTTGTTAGTAGACCAGTCATGGAGTCTGACTGGTCTGTATTGAAAAAAATACAGTAAAAGTCACCCTTTTCTTGTTTTCAGAAAGAGAAAAAAGGTTTCACAAATCTGAGAAAGGGTTTGAAATGCTGTTTTGGCCTTTTTATTATTATCTAGTCCAGGTATGACTACTATAAATGCAGTAGTTTTCTTTTTTATTATCTAGACCTGCTGTGCCCCCGGAGGAAGGACAAGCCAGGATGGGTTAAACGCAGAGGCCTCATTTCACCGGCCACCATCCAAAGCATGTGCATGTGTGTGCGTGCGTGCATGTGTTGTAGTGTGGTGTTCTGTGTTGTGTGACGATTAAAGATTGTTCTTCTTCTCTGTTCTTCTAGACCTGGTCTTAAATGCCTTGTATGTAAAAAATGCACAATGAAATCCACTCCCTCCGTTTTGATGAATAAAATACTTAATACGTTTTTACAAATCTGAAATAGGTTTTAACATGGTGTTTAATATCAATACAATAATACAAACCATTTACCATGTGTTTATATTCTTATAAGTTCAGCCATGCACCAGTTCGGTCTGTCACAGACACAATACGTTGCTGAGAATTCAGAGGATTTTGAACGAACAATAACATTAGATGCGACGAACCGGCTCGCTTTCAGATAATTGCTGTTCTGCTGTTCATTGAGTGTTCATGGTTGAAGTTTTGTCGAGAATCTATTTAACATTTTTTGCAAAAATAATCTGACATCAAAAAACACCAATGGTTTTTGTGTTTTGGAGCAATTTGGAGTTTTTCTATGGCAATACAGCATGGTATTTTGATTAGTTACTTTTTTTTATCTTTTGCTACTCAGTGACTACAATCTTTTGATGACCAGTCTATTTAGAGAGAAAACGTTTAAGTTTGAGTGGTCCCTACTTTCACTCTCGCTTCCCAATCTTGACACTTGCCATGAGTGCTAATGCAACTTTCGATTAAAACTGCACCCCCATGTTATGAATGAAGATCCACAAACTTCAGAAGCAAGAGAACTACAAATATCTCACTGGGCACAAGATGTGTTTTTAGAGAGGTGTAATTTCTTACCTGCATTGAGGATCTCCCTGCCAACAGCCAGTTCTCCAACTTGGCCCTTACACAGCTCAAGAAGGGTGGATATGGACAGCTGGCTGGTACGACTGAGAAATGCAAATGATCATGCAACATGTAATATATACTGTATGTAACAAATTGAAGACTATAAATAATTCAAGAATCCAGGTGAAAGTAATACATATTGAAGTAAATGGCTGATATTTATCTTAATGTCATCATTTAAATTTAGGCAGCACCGCAGAACAAGAACAAAAAAATACAACAAAAGAACAATCTTCAAAATACTATAGCTTTTTTTTTTTTTTTTTTTTACGAGACTTGACTATGAGCTAGGATGTGTAAACGCTCATTCAGCTAGCTAGCTGAGAAAATTTCCTCAATGATCTCACTTAAGCAATCAGCCCAAATGCATTGTTTCAGGTAAATTAAGTGACATTTTTAGATATTAAAATATAATATAATTCATTATCATTATTGAGGTCGTCCTAATCATTTTTAACAACAATATTTGCTTATCGCAAGTCCCTTTGGACAAAAGCATCTGCTAAATAACGTCATGCAATGACCAAAATATATGCACTACTCACAGAAAGTTAGGGATATTCGGCTTTCAGGTGAAATTTCAGGATGGACCTAAAATGCAGTACAACCTTTACAGGTGAACTTAATTTGACCTTCTCTAAACTTTTGAATGCACATGTCCAACTGTTCAATGTTTCAGTACTTTTTGCACAACTTGCTGTTCTCTAACAAGGAGCTGAACGGCAAAATTCACAATAGGTGTTTGATCCATGAATCGACCAATACATTTCCTGGTTCAATTAGAAATGGTATTTAAACAGTCCTCTTCATCATGCTGTTCACAGTTTGACATCACGAGACCAAGACAACACCTAACAATAGATCAACAGTACCTCGCCATTGCGAGGCTTCAAACAGGATGTTCTCGGAGGGAAGTGGCCACTGAGCTTAGAGTGTCACAGAGTGTCATCAGCAGGTTGCAACAGAGATACAGAGAGACTGGAAGAGTCACAGAAAGGCATAGAAATGGACGTCCTTTGGCCACATCCCACACTGATGACCGCTTCATTGTGAACAGTGCCCTGCGGAAGCGGATGATTATTGCCACTCAACTCCAGGCACATTTAAGGGAGGTGAGAGGCACCCAAGTGTCACATCAGACCATTCGAAACCGTTTACATCAGCGTGGTCTACGTGCAAGACGACCTGCAAGGGTACCTGACCACACCACTAGGCACAGGCATCATCTTCTTGCACGGGCCAGGGAGCATTTACAGCGCTGGACGAGGGACCAGTGGGCCTCAGTGTTGTTCTCTGATGAAAGTCGATTCACGTTGAGCAGAAATGATGGCCGCCAACGATGTTGGAGACGTCAAGGAGAGCGCTATGCATCAGCCACTGTTGTCACCAGACAAGCCTTTGGTGGTGGTGGTGTTACAGTGTAGGCAGGTGTGTCTAGTCAATACAGAACTGTCCTACACTTTGTGAATGGTACAGTGACAAGCCCATACTACCTGAATAACATCATTAATCCAGTCATTATGCCCCTGCATGAACAACACAGGTCTAATTTCATCTTCATGGACGACAATGCTCCAGCTCATCGAGGTCGCATCATTAGGGAACGGCTGCTGGAGACTGGGGTACCTCAAATGGAGTGGCTTGCACTTTCTCCAGACCTGAATCCCATAGATCAGCTGAGTTGCCATGTAGAGGCTCGTAACTCTGTACCCCAGAACCTCAATGACCTGAGGGCCGCCCTTCAAGAAGAGTGGGGTGCCATGCCTCAGCAGACAATAAGTCGACTTGTGAACAGCATGAGACGTTGTTGTCAAGCTGAAATTGATGCTCAAGGGCACATGACAAGTTATTGAGACGTTGACATTTTTTGTTGTGGTAAACCCACCACTGTTGTTGGCTTTTGTTTCAATAAATTGTTTGAGATGAGGAAATCACCATTGCATGCTCCTACTTAAATGCCCTACTTTCATGATATATCACTGTGGCGTGAACTTTTTACATTTTCCATAAATTTCACCCGAAAGCCAAATATCCCTAACTTTTTGTGAGTAGTGTATATATTTTTGTTCCTTTTTGCCTAATAATTTTGCGATTCAAGATTGTTTTTTTCTAAACATGTTTTTTTTTCGGAAGCATTTGTTGGAGTGCTATAATATATAATATAGTAAACATAGAGCATTTTTGGGTCAACATATAGTACATGATTTGTTGAGTTTAGTAAAGTCCCTGTAAAGCTAACATAAATGTGTCTTCTGAGTTTGCAGGCTACCAAGTGACCCGACGACTTACCTGTTTGCATCGGCGCACTTCACAAGGATGGTCTCAATAACGGGCTGCAGAAGCTGCTGTAGTCGTGAACACTCCGACACAGAATTGCATGGCGCATACACTAGCGTAGCTCGTAAGGTTTTCTGTGGGTAAAAAGAAAAAGAAAAAGAAAAAAATACCAAGGGAGTAAACACACAAAATTCTAATTTGATTGGAAAACATGGTGGAACGCAAACGTGCCGATTATCGCCTACCTACAAGGAAATTGCTGGATCTGGAATATTAAATGTGACCCCGTTAATTAATAATCATTGAGTATTGGACAGAGAGAATAAATGTATGTCTGCATTGAGATTCAAGGATTGTACCAAAATAATTTGCACTGATAAAATATTTTTGTTCAATTCGAGTTCAATTCATAATTTGCAGTACTTTAAGAATTACACACCAATTTGCAACATCATGTTAAAGGACTCAGTTCTATAAGAACTATTATGCAGCACTTCACTTATTTAACTATAAAGTAAGGAATCTCTGTCTGTCCAATCTCTGCATGTCGATTATCTCAAAAACAGTTCATCCGATTTACTTAACACTTGGCAGGCGTGTTGCTGGGGACCCAAGGACATGCAGTGTTTGGTGCAATTTGGACACGCAACACTGTAATATCATTAAACTTTGAATAAACAAGCAAACAGCGAGCCACTCCGCTTGCGGGGCAGGGCTTCGCAAACAGCGAACCGTGTGCAGCAGCGAGGTGGGGCTTCAGGGCTCTGCGACTGAGTCACTTACATCCACAGTGCAGCCCATTCCGAACAGGCATTGTTTGAAAGGCACTGCACTCCATAAACTATAAAATGAAGGCCTAGAGAACAATAAGAGAAAACAGCTTGCTGTGGGCTACCAAAATGTGGTATATCTGCACAAATGTCATTTAATATCTAAATATATCTAAAGTGTAAAAGGTGGACTTTGTATTTTCAACTTACAGACAACCCTCCGGTATTTCTTTTAGCTTTTTGAGCTATTTGATGTTTTTCTATGACGCTCCCTGCTGCAGTACATTAATTCCACAATCACAAATTCAAAACCAGTAAAACTTATCCATTAACAATGGCATGAATTGGAAACAGTGAGTAACAAACTGCACAAGAAGTAACCACAATTACTGCATTGCAGTTGTATGCCTCCGCCAACCAGTCAATTTAGCAGTTTACATCCCTGTCTGTCCAGACTCATGAGAGTATCTGATTCAGTATCTAACCAAATATGAAATATGGTCACAATTTCCCCTTCTGTTCCTGAGTTATGGCGTTGAATAATGCCCAGAAAATTTGTTTTTGCAGAGCATTATGAAGTTGACCTTTGGGATATAAAATGCCATTGCTTCATAATGTTATCCTATTTTTGTTTTGATCCTATCCTATCAAAACAACAAAAAAAACATCTGTAGTGCACACCAAACATCACCAGGTGGCACAATTGAGCAGTCCGAACAGGACTGGTATCTAATTCAGGGCCAGCAGTCTAGTGTTTTGTCTTTTTTTCTTATTTATATTTTTTATTCTTATTATCTAAATGAATACAAATTAAAGGACGACAAATATTTCTTTCACAACACAATACCGATACAGTGGTGCCAAGTATCGATACTATAAATATTAATACGTTTATTACTGAGAGCCGTTCAGACAGACCGGGGCTGATCTGCTGCAAGGGCCAGCGGCATCCCGGCACACCCCACACCTCCACCTGGCTGGAAAGTTTTTAACGAGTGGTGAAACAGTGATAAAACCCTGTTAGGACAATAATACAGATAATATGAATAGTATTAATAATATTCATTCAGTCTGAGTTGAGAGGAGCAGAGCAGCCGGGGAGGAGGCTCTGAGCCGTGCTGTGCCACTCCTCCGCATCATTCCAGCGGGAGATGAAGCACTGCACCAGGCAGTCGTTTGGACGCTTGCTCACCCAGTTACTCCTACAGATGCTGTGTTCAAGTCACGTGAGAATTTACGATTTCCTACTCTACTTATATTTGACAAAAGTGCCAGCTAAATAACATAATGTAGCCAAAATGTTGTACGTTTTAAAGTGAATAAAAACACATTATCGAAGGAATTACTGTATGTGTCACAATTCACAAATACATATAATGCAATAAATACATGGGAAAAGATCATGATCATCATAAATACTACAATATACAAATGTGATAGAAAAAGGTTTAAAAAGATCACAGACAAATGTATTTATAAATCCACAAATAAATAATGTCACTGTCTTGTATGAACCATTTTATAAATTAATGTAACTGGGCCAAATTAACAGAATAAAAAACTATGCTGAGAAACGTTTTGCTGTCATTTCTATTCTCACTGCTTCTGTCCTGTCATCTGCTCTCTGTGTCGAAGTTTCCCCGTGGGCGGGGCTCAGGCAGCTCCTCCACACACTCATGTGACATGTGTTGAAGGCAGAAAAATGGGCAAGCGTAAGGATCGGAGCGACTCTGACAAGGGCCACACTGTGAGGGCAAATTGTCAGAGCTGGAGTATTTCCAGTATGCAGTGGTTAGTACCTACCAAAAGTTGTCCAAGCAAGGACAATTGGCGACAGGGTCATGGGCACCCATGGCTCTTTGATGCACGTGGGAAGCCAAGTTTAGCCGGTCTGGTCCGATCCCACAGAAGAGTAGTACTGTCACACAAATTGCTGAAAAAGTTCATGCTGGCAATGATAGAAAGGTGTCAGAACACCGCCGAAAGCCCCTACAACGGGCAAGTGAGCATCAGAGCTTGACCATGGCGCAATGGAAGAAGGTATATTCTGATGAATCACGTTTTCTTCTACATCATGTGGATGGTCGGGGTTAGGGCCCCACCTCGCAACTTACAGGGCTTAAAAGGATCTTCTGCTAATGTATTGGTGACAGATACCACAGGACACCTTCAGAAGTCTTGTGGAATCCATGCACCGATGGGTCAGAGCTGTTGTAGTGGCACGAGGAGGGAACTAAACAATATTAGTTATTATTGGGGGTTTTAGTGTTGTGGCTGATCGGTGTAGTTCGACGCAATTATTCCTGGGACACTATATTGTCCGACAAAAGTTAGCTACGATTCTATAGCGTGACTACCCTGGACTAACCTGGATTCAGCCTGATCTCAAATCGTTGCCAAATAGGCCTTGAAAATCACCTAATGTGGCCCTAGCTTTAGACGCGTAAGTAAAGAAGACTCACCAATGCCGCCACGTAGACTTTGTAGACGGGGTCGGCGCAGACCATGGAGAGGATGCTGCAGCAAGATTCAAGCACCCCGTCCCCGGAGGTCTTGTCGTAGCCCGGTCCACATGTGGTTGTCATTTCCTTATGTCCGGAACCGGGACTGAAACGCTCCCCATTAACGAGGAGCAGCGCCCCGCTGACATCATGTGAGAGACGGCGTAGGGCCATTTCCCTGATGTTCCAGTTCCGGGAAAAAAGGCACCCCACTAGTTCGACACCAAACACCTGCAGAGGGAGCCAGTGCGGCATACAATTTCTGACACATCAAAAATATTTCAGTTCCGCTTAAATATAATTATTATTTTCAGTTTGGTTTCAGCTTAAAGGATATGTTTATAGATGAAGATTCTCATTATGCTTCAATGCAGTCTGATGGGACAGACGTTTGTTAGGTGTCTTAGTGTATTTTTATTTACGTGTTTTAAACGATAATACAACATATAATTTCCCTTACGCACTTGGTTGTTTATTTTTTGGTTTCGGAGTAAAATAAAAAGTTAAATAAAAATGAGTAGAAATAAATACATCTAAATGCTCAATGTTTTCAATGTGTTATTGAGAGGAACAGGGACAAGCAGTGGACAGAGATCGCGGCGGCAAATTACACATGGACAGGGAGACATCCCTGAGAAGATCTAAGGTCTTCTAGAGGCTTTTTTCTCTCATCTCTGTCCATGATAAGTGAAATACGCAGACAGTCGCGCGATTATCACAGAATTTGCCACTGTTTTGCCTACCTTTATCCACGGTTCAGCCAGCTCACGGTATGACTTAGGGATCTGCTGAACGCTGAAGTGGGGCAGGGTGACATCTCCATCTTGAGGAGAAGCCCTTGAGCTGTTTTTCTGGGATGAGTAGGCATCATGTTGGAGACGGTTGTGACCTGATGATCCTTCGCTAGACATGGTGGACTCGTGACTGCAGACAGGACACCAAATGTAAATTAGTGGCACTTTTTATGAATGATTAGGAATTTTATCGATGTACTTTAAAGGAAGATTACATTTTTGGTGAAATTTGAAAATTTCACAATCAGATTAAAATCTTCAGATTCAGATGAGAAGGTCAATACCAATTTCATTTGTGTATGTGACTGAGATGTACTGAGATGTTTACGGGCTACATGCTGACCGTGTGTGATCAATGCAAGGCTCCAGGGGGAATCAGCTGGCCTAGCTCTTGATAAATTGGGGAAATACACTTTCAGTATCTCAAAAACTGAGTTTACACTTTCAAAACTATTTTTGACTATCCATCCGCTGGGCCCAGTGATTATTACCTGTAAAGTGGATGCAGCAGATAAATAAATGGTTATGCGTCTAAATAGTTCTAAACATAGAACTACTTGTCATAAAGACACAAGATATAAATACAAGTTAAATAACTCCACTTTTGAGGAGGGTGTACTTCCTTAATTTTACAAGGGCAAGAATAGTTCCTTTGCATCGCATTGAGTGAATACAGTCAGCACGTAGTGCATCGCTATCTCACTACTCGACACATAAAGTAGCTATTGACCTTCTCGTCTTAATCTGTGTATGATAGACAAAAAGGTAATTTCCTAAATGACTGGAGTATCCCTTTAAATCTAGATACACATTAATTTCACACAGATGTCAGCGGCTGTTTTTCCAGATAGATTTGATGAAAACAAAGCAGTGTAATGCAAGGAGATTTCACTGCATATATGTATTGAAGTATGTATATGTATGTGACAAATAAACCTTTTGAATCCTGAATCTTGACCCACTAGCATTAATGCTAAGAGCTAGTCATGGGAAGTGCTCTGTTGGCTGCAGAGACCACCACAAATATTTTAAAAGAAAGAGGAATCAATACCAACTGTCCGTGAAAAAACTGCAGATGAGGGAAATGTAAGCATTTAAAAATTGATTCTGCTGTGTGTTTCTTTGTTTGTTTGTGTGTTTGTGTGTGTGTGTGTGTGTGTCCGTGTCCACGTTAGGTTGACTGTCATGTAGGCTGCGGTGCGTGACCCACCCCGTGTTTCTCCAAACAAAACCGTAGATGTATTTAATTTATTTAATTAAATTTTCTGACGTTTCTGTAATTGAACTCTGCTCAAGTGGAGATAAAATGTAATGTGAAGGAAATGTAAGAAGATGACCTGTGAAAATCGTGAAACTTCCACTTGGCTCTGCACAGGGGGCAGATCAGGGTCTCCTGGTTTCTCAGACATTCCTCCGCCCCTTGGAGACAAGGAAGAAGTCATTAGTGGTCAGGTCGCCCACGAATCATCTCGTCAACAGTTAAATGTGAAAATAATTATTTTAATTTCAGTTCATTTTGGAATGTCCAGATTTCAACACACACATACACACTCACGTGTGTGTGTATGTGTTTATATACACAGTGGGGGAAATAATTATTTGATCCCTCACTGATTTTGTACGTTTTCCCACTGACAAAGAAATGAACGGTCTATCATTTTAGTGGTAATTTTTGGTAGGTTTATTATAACAAAATCCA
Source organism: Zeus faber (assembly GCF_960531495.2). Taxonomy (NCBI): domain Eukaryota; kingdom Metazoa; phylum Chordata; class Actinopteri; order Zeiformes; family Zeidae; genus Zeus; species Zeus faber. The sequence goes on from NC_137204.1 coordinate 4,421,635, forward strand.
GAAAATCTCATTAAATAAAAGATATAAATTATTTTGCATTTCACTGAGTAAAATAAGTATTTGATCCCTATCAAAACATGACTTAGTACTTAGTGGAGAAACCCTTGTTGGCAAGTACAGAGGTCAGACGTTTCTTGTAGTTGATTACCAGGTTTGCACACATCTCAGGAGAAATTTTGGACCACTCCTCTCCAAATCTTTAAGGTTTCGAGGCTGTCGCTTGGCAACTCGAAGCTTTAGCTCCCTCCACAGATTTTCTATAGGATTAAGGTCCGGAGACTGGCCAGGCCACTCCATGACCTTAATGTGCTTCTTCTTGAGCCACTCCTTTGTTGCCTTGGCTGTATGTTTTGGGTCATTGTCATGCTGGAAGACCCATCCACGACCCATTTTTAGTGTCCTGGCTGAGAGAAGGAGGTTGTCACCCAGGATTTCACGGTACATGGCCCCATCCATCTTTCCCTCAATGCGGTGAAGTCGACCTGTCCCCTTAGCAGAGAAACACCCCCAAAGCATAATGCTTCCACCTCCATGCTTGACGGTGGGGATGGTGTTCTTGGGGTCATAGTCAGAATTCCTCTTCCTCCAAACATGGCTAGTCGCATTGATACCAAAGAGGTCAAATTTGGTCTCATCTGACCACATCACCTTCTCCCAAGCATTCTCTGAATCATTCAGGTGTTCGTTGGCAAACTTCAGATGGGCCTGTACATTTTCCTTCTTGAGCAGGGGGACCTTACAGGCACTGCAGGATTTTAATCCATTACGGCGGAGTGTGTTACCAATGGTTTTCTTGGTGACTGTGGTCCCAGCTGCCAGGAGATCATGAACAATCTCCCCCTGTGTAGTTCTGGGCTGATCTCTCACTTTTCTCATGATCATTTATACCCCACGAGGTGAGATCTTGCTTGGACCCCCAGACCGAAGGAGATTGACCATCATTTTGTGTTTCTTCCATTCTTTGTTTCTTCCATCGAATTCCATTCGAATAGTCGCGCCAACAGTTGTCTCCTTCTTACCCAACTTCTTGTCAAATGGTCTTGTAGCCCATTCCGGTCTTGTGCAGGTCTACAATCTTGCCCCTGATGTTCTTAGACAGCTCTTTGGTCTTGCCCATGATGGAGAGGTTGGAGTCTTGATTGATTTATTCTGTGGACAGGTGTCTTTTATAAAAGGTAACAAGTTGAGACAGGTGTCTTTTATACAGGTAAAGAGTTGAGATTAGGAGTACTTCCTTAAAGCGAGGAGACTAATCTGTGGGAGCCAGAATTCTTTATGGTTAGTAGGGGATCAAATACATATTTAGCCCAATGAAATGCTAAATTATTTATATATTTTTTTTATGTGATCTTCTGGATTTCTTTTTGATATTCTGTCTCTTACTGATATAATAAACCAACCAAAAATTACCAGAACACAGAAGGGGGCCTTGCTGCTTGGACTCTGTGTCTGACTTGTCAAGCAACACTTTTTTGTTGTATAAAAATCTGTCAAATTATTTATAAGTTATTAGTAAGCTATTAACAGGTTTTATCAAATGTTTGAGAATATATCCATTGCATGTCTGTGTTCATTTAATAATCATACCACAAATAACAAATCACAACAAATAATCAGAAAACACTTTATTACAGAAACAGATCAATAATAACACAAAGATTGTGGGAATCCCCGGCAACCTCCTCTGGTTAATGGGACGAACCCACCGCTGCCGTCTCTGGATTCTCCCTCGGACCCATAGAGGATAATCGGCACCACCTCCCTCCTGTCAAAAGCAGCAATGTATTTTCAGATTATTACTCATTCCAGCAATAAAATACGTTCTATTTAAAGGTTATTATTAATTCCAGTGATAAAAGTGTTGCATTCAAGGCAGAAGCTGATGTGAAATATAAACAATAAATGCTAAACTCACAAACTAATGCAAATACGTTAAACAATAAACAAACAAACACTCCAAAAGAGATGAAAAGTAAATGATTGAAAACTAAAGCAAAGATTCACTTAATTCACTTACCAATTGAAAGTTGAGAAATTTCACAATTTAGAAGTTTAAAGTCTCGAAAATGCTGCTTACGCGAACACGCTGTAGACGGAGTGAAGACGGACCTGGGAGAAGTTGACGGACCGTCAAATGACGCGACGCTTTTGTGTTGCTGACACTGACGATGTCACTTCTGGTGTGGCCCAGGGGTTAGGGTTAATTGTCTATAAGGTTAGAGAGGTTTATGTTTCAGTATTAGTTTTGGTAGGTTATAAATGGTTGACTTTAGTGTGGCAATGGGGGGTGGGGGGCGTTAATCGCTGGCTTCTTCTAGACATGGCGCAGCTGTTCCGGATCCGTCTAATCAGCTTCATTAGTGCTGATTCATCGGACGCGGCTGGAAGAGGTTTTTTATGTGTTATTTTGTCTTGCAGTGGGGACTGCGTGGTGCAAGAGACGTGTCCCTGCGGATTAGATCACAAGGCACACAGACTCTGACTCTTAATCAATTGACATCAATTATTCCGACATTGCTTTATGTTCACGTTTTGGCCAGCAAGCCAATGCTTTATTAAAAACCCCGCCATGTCAGCACCTCACTGCCTGAAAGTCTCCATCTCCCTTTCTGAACCCGTGGGTAGAGCCTCCCACATTTAGGTATAAAGTTATAAATGGTAAAGTTTAGAAATGGTAAAGTTTAGGTATGGGCAGTGTTTTCTGTGGAATTTATGTCTTGGTGTGGTTGGGGAGAGTCCAAATTTCAGAAGGGTCTTTGGTCAGAGACTTTTCCCTCCATTCTAATATTCTTTTTTTAATGCATGTGAATCACAAAATAACAAACTAAGAGTAAATCAACTTTTTATGTTAAACACTCTCCCAGGTACAGCCTGAGTGTAGGAAGATATAACTTGTAGTGATTTTTGAAATGGACGAATTTAGTGATCTTAATTTCCATGACCAAATAATGCTAACCTTTTTATTCAACACAGCCTATACACTGTAATAGGCTTCCATTTCCTGAAGAAAGTGCCGGGAGTGCAGCATTTGAAGAGGATAAAATTAATTAAGTGTGTTATCGGTAAACTGTATGCGTCATTGAATGTGTTATCAATCTCCTTGTTTCTTTTATAATGCTTGCTATATGGAGTGAATTGGCTCTAATATATCTTTTGTACACTGGGTGCATTTTGAGGTAATCTTGCTCTAGCATACAGTTTTTATTAGTGATGGGTGGATGAAGGCTTCCAGTTTGTGCCAGTTAGACCATGGATATTTTTTTTACCGGGGGATTAAAATAACTAGTTGTTCCAAGTGGGCATGTACTTCAGTACCTACAGCCTTAAACTTCAGCTGGCTGTCATTCGAGAAAGAAAGGACCAAATGTGGATGACAGTATTGCGCATTTAGGCATAATATTTCTGTGATATATTATTAGAATGTTCAATAATATTTAAGGAGTTTTTTAAGATTTCTGTTCAGATGACAAGCATTTTGACAAGGCAGCGCTCCAAAACAAAACCTCCCCAACTGAATATAGGTTTGGTGGAGTTAAGGTCAAGTTAAGCATATGGAAGGGTGATAAATCCAGCTCCTGGCCACAAGTTAAAGACATCGCAATTTTTTTTTTTTTTTTTTTTTTTTTTTTTTTTTTTAAATCGGTCACGGTTCTAGGCTAGGCAGTCAGCAGGTCAGTCAGTTTAAGTTTCACAGCTATTCAAGATGGTGAAGTGCTGTGTTTGCGCAAACTCCAGCTTTAACCATAAAATTAAAAAGAAAATCAATAAAATAAAATAAATAACACAGCTGAGGCCATGGGTCACGTGCCTGCATAAGCACCAGAGAAGCAGGATGGAGGAGGAAGGGGCTGACAGGGGGTGAGTATTTACTCACAAAAAAAAACAAAAAACATATTTACAAAATTCAAAACAAAAAAAGTCCCATGCCAACGGAGACCACGGTAAAGTTAAAGAGAACAACAGAGAGATGTGTGTGACATGGCACATGTGCACAAGTTTTGTTGTGCTACATTCAAGCAGGAAACCAAGGAAAACAAATACATCTAAATCAAAAATAAAATAAAAACACACCCTGTCTATTTCAGGGGACGGAACGGAACCGCCTTTTAGTTATGTTAAGTTTTTCGTTTCATACAAGTAGGAAACTAACGGAAATAAATCTAAACCTAAAATAAAAACAAATATTGCATAAAAACGCTACATCATTTCTACTTGCCATTCACTGTAGTTCTAGCTCTGCCCCCCCCCCCCGTGACATCACATGCAGGTTTGTGGACAATGTCCGATTTTTAGGTGGACGTGGCAAATTGCATTTCAAAAAGGAGTCCTGTAATTCTAAGTTAAACTAATTTAAATACATTTTAAATCTCTTTAGACTCCATAGATTGCAAAACAGCCAGATAATTCCAAAAATATGTTACTGTAAATGTCAGCAGGATCAGGAGAACATTTTGAGTTAGGTTTCTCACAACCTGGTTCAATATTTCCAAAACACAAAAATAGAGACTATATAAAAGATGTTAAAACATGAGCTTTCATCGGGAAAGTAGTCAGGGGTAATATATAACGTGTTAGCTGACTAGGAAACAGGCTGAAACAACATTTGACACTGGTCAAACATGGTATGGTCCTTGAAGCACAATGAGTACTGAAAATAATTAATGCACCCAACATTTGCAAATTTTCATCAGTGTACAATTTCAATTTCAGATTTGTTTTCTACATGTATCCCACTTGAATGACATCCACTTACAAATGGACATGCAATGGTGGTGAAGTTTGTTCCTGCAGCCTTCCTCGCACACGGTCAGGCTCTCTTCGTCCAGCATGTCCAATAGGCAAATGGGACACATCTGCTCCTCATCCTTCAAACTACAAGGACAGAGCACGGAAGATTAGAAGTGAGAAACATGATGGGAAAAGCACAATAATTTATTCATAACTTGTTAGAGGATATGTTCGCTATATATATATTTTTTTTAATTATTATTATTTTTTTTTAACCCAGACCAAAATGTTGGTTTCCCTGATTTATGTGTGTTCATAGCACAACCTTGCTAAATGCTCTACTATTGGGAAGCATCTCACTGTGCTTGAATGCAGTCCAATCGGGCAAAACTCTGAAGAAATCATGTTAAATATACTTTTTGAAAGTGGAAGCACAAATTATACTCCCAGTGTCTAAGGGTATTGCAATTGCCAGTCCATCCAAAGCTTAACGTTGGCTATAGTAAGTTAGCATCTTGGATGCCAATCCATCTGAATGGGTGGCTAATTTTCCAGTATAAGATATAAAAAAACTGTTTGCCCAGTAACTGTCAGACTAAGTGGAGCAGGACTGTGGGTCTGCAATGCACTGTTGATAATGCAAACTATCAGTACATTACTTTTCATTGATATTTTTACAAGCCTATTTTTTCTGCCAAGTACATTTTGACAAAATGTTGATGCAAAGTTGAGCAGACAGATGGGTAGCATAAAAAAAAGTTTTCCCCAAAAGGAGGCTTAAACATTTGCCCCATTGGACTACATTCACACACAATGCGAAGCTGCAACAGATTGGTATGTTTCTCAATTTGTAGTATTGAGTGAGGTTGTACTATGAACAGTTATAAATAGCTGAAATAGGCATGGGTTGAAAATGGTCTATCCTTTCAAAAAATGTTTAAAGCTTCATCTTGTTTATATTACATACTTTATATATCTGTTGATGTAAATAGTTCTTTTATCATTTTCTTAAACCATGATTGCGAACATGTGCAGTATTCCCCCTACCCTCCACTAATGTTGAATATCCACCTGCAACTCCCCCACCAACAGTGAAATGGGAAAATGTATGTTAATAAAAGGCCTTCATAAAACAAAGGTTCAGTTTAGTATTGATTAGACTTCGCTGTTTTTTTTGAGAATTATCTGTGGCCTTGTCTATGGGTATTTTTAAAAACGTAGTTTTCTCTCTGTGTTTTGGCCTTTTGTCCACACCATAACGGCATTTGAGGTAACTGAAAACAAAGGTTTTTAAAAACGTTTACGTATGGCTAGTTCTGTTAGGTTTAATGTAGGTGTAGTTTCCTGTAAATATCCTGTATTTTTAACCTTTCTAAAAATAAAAAAGGTTGATGGGGCCACGATCTCTGCTGACCACTATGCGATCCACTGGCATGGATCGCTCTCTGTTTCTTCACACAAAACCAATAACAGCGACAGTTTTTAAAGTAGACGTATTTATTGTAATTGAATAAAAACAAAAGCTAGGGGAGGTTGAAACCAGGACAATCCCAGCAAACTGGGACATCTGGTCAATTACATGTTAACGTGTAACATTTTTAAGTCAACCTAGCGTTACTTCATCATTACACTGCTGTGCTGAGGCATGTAAATACACTGTGCCCAAAAGTTCTCAATCCACCTCTCCATCTGCGGTTCAAAATACGCCATGCTGTGTTGTTTTATTCCTCACTGAAGAACCCCATCAATGTGCATGCTCCCAATGTTCTTCTGTGGTGTTTGACATAACGTTTTAATTCAAATTTCTACAGCAACTTCAAGCTGTGGAATATTTAACAACAGCCTGAGAATGTCGAAAAAACTATAACATGTTAAAGCATAGGATAACATCCTTCATGGTCCCTTGTTCATATCTTCATTTGTTATACAGGTACTTCTCATTTAACAACTGAGTTCTGTTCCTAGGACCAGGTCGTTAAGCGAATTGGTCGATAAGCGAGGACCCGTGTTAATTCACGGTAAAGGAGCGTGGCAATTGCGAACGCTAGTGTAGTGAATACTGACAGACTGCAGGAACGACACTGAGGCTGAGAATGGTGATGCGCGATGAGGTTCTTGACGCTGAGACGCAGTGAACACAGTGCACATGCCGCGGTGTATTGTATGCAGCGCACAATACAGACAGGTCCGAGAGCTGGTCATAAGTCCGAACAGTCGTCAAACAGGTAGGTCGTTAAGTGAGGAGTACCTGTATAGTTGTATAGTAGTGTTAAATAAGTAGTAGTTAAATAAACCTAATTACCTTACTTAAAATATGGTTGTAGAAGAAACACTGCAATCTGAACTGAACTGAGTTTTTCCAGATCTCAACAGAGCCATGATCAGAGCCGTGGTTGTAGGAGGAGTTATCTGGAGTGTTTTGCGAACCATATCTCTCTACAATAACACAACACAATCTCTGTTTATTTAATGGAGGAACTTTAAACTGCACTTTACTTCTTCGCTTTTAAGATGACCGGGATTGACTAATGAGTGGCCTGCAGTATTACTTCACTCTGTCAATGGAGCCCGGTTGGTACAATTGGTAATAGGCCAGACAAGGAGCAAAAATCAGGACGGGTACCTCAGCATGGCACAGCTCATTTGAGAGTGGAAAAATCAAAACACAGCTAGTTCACAGTTTCCGGGGATTTCAGCATGCTAGAAAGTGTAAGTAAGTGTCTGCACGTTTGGTGAAGCGGACCTGTTCTCGTTGCTGGTCATGGTGTCACTGGATGTACTTGTGGTGTGGGAGTAGGACATGCGGGTGACAAACTTTTGGATGGTGTTGCGGGAGGGTGCCTTAATCCGAGAGCGGCGCCGGCTGTGATATTTCTGAAACAAGCTCTCCACCTGGACAAAGTTTGAAACCAACCGTCAGTCAAAGTCTGATTTAAGTGCTCCCACAAAGCTATGAATTTAATAGAAAATTTGGAGGGGCTCATACAGCACTTTTAACAAAGATAATGGAACGTAGACCAGTCAACATTTTTGAGAACGGCCACATTTCTCAAAGCATGATGTTTGATTTGACATGAAAAGCAACCATCAGGTTAAAATGTTTTATGAATTTACAATCATTGCTTGAAATAAACAAATAACTTTCAGCCGGTGATGTCAAGAAGGTTGTCTCACTGACTGCCAGCAGGTAGTAGCAGGGTGGTAGTTTGTTGGCAGGTCAGTCAGATTCACAGCTATTTAGGATGGTGAAGTACAGTGTTTTTGCAGATTGTAGAAACCCTAGCATTAACAATATAAAATAAAAACTATATAAATAACATAGCTGAGGCCATGTGGTTTAATTTACCCATACTGTACATTAAAGCAACACTATGTACATTTTTTACCTTAAAATAACTGCTTCAAAATCATTTTGATAGTACACTAACTTGTAATATAGAGAATGGCACCTCTTCCATTCCCACACAGCCCCCTCAAACACCTGTTCTTGCTCTATATAAGTTCTATGTTTGGGTTTGAAACCGTTTGAAAAGTGCGTTACGCTTTACAGCACTACATCACTTGCTTGATGTAATTACTGTTTATTTCGCTGACAAAAATGATTTAAAAAAAATTATGAATAATAAACCTGCCGGTCAAAATGTCTGGTAATAATGCTCATACAAAACGTAGGTGCCCCATGGAGTTTGTTTCACTCTCTGACTTGTACATGTGAGCCCATCTGCCAGGACAAGTACATCTAGTACCTACACGATCCCTGCGCCCTCTCCGGGGGAGCCATGGGGAGAGAGGCAGCGGGAAGCGGCGAGGTCCATGCAAGGGGTGCTGTAACCTAGGTGTACATTACATTTGTGTTCGTAACGTAGACTGCTATTGAAACGTGACAGATAATGTTAAAATTAGTCTGGTAAAAAAAATGATGTGCGGACACCGGACCGAATTTTACGATGGCAAAAATGTGCAATTGCACTTAGAAACTGTAGGGGTGCCAATTTCCAAATACCAAAAGTTACATTGCTGCTGAAATTCACCAGGTATGCCAACCTGAACGTTGCTCTATAATGAAAAGTTCATAACTTTGAATAACTTTGTTAGCCAATTCATTCAAATGTAATGCACATTTTTAACCATTCAAATACAAGATTAAAATTCAAGCATATTTGGAAGATTTCAAGAATTTGTATGAATTCAAACATTGTACGAACCCTGAACATTTAAAACTGATAATAACTATCAGTTATTTTAATTCTTACTGGCATGGAATAATGATTAACTATGGGTTACAACATACAACTAATAGAAAATCATTTCTTTAAAGCATTATTTTTCTGAAAACTTCTGAAACTAGCAATTCCCAGAACAGGAAACATGGTTAACTGACAGAATAAGAATAAGAATAAGATTGCAAATTATTAACAGAAATGGTACACCATTTAAAAAATGCTATGTGTTCTAGGTGTATGTGGTTACCTCAAAGTTCTTGAGTGTTTTTCTCCAGAGCAAAGGGTCCGAGGGCTCCAACTGAAACACCCTGAGCATGACGAAGAGGACGTGAATACAGAACACCCCCCGTCCACAGCTGCAGGTCTACAGATCGCAAAAGATACAATTTTATTGCTCCTAAGGAGAAATTCAGATAGTGTGGCCTTGAGAAAACTTTCAAAGAGTTGGTCAGGTGGGGGCCGGATGAAATTTTGTGGAGGCACACAAAGGGAATAGCATAGCAGAATTGTTGCATATAAATATTGAACTGAAAACAGAATAAAGGTCATTAAGCATCAGGCACAACCTGACCTTGCACATCAACAAAGATTTTTGGGATAGGGTTATTGGAGCAGGGTAAATTTTTCCAAAGTCTTGCCTCCAATATGCACACATCTAACTCAAGTCTCAGCACACTTGAAAATCATAGTCGACTCATGCAATGCAGGAGACGCAAGATGGGTTTGATGCATTAGGCAACGTTGGATCACAAAAGTTAAATTGATTGCTGTGTCATTTATCATTATGAGTCAGTTTGCTTTTCTATTTCATTGATTTTAATGCTTATTTTGAACCTCTTACATAACCGCTCCAACATGCTTGATGTTAATCTACTCTGATGCATGACTTGACCCCAAATGGAAATCATTAGATTTACCTTTTGTGAACTCAAAGAGGGACCTGAGGAACACCTGTGTCAAATTTCCAAATTCTACTTCTTTTACAATAAAGTAGAAAAGATGCCTATTTTGTCCACTTCCCACATCTACTAATTACTCCGGAATTTGATGGAAAACCAACAAAATACAGGCTGTGCTGGCAATGTGGGCAAATGAAGGTGGTTCAAAAACAGCCTGTTACGCCTTTGTTATCCCCCTCTATACAATAATGTCATGAACAGAACAAAAAATAAATAAATTTGCAATAAACTCTAAATCCAAGTCCTCCATTTCAAGGAGTTTTTTACTACTGGGAAATAAATGTTGCTCATACTTGATTTTTTGTATCATTAACATTTGATATTTTCCAGTAGAAATTATCACCGTCAACTCAGTGGTTGACATCCAGTTGCACTACCAGTCATTATCCTCATGCTGCTTGAGGACATCACATTCTGTACATTCCTGACTAGCCATGTTCACACTAGGGATGTAACAGTACACGGTATGTTATCAAACTGTTCTGTACGCACCCTACAGTTCAATACGCACACGTGAACTGCAGTATAAGGCTATCACGATAAAAGGCCACCGGACACATTGGTGCAGTGTACAGGCATGGCGTGCCATAAGTGCTGCTTCCGATTGAAGGCGTGCCGTAAGTGCTGCTTCCTATTGAATCCAGAGTTGCAGCTGGCCACATCGGCTGTGTGGGGAGCAGCTCGGAACCGTGCCGCATTTCTCTATTTTTGTACGAGAGGTTTATTTCTTTTTTCATCTGTACGCGGCTACGCAAGCCTTTAATAGAAACACAATATAAAAGTACAAAGAAATATTTTTGTAAACGGTGCAATCAAGGTGTCCATTCTGAAAACCCTGTGGGATGGGCGTGTCCTTAAGAGAGAGAGTCAGGGAGAAAGTGTCCCCATTACGTTTGGTTTCGTTCTATGCGCACTTGCTTTGTTCCATAAGGAGACGTAAGACAAAATAAAAAAACACTGTTCTGGTGTGCCTATAACGGGCACCCCATCGCTGGGGGGTGCATCATCGGTACCGTCGGAAAGGCACACAGGTGCACCCCGATCACTCCCTCTCTGCCTCGCAGTCTCCTCGGCGGCCACCTATATCACCAATCGGCCCTGCTAGTTATTTTACACCTTTTAACTGGAAAAAAAATATATATTAAAAAAAATATATATATATATATATATATATATATATATATATATATACAGTGGGGCAAAAAAGTATTTAGTCAGCCACCAATTGTGCAAGTTCTCCCACTTAAAAAGAAGAGAGAGGCCTGTAATTTTCATCAAAGGTACACTTCAACTATGAGAGACAGAATGGGGGGAAAGAATCCAGGAAATCACATTGTAGGATTTTTAATGAATTAATTGGTAAATTCCACGGTAAAATAAGTATTTGGTCACCTACAAATAAGCAAGATTTCTGGCTTTCACAGACCTGTAACTTTTTCTCAAGAGGCTCCTCTGTCCTCCACTCGTTACCTGTATTAATGGCACCTGTTTGAACTCGTTATCAGTATAAAAGACACCTGTCCACAACCTCAAACAGTCACACTCCAAACTCCACTATGGCCAAGACCAAAGAGCTGTCAAAGGACACCAGAAACAAAATTGTAGACCTGCACCAGGCTGGGAAGGCTGAATCTGCAATAGGTCAGCAGCTTGTTGTGAAGAAATCAACTGTGGGAGCAATTATTAGAAAATGGAAGACATACAAGACCACTGATAATCTCCCTCGATCTGGGGCTCCAAGCAAGATCTCACCCCGTGGGGTCAAAATGATCACAAGAACGGTGAGCAAACATCCCAGAACCACACGGGGGGACCTAGTGAATGACCTGCGGAGAGCTGGGACCAAAGTAAAAAACACTATCAGTAACACACTACGCCGCCAGGGACTCAAATCCTGCAGTGCCAGACGTGTCCCCATGCTTAAGCCAGTACATGTCTAGGCCCGTCTGAAGTTTGCTAGAGAGCATTTGGATGATCCAGAAGAGGATTGGGAGAATGTCATATGGTCAGATGAAACCAAAATAGAACTTTTTGGTAAAAACTCAACTTGTCGTGTTTGGAGGAGAAAGAAAGCTGAGTTGCATCCAAAGAACACCATACCTACTGTGAAGCATGGGGGTTGAAACATCATGCTTTGGGGCTGTTTTTCTGCAAAGGGACCAGGACGACTGATCCGTGTAAAGGAAAGAATGAATGGGGCCATGTATCGTGAGATTTTGAGTGAAAACCTCCTTCCATTAGCAAAGGCATTGAAGATGAAACGTGGCTGGGTCTTTCAGCATGATAATGATCCCAAACACACCGCCCAGGCAATGAAGGAGTGGCTTCGTAAGAAGCATTTCAAGGTCCTGGAGTGGCCTAGCCAGTCTCCAGATCTCAACCCCATAGAAAATCTTTGGAGGGAGCTGAAAGTCCGTGTTGCCCAGCGACAGCCCCAAAACATCACTGCTCTAGAGGAGATCTGCATGGAGGAATGGGCCAAAATACCAGCAACAGTGTGTGAAAACCTTGTGAAGACTTACAGAAAACGTTTGACCTCTGTCATTGCAAACAAAGGGTATATAACAAAGTATTGAGATTAACTTTTGTTATTGACCAAATACTTATTTTCCACCATAATTTGCAAATAAATTCTTTAAAAATCAGACAATGTGATTTTCTGTATTTTTTCCCGAATTTTGTCTCTCATAGTTGAGGTATACCTATGATGAAAATAACAGGCCTCTCTCATCTTTTTAAGTGGGAGAACTTGCACAATTGGTGGCAGACTAAATACTTTTTTGCCCCAGTGTGTGTGTGTGTGTGTGTGTATATATATATATATATATATATATATATATATATATATATATATATATATATATATATATATATATATATATATATATATATATATATATATATATATATATATATATATCAGGGGATGGTAGCTCAGGAGGTAGAGCTGGTGGTCTAGTGATCCAAAGGTTGCTGGTTCGATCCCAGGCTCCTCCTGCTAGCATGCTGTAGTGTCCTTGAGCAAGACACTTAACCCCTAATTGCTCCTGATGGCTGCGTCCGTCAGTGTTTGAACAATTGTAAGTCGCTTTGGATAAAAGCGTCTGCTAAATGTAATGTAAAATGTAATATATATATATATACACACACAGACACAGACACACACACTACTCACAAAAAGTTAGGGAAGTTATTTGGCTTTTGGGTGAAATTAATGGAAAACGTAAAAAGTTCAGGCCACAGTGATATTATATCATGAAAGTAGGGCATTTAAGTAGAAGCATGCAATGGTGATTTCCTCATCTCAAACAATTGATTGAAACAAAACCCAACAACAGTGGTGGGTATACCACAACAAAAAATGTCAATGTCTCAATAACTTGTCATGTGCCCTTGAGCATTTACAGCTTGACAACGACGTCTCATGCTGTTCACAAGTCGACTTATTGTCTGCTGAGGCATGGCACCCCAGTCTTCTTGAAGGGCAGTCCTCAGGTCATTGAGGTTCTGGGGTACAAAGTTACGAGCCTCTACATGGCAACTCAGCTGATCCCATAGGTTTTCTATGGGATTCAGGTCTGGAGAAAGTGCAGGCCACTCCATTTGAGGTACCCCAGTCTCCAGCAGCTGTTCCCTAATGATGCGACCTTGATGAGCTGGAGCATTGTCGTCCATGAAGATGAAATAAGGCCTGTGTTGTTCATGCAGGGGCACAATGACTGGATTAATGTTGTTATTCAGGTAGTATGGGCTTGTCACTGTACCATTCACAAAGTGTAGGGCAGTTCTGTATTGCCTAGACACACCTGCCCACACTGTAACACCACCACTACCAAAGGCTCATCTGGCGACAGCAGTGGCTGATTCATAGCGCTCTCCTTGACGTCTCCAACATCGTTGGCGGCCATCATATCTGCTCAACGTGAATCGTCTTTCATCAGAGAACAGCACTGAGGACCACTGGTGCCTCGTCCAGCCTAAATGCTCCCTGGCCCGTGCAAGACGATGATTATTTAGACCTACTTGCCTTATATATTTTGTTTTTGATTTGATCAAAATTGTATTTAACTGAACTGTTAAAGCATATGCACTTGTTACTAATTGTTCACAAACGGAAATTATTTGATTTCAATATTTGTTTTTAAAATGGTGTTAACTGTAACTTAATAAAAAATATTATACGTCTACATGACATGATGTCATTCTCTACACTGCGTTCCAAATTATTATGCAAACTATATTTTTCTCTGATTTTCCTAAATAGTCGATGCAAATGACAGTCAGTATAATTTTCAAGTATCAACCGTTAGGGTATAATTTGAATTATTGAACAAACCTCCCAATCATAACAGTATTTTTTTCAAAAAAAAAAAATAAATAAACTCAATGCACTGTTCCAAAATTATTATGCACAACAGAGTTTCAAAACATTTTATAGGTTGTTAAGAACTGAAAATGGTAATTTGTTGAATTTGCAGCATTAGGAGGTCATTTTTACTGAAATCAAAAGCTATTTCAATCAAAAACATCTAAACAGGCCAAGTTACATGTTAACATAGGACCCCTTCTTTGATATCACCTTTACAATTCTTGCATCCATTGAACTTGTGAGTTTTTGGAGAGTTTCTGCTTGAATTTCTTTGCAGGATGTCAGAATAGCCTCCCAGAGCTGCTGTTTTGATGCAAACTGCCTCCCACCCTGGTAGATCTTTTGCTTGAGGATGCTCCAAAGGTTCTCAATAGGGTTGAGGTCAGGGGAGGGCCACACCATGAGTTTCTCTCCTTTTATGCCCATAGCAGCCAATGACACGGAGGTATTCTTTGCAGCATGAGATGGTGCATTGTCATTCATGAAGATGATTTTGCTACGGAAGGCACGGTTCTTCTTTCTGTACCATGGAAGAAAGTGGTCAGTCAGAAACTCTATATACTTTGCCGAGGTCATTTTCACACCTTCAGGGACCCTAAAGCAGCCTACCACCTCTCTCCCCATGATTCCGGCCCAAAACATGACTCCGCCACCTCCTTTCTGAAGTCGCAGCCTTGTTGGGACATGGTGGCCATCCACCAACCATCCACTACTCCATCCATCTGGACAAGACTGTTTGAAAATTAGTCTTCATGTATTTCTGGGCCCACTGCAACCGTTTCTTCCTGTGAGCATTGGTTAGCGGTGGCCGAATAGTAGGTTTATGCACAACTGCAAGCCTCTGGAGGATCCTACACCTTGAGGTTTGCGGGACTCTAGAGGCACCAGCAGCTTCAAATACCTGTTTTCTGCTTTGTAATGGCATTTTAGCAGCTGCCCTCTTAATCCGATGAATTTGTCTGCCAGAAACCTTCCTCATTATGCTTTTATCTGCACAAACCTGTCTGTGCTCTGAATCAGCCACAAATCTCTTCACAGTACGATGATCACGCTTAAGTTTTTGTAAAATATCTAATGTTTTCATACCTTGTCCAAGGCACTGCACGATTTAACACTTTTCTGCAGCAGAGAGATCCTTTTTATTTCCTATATTGCTTGAAACCTGTGGCCTGCTTAATAATGTGGAACGTCCTTCTTCAAGTAGTTTTGCTTTAATTGGGCTCAGCTGGCAAACTAATTATCACAGGTGTCGGAGATTCGTTTCAGTGATCCAAAGAGCCCTGAGACACAATACCATCCAGGAGTTTAATTGAAAAACAAAAAATTTATGTTTATGATACTTAAATCCAATTTGCATAATAATTTGGAACACGGTGTATATAGCCTGTTTATGAATTGTTTTTAAGCTCAATTAACACAGATAATATTTGAATGGAATCTCTCCCATTTGTGTGTAAAATTGAAATCTCCCAGGACACCTTGACCGGCACCAATTTTTTCTAACGGATAAGGGTAGGGTTAGGCCCCTAGGGCCCTTGCCCCATACCCTTTTAATCAGGCGGGTTTTTTTTTTTTTTTTAAGCGTGAATGGGTATCGAGGTCACCGATTGTCCGGGCAGGATGTATCATGTATTGCACTGTGCGCACAGCGGCTCCGCTCTGCTGCTCCATTTGCCCAGAGTGGCAAAATGCCGAGAACCGGAGCTAGGTGCCTTTTCTTTTTTTTTGAGCACCTGCCCCTCACAGTCTCTGTACGGGGCTGTAGAGTAGGGAAGTAAGATCCGATCACCAGTGGTTACTGGACAGCTCTGAGCGGACAGCATACATGTATGAACATATGTACTGTATAGGTATGTGACAAATAAACCTCTTGAATCTTGAAACTTGAGGGGGAGAGCCTCTGCCCTCTCTCCCCCTCCCTGCTCCAGTTTCAGGACACGGTAAACTGCACTTATACCGTTTCAATGCTCGGATCATTCCTGGCGGATAAAAAACATAACAAAATGTCTGTCATCAACGCCGATAGATGATTTAATTGTAAATCTGCCCAAGCCTAGTTAAACTGTCAGATATTTGTTAACATGTGAAAAGTATATGAAAAGTAATTAAGGACAAATAAAAAAAATCTCTTAAATAGACCTGATCTAATTTTTTTTTCTTTTACAAAAATAAGAATAATTGAGAATAAGAAATATTGCCCTGGATCTATCATTCCGACCATGGTATGACATGCTCTATTAGGTGAAATATTGTAGTATGAAAACACTGCACACAAGGGTTGCCACGGTTACTGGTGTCACACAGTGTTCATTACTTGCCCACCGCCTCCACCGTTGTTTTTTTTTTTAATAGAAATAAAACAAGTTTGTTTATTTTCACGTGTCCACGTTCATCGAATAAAACAGTTACATGTGTTCAATACTCAGTCGGACACTACAAAACTGAAAGTGGCTGTTTCGTGCATCCGCAGCAGAGTCGCAGCACAGACTGCATAGTCACATTTCACTTATCACGGGAGGAGAGGAGACGAGAGAAAGAAGGCTCTGGAAGACCTTAGATCGGTTCTAGATCGGGACCTGTCTCCCTCTCCATGCATGATTTGCGGCCGCCATGTCTGTTCTCTGCTCGTACCGTTCCGTTCCTCTCAATAACACATTGAGAACATTGTGACTTTATTTTGGATATCTTTTATTTGACTCTGTTATATGCAACACTGTGCATAACGGGGCCAACCTCCCCAACTGAAAACACTGTTTTTAGTTGTTTTATTTGGAGGAACAGGGCATGGCGATCATGGTACACGGAGAGCCGGACACGAACACTATATAAAAAAAATATATATGTATATTATATAAAATATATAATATAAAAATATATTCATAGCTGCTTTCTTACATGCACTGTAAACCTTCAATTATCCGGACATTACCCTGATAAGATGTATGTGTGAACAAGAATGTCAGAATAATTTTAGCCAGACATTACCCGGATAAGATGTATGTGTGAACAAGAATGTCCGAATCATTTCAGCCAGACATTACCCGGACTTTACCCAGCCTAGTACAAAGCCTGGGTAATGTCTGATTGAGCGGTATGTGTGAACAGAGCAGGCAATTGTCTGGATCATTCACATCGAGCAAGAGGGCGTGTGCTGATGACATCTCTATCATGCGCCAGTTATTTACCTTTGTCATCGTGCACGGAGCGTAGCTGCTGCGTACTCCTTTCTGCTTTTTTTATTATTCCTTTCCACTGTCTCATTTATATTGTAGATATGTCCAAATACATGGCCCAACTACTGATAAGCCTGTAGCCTCGTCTACCATCTTGGGTGTGTTGCAAAACTCTGCAGCGTCATTGTGTCATATCCTGCCTCCTGCATGCTCTATCCAGGTTCTGCCCCTCGTCTAAACCAAACTGATTATTTCTATGTCGTGCAAATGCGTCTGACATGGACAATCTCCATTTTTTTGCATGTATGAAAGGTTAAGTCCGGACAATGTCCGGATAATTAGTTCGGAACATTATCCGGACATTGTCCGGAATGCATCTGTGAAAGCAGCTTATTATTCTCCAATAAAAAAAGTATCCCTGTGAATTTTGTAAGCTTCTATCTGTTACCTATTATTGTAATGCACACTAACTGACAAAATAAATAAAAAACGACTGCTTGAAGATTGCTGGAAAAATCTCAGCCGACTGACTGATGATTAGACTCATCGACTTTCAGGGGGCAGCCCTAGCATTGTTGTCATTAACCCGCAAAGTGCTGAAAGGAAGTGGAAGTGGTCCAAGAAACCATCCTTATTTTTACTTGCATACTGTAAAAATAGTGCGCTGGACGATTGTACAAACACGCAATATGTTGGACGCCATTTCAGATGTAGGGACTATTTTAATGTCAGTTGGGCAGCTAAAACATTCTCTTTGGCAATTGCATGATCCGTTTCCATACCTGAGGGCCAATGAAAACCCTGTACTTGTTGTCGGGGCTGTCTCCGCCTATCAGAAACGAGTTGGGTCCTATCTGTTGAAGCAGGTAGAGGCGAGCCCTCATGACCTTGTTGACACGGCGGCTGGTTTCCTCAGGGCTATAGGGAGAGAAGCCATCGGGCGAGGGTGCCCTCCGGGGAGGGGTGACTCTGCCGCTTTGAAACTATAGAAAAACAAATTTTAAAAAGTCACAAATTACATAGTTTACTGAATTTTGAAAAAGGTACATTTTTCCAGAGATGTACACGTCAACAAATCAAGAAAATGTTTATTTGACATTTTACAACATTCAACAGATGGTCTGAATGTTTTCGTGCCTCACAAAGTTGTAGTTGTCAAAATAGGAAACCAAATTTAAAGAGCCTCAAACTGTTCTGTCATCCTAAAGTACGTCCGAAAGCAGCTGTGGTAGAATTTCAGCTGTTGTACCCAACTGTCCATGTTTTCAACTAAAGATCCGTACAGCAAATAACAACATCATTATAAGTTGAATAGCATCTGTTGAAGCCAGGATCAGAGTGTGTCCTTGAATAGAATGAAAGAATGACCAGAGCCTGATGCATACAGTTCGCATACAGTTCCCACACAGCACCTGGATTTTTCATCAAGATGCCATTATGAATTATCACTATGCCATATTTTTTACAATCTTTTGATTTGTAGTAATTTTGTTTTGGAGGTTACTGTTTTTCAACTACAATTTTCAGGTTATTCTTTGGATAGCTGGGCGTACGGTCTGACAGCCCATTGCATGGAAGGCTCGTTCTTTCCTTCCTTTAGTTTAATTTGGCTGGGACCGATAAGAAAGTTTTATTTTTTTCTTTCATATTTCTTTGGTAAAACTTGTACTTTCATTCCATTCCTTTTTGCATTCAGCTGCAAGATCTTCAGCATCACAACAAAGAACAGCTCAAAGACATCAGGCAAGACACTAAGAAAGCCAATGAAAAGGTAAGCTGAGGCTTGGAAAAGAACCAAAAAGCAGAGGAGAGACTACAGCCCAAGGAGGATGTCGTGATTGAGAGGTTGACACGAAAAGTCTAGTTCGAGAAGAGAGTAACTGACCAGGAGGGGTGCTCAAGGCATGAAAACAAGAAATTCTTTAACTAACGTAGCAAAAGAAAGGTTTCCTCTGGCAGAAAAAAAGTGTCAACAAGGACCGCGACTCTGCTCCGGAGGGCGGCAGAAAGTGCGAAGGAACTTGTTGATGCAAAGACCTTTTTAGAGAAAAGCTTTTAAACTGGTTCCAAACTGCATTCCTAGCCATGCTGGATGTTTTCTACCAGGACAAGATCTGATTGTACGACTCGGCAGAGGAGGAAACAGAGGATATGGGGCAGAGTGGATGCAGAGTTCAAGTCATCAGATCCCCGGAGACTGATGGACCAGTGTCAGTAGATAAAGTGACAAAAGAGTGACAGAGGAGGCGGCCAGGGGCAGGGAGGACGAGGGCCGAGCCTACCAACAGAGAGAAACAGCAAACATTTCGATTACTATTACTATTAAAGGCTCCAGTATACTTCATGCGCGATCAAAAACGAATGACTTTGCGACTGCCAGTGTGCGAAGCGTTTCAATCAAAGGCCAGCATACTCGGTGTGACCGGCTCCACACCAGGGGGAGGAACAGGGCTCAGTCGAGATGGGAGGAGACGAGAGAAAAAATGTAAATAATGGCATACTGTATAAGGTGCAGTGAAAACCAAAACAAACAGTCGATGTTGACGGTGATAATGGAACATCTCACGATGGAGGAGGGGGAAGATGATTTGTTGAAGGCTAAGCAAATCAAGAAGAAAAGGAAAAGGAGATGGTATGTTGGCCCCCTAAACCATACAAGAAGACGGGTGGGGTGTTTTCCCTTTTGGATTGTGGATAAGGATGCTGCCAGGATGTAGATGTGTTAATTCCCAGATGTTGGGGAGTATTGCAGTTTTTAATTGAATTTGAGGATTTACAGTGGTATCCATCCAACACATGCAATTTCCTGCAATTAAGAAATACCAATTGAACAACAAATTAAGAAGACCAAAACTCAACTCACTGGTATCGGGGACACCCTCTTCCTGTGTACACTGGGTGACTTGGGCTTCGCGTAAGATTTCACAGAGGAACACGGAACTGGGGACGTGGAGGAAGAACTGCAGTGGCTGTGGCCTTGGGGTGAAGAGTTGGCCTGGGTGTCTGATCCTGCTTCAGCGCCCTGCTGCTCCGCTTCTACCTCGACTATATGCAGCGGAATAGGCTTTACCACCTATGCAGATGGAAAACATGGGACGTAATTAAAAGCTTTGTCATTTAAATCTTGTAACACAAGAGCTAGTTTCCATTATCTATTTGTTAAGTGGAATTAGAATCTATTTTCCTGGCGAGCTACGACACACTAGTGTTTTCAGTACACTGGTCTCAGTCTCTTAGTTATTGTTTGTGTTTTTCTTTCATTCAACTTATTTATGTGACTTATGAGTGACACATTGGCACTCTATTTTTCTAAACAGAATTACACTTCATTTATATACAAGAACAAAGAAATTATGCAAATTGATTTGGAAACCCCATTAAAATCTCCCATTGATACTCCAAATCATGATGCCAAGAGCAATTTATATTTGCATGCAAACAACATGTAGGAAATGAATGAGTTTGTGTAGAGGTGTTCGCTTGCCATACCACAGGGCCTTTCCGGTTGCGTCTTTCAATCCATTCGTGCTTCCAGGTGGGCATACATGTTGCCTTGAGTTTTTCCCGGATCATGCGCTCCTCTGGTCTGTCCTCAAACTTCTGCAGCCCTCTTGGGGATTCTCGGTTCTCCATATCACGCCTTGAAATAGCAGAAGAATTCCTTTCCATGTCCCTGCAAAGGAGGGGGTACCAATTCAAAATTAATACCATTGGTTCACAAGGTCAGAAACATCATCACACCATCTATTCCTACCTCACGATTCACTGCATATCATGCAGTGTTACTTTTCTGCAGCAGTTCATATCCATCGGAGAAAAATTGTATGAAAAATAAATTGTATGCATTGTGACCAGTGTTGGGCTCATTACGCAAAAAAGTAATGTATTACTCATTACTCTTTTCAAAAGTAATGTTATGACTTTACTTATTATATTAATGCATTACACTACTTGTTATATTACATTTCCGTTATACCCCACAAAATTGGTAATTGCGTCCTTTCTCCTCAAAGTTCAGTCTTTGCATGTGCGCCTCTGTCTGTGTAGTATTTAGTGCTGCACAGTGATACTGATGTGATGAAGTTCGTGATGTGGAGGCGGAGTACCGTGAGAAGTGGTCTGGATAAGCTCAGAGTGCATGTAATGCGGACGCAGTTTTCGACTGCCTGCAACAAATGTTGAGCTCATGCTGTTAAAGTGAAGTCTGGATATCTCATAACAAGTCCTCCGGTCCTATGTATCTATAAAAATATGCATGTCAGGGTACATGCTGGTACGTGCATGCTCGATGATTACGAAAATGAATCAACAAAAGTGAGATTGTAGTTTTTTTGGGGGGTAAATGTAATATTATTCCTGAAATCTTATTTTTGTTTAAGTAATATTATTACTGTAACACGCTACTAGTTACATGTTACTGCCCAACACTGATTGTGACGAGGGCTGTGACAGTATGAACTTTTTTTTTTTTTAACCGCTGTGAAGGGCAATGTATAACAGCGGTACACAGACGGGGGGGGGGTCAGTCAGTGTGCATTTCAATAAGAGGATAAAACAGAAGCACACAGAAATGCAAAGGGGTAACATTTCAATGAGGAAGTATAAATAAGGGGAATCATAAATATATTTTTATATGTGTGAATCGCCCACGTCTGTAAACGGACACAGCTTCCCAGTCCCCATGCGTCCCGATCGCGGACAGCGATCGCGTTTCATCTCAGTTATCAACTTCTGTGAATCTAACACAACAATACAGTTAAATAATGATGCAATAGATACATAATTTCCACTGTCTTTTTCGGGGTATTTTTTTCTTCTTCAGTTACACAGATTCTCACCCCAACCGATAAAGACCACGGTATTAAACTTTTGTGGTGATGGTGAGTGGAGAGTTTACAGTTCGACCCGCCAGTGTAGGGTGCTGACAACAAAGTGCCTGCCAGTATTAACTGACCTACCCTATACCAGAAGAAATGGGTAGTTACACCTACCCAGCACATCCGTGGTATTAGCGCTGGACTCAGAATTAACAATTCGGTTTGGTTTTTTTTTTTTTTAATCATCTATTTCTTATCCCTTTCTGGACTTGCATTGTTTGTGCTGTAGTAACACCAGAATTTCCCCACAGAAATGAATACAGCGTTATCTTATGAAGATAGAGTGATCCAAGTTCTATCAACAACATAGTATAGCCACTTATATAGCCAGTGTTTCTTAACTCTTCAAACTAAGGTAATGAGAATTTTTGGGGGATTTTGTGAAAAGTTACAGTTTAGGCAAAAAAATGAAAAAAACAACAACAAAAAAGGAAGATTGCCCTTGTAAGGCAAATACACTTGTTACACTCAAATTAAGGGATTATATTCACTTAGTAGCAATGTTATTTTTTCCATCCCCATTGTACCAAATGTATATTTCTTTTGTAGGGATTTTTTTTCCTTTCAGTGTTATGAATGTATTTGTTGGGGAGTCTACGTTTTAAGGTACTTATTTTAAGTTTTGTGGAGTTCAGCCTGAGGGCTCTCGAGAGCTGAATCATGGGGGGAAGAATGAAGTCAGATAACAGAAGACTACAGTCTCCACTCCGAATAAAAGGTTGCTATTGTGGCCGCCCCCACAGTTCTCAAGTAACGGCAATCCCACAGTGTTATGAGTCTGGAACAAAGGGGCATTGTTGCATTGTGCAGGTGTGGCATTGGAAGCGCCTACAGGCAAGGAGTCCATTTCAAACGTCCACGTAAGCAGTCAAGAGTAGCTGGGCTAGGCACACCCTTTTCTCCTTGGGAGTGGCAACTCCTAAAACTCAGGTTTCTTTAATACAATACCATGCATCTGCTGGGGGGAGGGGGTAGATGTTGAATAGAAAGATAATTTTAGCTGGAAGGTTCTCGTAAAAAATAAATATCAAAATTAAAAAACATGTCCAGGAAAAACAAAAATGGGAAAACATTAATCCCTGTTACCTGACTACAAGCATGTAACATGACTGTATGTAGATTCATTATACGTAGAGTCGGGGATGGTAGCTCAGGAGGTAGAGCTGGTGGTCTAGTGATCCAAAGGTTGCTGGTTGGATCCCAGGCTCCTCCTGCTAGCATGCTGTAGTGTCCTTGAGCAAGACACTTAACCCCTAATTGCTCCTGATGGCTGCGTCCGTCGGTGTTTGAACAATTGTAAGTCGCTTTGGATAAAAGCGTCTGCTAAATGACTAAATGTAATATGTATGTAACATGACTGTATGAAGCAAAAAAAGAGCAAAAATACCATTGCAAACAAATGATGATCATTCAAGGACTGAAATTAACTTTCCTAAACGAGGAAAGAAACAATCACATTTGCATATGTATACACAAAACTAACATCAAAGTACCTCTAAAGTGAAAATAATCACTCAGCTGTGCAACATTGCAGGTGCACAGTGTACTTGGGAGGGGAGGAGGCACCCTGAGGTACCCACGGGATCTGCGCCAAGACTTGGTATGAGTTCATGGTCTCCCTGAAGAGGCCTCCAGGTGTTCATTCCCAAAGCAGTGTTTTATCCCAAACTCTCTTAGCTTTGCTTATTTCAACACTGATGCTCCGTTTCCGATGGTCCGACCTGGTGATTATAATAGTGTTAGGGGGAGGGCCATGCCATGACCACTCTACGTCATCGAGTCATGATTTAGCCTCACCCAAAAAAAATCTGGACCGCAAACATGGTGAGAAACAGTTTAACAGTAACGCCACAATTCAGTACTAGATCGTTCAGTCTTTTCATGATTTTTCAGCAATTACTCTCAAACATGTATAATGTGTTTAGAAACAAATCACTGAATTCACTTTACAGGCACTTTAAAAGGATAGATTCACCATTTTTCAACCCAGGCCTTACTAAAATGTTGGTTCCCACTTCTCACTGTTAAGAGCACATTACTGAACTCTTAAGAAACGAATGACTGTGCTGCAGCTTCTCACTGAGCTTGTTGTTAGTTGATAAGTTGAGAAACTCCCATGCTCAACTCTTGCTCAAGGAGGATTTCAATCATCTCCCCCTTTCCAACCCGTCCTATAAGACACGGAAGAACAGGACGCTGGACCTGCAAACATGGTATGTGGCACTGACAAAAGGATGGCACCAAACAGAACAAAACGAGTCAATGTTTGCCTTTGTATGTTGTTTTCTGCAGTCTGCGGAGGCAAACTTTATTCAGTGCAGTTTGTAGAATGGTGACCCGCCCCTCTCTTCAATGGATCCATATACAGGTACATCTCATAAAACTAGAATATCATGAAAAAGTTCAATATTTTTTGTCACTCAATTTCAGAAAGTGAAACCTATATATTATATAGATTCATTATACGTAGAGTGAAATATTTCAAGCCTTTATTTCTTGAAATTTTGATGATTGTTGCTATAGATAATGAAAACCCAAAATTCAGTGTCTCAGAAAATTCAAATATTGTGAAAAAGTACAATATTGGAAAGTCATGGTGTCACACCCTAATCAGCTAATTAACTCAAAACACCTGCAAAGGTTTCCTGAGCCTTTAAATGGTCTCACAAGGCCTTTCTCAATCTGCGTTCTTGTCTATACTTGTTTTCTTGTGAAACGTCATCAGTCGCAGCCCAAGTACTGTTCCAATTCAAAGTCCACATCAAGCCAAGTCTAGTCCAAATGCCCGGATGTGGACTTACTCCGCCCATTTTATCAGGGATGCCTCGTTGGTGACTTGTGTGGACTTATGACGGCCAAGTATCCCAGAATGCATTTCGCACCAAGCGGTGGTAATGGTAATGGCCCTGGACTCTGTACTCCCAAATCGAACTTGCCAAGTCTGAACTACCAAGTCCACAAGTCCGGACTTCGTGTACTTGGTATTGAGAAACGACCACAGTCTGGGTCAGTAGGCTACACAATCATGGGGAAGACTGCTGACTTGACAGATGTCCAGAAGACAGTCATTGACACTCTCCACAAGGAGGGTAAGCCACCAAAGGTCATTGCTAAAGAAGCTGGTTGTTCACAGAGTGCTGTATCCAAGCGTATTCATAGTAAGTTGAGTGGAAGGAAAAAGTGTGGTAGGAAAAGGTGCCCCAGCAAAATGTATAAGCGCAGCCTTGAGAGGATTGTCAAGCAAAAGCCATTCAAGAATTTGGGGGAGCTTCACAAAGAGTGGACTGAGGCTGGAGTCAGCGCATCAAGAGCTACTACTCTCAGACGAATCCTAGGCATGGACATGGATACAAATGTCGCATTCCTCGTGTCAAGCCACTCCTGAACCAGAGACAACGTCAGAAGCGCCTTACCTGGGCTGTGGAGAAAAATAAATGGACTGTTGCTCAGTGGTCCAAAGTCCTCTTTTCAGATTAAAGTAAATTCTGCATGTCATTTGGAAATCATGGTCCCAGAGTCTGGAGGAAAAGTGGAGAGGCACAGAATCCACATTGCTTGAAGTCCAGTGTGAAGTTTCCACAGTCAGTGATGATTTGTGCTGCCATGTCATCTGCTGGTGTTCACACTGTGTTTTCTGAAGTCCACAGTCAACACAGCCATGTACCAGGAAATTTTAGAGCATTTCATGCTTCCTTCTGCTGACAAGCTTTATGCAAATGCTGATTTCATTTTCCAGCAGGACTTGGCACCTGCCCACACTGCCAAAGGTACCAAAAGCTGGTTCAATGACCATGGGGTTACTGTGCTTGATTGGCCAGCAAACTTTCCTGATCTGAACGCCATAGAGGACCTATGGAGTATTGTCAAGAGGAAGATGTGAGACACCAGACCCAACAATGCAGATGACCTGAAGGCTGCTATCAAAGCAACCTGGGTTTCCATTACACCTGAGCAGTGCCACAGGCTGATCGTCTTCATGCCACGCCGCATTGATGCAGTAATTCATTCAAAAGGAGGCCCAACCAAGTATTGATGGCATAGAAATGAACATACTTTTAAAATATCCTTTTTTTTATTGATCTTATGAAATATTCTAATTTTCTGGGACACTGAATTTTGGGTTTCATTATTTATAGCCACATTCATCAAAATTACAAGAAATAAAAGCTTGAAATTTTTCACTCTATGTGTGATGAATCTATATAATATATGGGTTTCACTTTCGGAAATGACAAAAACTATTGAACTTTTTCATGATATTCTAATTTCATGAGAGGTACCTGTATATCACACGGTTGTTTGTGTCACGGTTAAAAGGCATTGGGGACCAGAGATCAACTTTTTATTTCCAGTTTATTCAACAATAACAACAACTAGCATCACATCACACCATTGTGAGTTACAAGCTAAAAGAAGCCTTTCAAAGTCAATGTTGCAAAATTTGTGGAAGGATTTCCACATGTGAATCATGTAGTAAGAAGGGATTTTATAGTTGGAGAAATGTCCAACAACTCCTGGAACAGAATTGTCCAGAAGTTGGGTGTAAGAGGCCCTAACTGTGTAAAAAAAGTGTGGCGAAATCTATGGAACAAGTTCATACGATCACTTTGAGTTTTTTGTAAAACATTATGGTACAGCCACACCGCTGGCGATGGGGTGCTGCAAAGCGACAGGCTGTAAAGCATTTCAAACGGAGCTCAGCTTCATCCAGCTGCAAGGGGCAGAGAGTCAACCTGCGAGGTGCTGACAGCTTCACGTGACAAAAAAAGTTGAGAGGGTTTCAACTTTATGCATCAGTTAATATTCATGGGGAGGAGGTAAAGAGGGGTGTATAAATAAACAATAAATTGGACTTGACTCAAAACACTCTACAGGAATGGACAGAAGCAGGCTGTTGTTCCAGAGGAGGCTCAGGTGCACGACAACTTCAACCACAAGGCTACCATTTAGTATTTCCATATTGTCCTCATATTGTTCCATCTGAAATCCTTGCTCTGTGCATTTATATGAAATGACACATTCTGTATTGATCCTGAAGCACTCAGCATTCCACTGCATGGCACGTCTTCACTCCAGTTCACTTCAGACTGAATGAGCTCCAAGCGACATTAAAGGAATCATTTGAGCAACAAAAGCAAAATGGCGCTTCACAAGCTATTGTGGGTCACCTATCACCTTCTTAATCCTAGGGACCTTTCAGGAATACTTCCCTGGTCGTTACAAATTATGTTTAACAATCTAATCTGGCAAATTCAATTCTCTGTCATATAGAGACTGGTTGAATACTAGCTTAGAACACATACACACTAGGCTTGAGGGATATCCAAAATGTTATATCGCGATGCAGTCCCGCCTCACTATCGCGATACGACAGAATCGTTGCTGATAGGGGGGTGAGTGACAGAGAAAGTGTTGCTGTTTTGCATGGTTGCGCAAGCCGCTTTTTTGGTTTGATTCAATTACAAAGAATACATTTACAATAAAAACACTATTTGTTTTCTTTGGAGAAACGGTGAATCTTTGTGTTGGCGTTAATGCAACGCGTGCGTGGTAAGGATCTTCCATTTACCACGCGAACAGTGACGGGCACCAAGCGAGCACAAGTGAGGAAATATACAGATCAGCCATAATATTAAAACCAAAGGTGAAGTGAATAACATTGCTCATCTCAATCTAATGGCACATGATAAGGGGTGGGATATATAGTATTAGGCAGCAACTGAAAAGTCAGTTCTTGAAGTTGATATGTTGGAAGCAGGATATGGGGAGCAAAGCCTAGCCCGTCAGGTCTGATCCCACGGAAGAGTACTGAAGCACAAATTTCTGAAAAAGTTAATGCTGGCTATAATAGAAAGATCTCAGAACACACAGTGAATCCCAGCTTTCTGTGTATGTGCCTGCCCAGTCGCAGACCAGTCAGAATGCCCATGCTGACCCCTGCCCACCACCGAAAGTGCCTAAATGGGCACATGAGTTTCAGAACTAGACCATGGATGGCCGGGTGACTGTATGCCGTTTACCTTGGAGAGAGATGGCACCAGGATGCATTATGGGAAGAAGGCAAGCCGGCGGAGGCAGTGTGATGCTCTGGGCAATGTTCTACTGGGAAACCTTGGGTCCTGGCATTCATGTGGATGTTACTTTGACATGTACCACCAACCTAAACATTGTTGCAGACCAAGTACACCCCTCATGGCAACAGTATTCCCTAATGGCAGTGGCCTCTTCTAGCAGGAAAATGCACCCTGCCACACTTCAAAAATTGTTCAGGAATCGTTTGAAGAAGATAACAAAGAGTTCAAGGTGTTGACTCCAAATTCCCCAAATCTAAATTTGATCGAGTATCTGTGAGATGTGGAACAACAAGCCTGATTCATGGGCACCTCCCAACTAATGCCGAGTTTAAACTACGTGTTTCTGGCCTGTTTATCCGCTCGCCGACAGGTCTTTGGAGATCGTCGAACAAAGCCCCAGATGGGAGGCAAATCGTAGCGCGCTCCCGTGAGTGTCGCGAATGTTGTGTGAACTGCTCACAATAGGATCCCACTGCTTGCAGAGCGCTCGCAGATGCCGTCAATATATCTAGCAGATTTAATATCTGTAGCAACAAGCTACAGCCAATGAGAGCAGACACGGGGTGAGGGGGAGGGGAGGAGTCGAGAAGACAGGAGTGCATGCAGCAGCAGCAGCACGTTTTCAATATATTTCTTATGTAAATTGTGCTTTTAGTCTTTTTTTTGACAGTGATCAAGAATCAAATAAAAAAAAAAATAATAATAATAATAATCCTGTCCTGCGCATGGCATCACCTGATATCCGGTGTCACTTCTTCGCTGTGCTTTCGTGACAAAATGTGATTTAGAGACCCGACAGACTCGTGTTGGTTTCTTCCTGGTGAAAGATTGTATAATGTGTGACACCCTGTCGCTGATCAGTCATGTAGGGTGAAACCACAACAAATTCAAGATTCCTGATCACACGACAGAAAGTTATGTCATGTGAACAGTACAGTGATCTGACGACTTTGAAAGTCGTGTAGTGTTCCCATGGCTTTACTAGTCCTGGTTTGTCCCCATTTAATGGCCTTCCTTTGATGGATTCCCACAGGTAGAATCCATTCCCTATTCAATGGCCTTACCTCGATGGACTCCCACAGCTAAACTCTTACTCTAAAGTCATTGTGTCCCTATCCAATGGCTAGAGTAGGCACAGCCCCACGAAATAGTTTCAAACATCCTTTTTATTTATATTTTTTTAACAAAACCAAGAACACTCTGGATATTGGTGTGTTTATCGAAAGTAATTCGGTTGAGTGAAATGTAACACTCTGCGGCGGACCAAGGGTCAAGCACCGGCAGCGGACGACAGCAAAGTTCCCTTTCCGCTGCTGACAAGCTGCAGCGCTGATTGGTCCAACTCGAGGCAGGGAGATTTCTTAATGTTTGTCTGTCTTGCAGGGGGGATCCGCGCACAGGCTCGTCAGCCGGACAGGAGACAGAGAAAAACGCCATTCCTCCTGCACTCGAGATGATCATATTCATAATAATCATCATCCTCATCATTATAATTTGTTACTAATAGTTGTTGCCAGCGAGCTTTTCTGTTTAACGTTATAATAAAAACTCTTGCCATGTTGGCACAGCACAGTAAAAATGACTGTCTCCCTCCCTAAATCCTTACATATGGGCAGAGACCCCCACACACTCCTATGTAGATACTGTTAAGGTCTGTCAAATTATATTTTCATATTCATGACAATGGAAAAAATTCAGCTGAAAGTGAAGGACTGATGGAGTAGTACAAAACAGGGGAAAAGGGATAGGTTAGGGCAGGGATTCTCAAACTGTGGCTCCCCACCCCCTAGGGCGGAGAGGGGTCCTGCAATGTCGCTGCAGGAGAAGTCCAGTGCGCGCTGCTTATACTGACTTGGATCTATCGCACTGTTTAGATTAAGGTCCGCTATATGATTCAGATCTTCCTCCACCCGCTTCTCCTAATCAACCGGGGTTTTCACAGACAAGTGAAACCGGAGCCTCGTCTTGTTTACGGAAGTGACGGTGACGTCAGTGACACGCCCCCTCCACAACGTTGTCTCCGTGTGTGTATAAAACATGTAATATTTAAAGGCTGAACTCTATCAAAATGGTTTTACATTGTGACTTCACATCACATGGAATATGGATGAATGATCTTCACCTGGAAGGTCGCTTTAAAGGAAACTATCGATCTGCGTCGTTCAGCGTTGTTTAGCGTCTCAGTAAGTGAACTGTGTTTCCCCATGTAATCTAACGGGAATATTGAACTCCACGTTTTAACATTTTTTGACTATTAATAAATCAAACTCAGTTTTGAAAATACGTTGAGATAAAAAAAAAAATTAAAAAAAAACAACGGAACACGAATCTGGAAAAATCTAATTTTCCTTCAAGAAAGGCTTTTTCAACTTATTTGGCTGCTCCTGGCGATTTTAGAAATGCACAAGATGGCGGCTTTTTCTGTGGTGGGTCATATATATGTATGAATTTGTATATACTGTATACAGTGCATCTGGAAAGTATTCACACCCGTTCACTTTCCCCACATTTTGTTATGTTACAGCCTTATTCCAAAATGGATTAAATTAATCTTTTTTCTCATCAATCTACACACAATACCCCACAATGACAAAGCAAAAAAGTTGTTTTAGAAATTTTTGCAAATGTAATTAAAATAAAAAACTGAAATATCACATGTTCATACACTATGTATTCACGCCCTTTGCTCTGACACTCAAAATTGCCTTTATGGTAGAGTGGCCATACATGACATCCTGCTTGGAGTTTGCCAGAAGGCACCTAAAGGACTCTCAGACCATGAGAAACAAGATTCTCTGGTCTGATGAAACAGAGATTGAACTCTTTGGCCTGAATGCCAAGGGTCACGTCTGGAGGAAACCAGGCACCTCTCATCACCTGGCTAATACCATCCCTACGGTGAAGCATGGTGGTGGCAGTATCATGCTGGGGGGATGTTTTTCAGCAGCAGGAACTGGGAGACAAGTCAGGATCGAGGGAAAGATGAACGGAGCAATGTACAGAGAGATCCTTGATGAAAACCTGCTCCAGAACGCTCAGGACCTCAGGCTGGGGCGAAGGTTTACCTTCCAACAGGACAATGATCCAAAGCACACAGCCAAAACAGCAAAGGAGTGGCTTTGGGACAAGTCTGTGAATGTCCTTGAGTGGCCCAGCCCGAGCCCAGACTTGAACCCGATTGAACATCTCTGGAAAGACCTGAAAATAGCTGTGCAGCAACGCTCCCCATCTAACCTGACAGAGCTTGAAAGGATC
Source organism: Zeus faber (assembly GCF_960531495.2). Lineage (NCBI taxonomy): Eukaryota > Metazoa > Chordata > Actinopteri > Zeiformes > Zeidae > Zeus > Zeus faber. The sequence continues at coordinate 4,453,293 of NC_137204.1, forward strand.
TGCAGAGAAGAATGGGAGAAATACCCCAAATACAGGTGTGCCAAGCTTATAGCATCCTTCCAGAGAAGACTGGAGGCTGTCATCGCTGCCAAAGGTGCTTCAAAAAAGTACTGAGTAAAGGGTGTGAAATTGGAATAAGGCTGTAACATAACAAATGTGGGGAAAGTGAAGGGGTGTGAGCACTATATATATATATATATATATATATATATATATATATATATACAAACATATATATATACACATACACACACACACACACACACACACACACACACACAGTATATACACACATACATATATACATATACATACATACATAAAGAAATGAATGGTCTATAATTCTAGTGGTAATTTTTGGTAGGTTTATTATAACAGTGAGAGACAGAGTATCAAAATGAAAATCCAGAAAATCACATTAAATAAAAGACAAATTATTTTGAATTTCATTGAGTGAAATAAGTATTTGATCCCCTATCAAAACATGACAGTACTTAGTGGAGAAACCCTTGTTGGCAAGAACAAAGGTCAGACGTTTCTTGTAGTTGATTACCAGGTTTGCACACATCTCAGGAGAAATTTTGGACCACTCCTCTCCAAATCTTTAAGGTTTCGAGGCTGTCGCTTGGCAACTCGAAGCTTTAGCTCCCTCCACAGATTTTTTATAGGATTACGGTCTGGAGACTGGCCAGGCCACTCCATGACCTTAATGTGCTTCTTCTTGAGCCACTCCTTTGTTGCCTTGGCTGTATGTTTTGGGTCATTTTCATGCTGGAAGACCCATCCACGAACCATTTTTAGTGTCCTGGCTGAGAGAAGGAGGTTGTCACCCAGGATTTCACGCTACATGACTTTGGTCTCATCTGACCACATCACCTTCTCCCAAGCATTCTCATCCAGGTGTTCATTGGCAAACTTCAGACGGGCCTGTACATGTCCCTTCTTGAGCAGGGGGACCTTACGGGCACTGCAGGATTTTAATCCATTATGGCGGAGTGTGTTACAAATGGTTTTCTTGGTGACTGTGGTCCCAGCTGCATGGAGATCATTAACAAGCTCCCACTGTGTAGTTCTGGGCTGATCCCTCACATTTCTCATGATCATTGATACCCCAGGAGGTGAGATCTTGCGTGGAGCCCCAGACCAAGGGAGATTGGCGGTCATTTTGTGTTTCTGTCATTTTCGATTAATCGTGCCAACGGTTGTCTCCTTCTCACCCAGCTTCTTGCCTATGGTCTTGTAGCCCATTCCAGCCTTGTGCAGGTCTACAATCTTGTCCCCGATGTCCTTAGACAGCTCTTTGGTCTTGCCCATGATGGAGAGGTTGGAGTCTGACTGATTGATTCTGTGGACAGGTGTCTTTTATACAGGTAACAAGTTGAGATTAGGAGTACTTTCTTAAAGCGAGAGGACTAATCTGTGGGAGGCAGAATTCTTTATGGTTGGTAGGGGATCAAATACTTATTTCACCCAATAAAATGCAAAATAATTTATATATATATATATATATATATATATATATATATATATATATATATATATATATATATATATATATATATATATATTTTTTTTTTTTTTTTATGTGATTTTCTGGATTTTCTTTTTGATATTCTGTCTCTCACTGTTATAATAAACCTACCAAAAATTACCACTAGAATTATAGACCATTCATTTCTTTATCAGTGGGCAAACTTACAAAATCAGTGAGGGATCAAATAATTATTACCCCCACTGTACAAACATACACGTGTGTGTGTGTGTGTATATATATATATATATATATATATATATATATATATATATATATATATATATATATATATATATATATATAGTGTCATTTTCGTTAATATTTATTTATATAACTTTTTTCACAATAAAAAATAAATAAAACCATACTGTACTATAGTTAGTTATCATTGAAAAAAATTAATAAACAGTATTTTTCACACAAATAATAGTAGTAAAATAACTTCCTCACAGTCAGACCAGAGCATGTGCCTTCACTTTGTGAACATGACATAACAGTGGGTGCACTCCTTTTCAGCCAAGATACCTCCCGGTGTGGGAGAAATATTTGCTGGTGGCAGGAGACAGCAACTTAAATAAACAACACGACATAAAACTGTAAAACTTGACCAAAAAGTAAAAATAAAATAAGCCTCTCACGGACCCCGCACGACCCACATGGCAGTGGAGCTCCAACAGTAGATTCAATAGGAAGCAGCACTTACTGCACGCTGTGCGGCGCCTGTACGCTGATCCAAGGCGTCCAGTAGACTTCTGTGATACCGTAATACCGCGGTTCATGTGTACGTATTTAACCGTAGAGGCATACTAAACTGTTCGATAACATACCGTGCACCATTGCAACCATAATGTCCACTTGATTTGTCCACTTGAGAGGGTAGAACAGAGTACCGGCAGCTGTTGAGAAGTGCTGGTACACGATCCATAAGAGTAGTTCACGTGACATGTGGATTGTGACATCAAAGATAAGATAATAATGTTCAACAGAACATGACGCTGTAATATGATGAGTAGAAATGAGGATAATATAAGAGAAGAATGTACAGAGCAGACGCGGAGGCAGTGGGCGGAGGAGAAGAGACGCACTTGCAGTAGTTTCGAAAAGTTCGTAGAGCTGGCTCTTACTGCTCCAAGCATTTCTTTTAACTATGAAATTGTATGAAAATTGATATGTATTCCACTACAAAAAATAACATTATTTATAAAGATTTAATGTGACTCGACTCAATTAATATCCTCTAAGACTAATTACACAATTGCAATGAAAGCAAGGCATTTAATGAAACTATTGTTTCATTAAATGCCTTAAACTATTGTTTTAAATGACATGTTATATCCCCTATATTTTTCTTGCTCCATTGTCTTCTAACAGAGTGCAGAGCATTTGACTGGTTCAGTTAGAATTCTCATTTAGCTTTGTTCACTGGAAAGAACTATACCCCAAAATAGATAATGTTTACTAGCCAAGATTGGGTTTGGCGAGATAGATTTGGGGGAGTGCAGGTGATACGCCCCCCTCAATTTCAGAATGTGCATTTGCCCCCCCCATTGCTGCCATTTCACTGGCGGGCTATGATGTAACTCCCACCCTCATCTTGACAATTGGACGATATGAAAATAGAAACGATCACCCCAATCATTCATACATACATACATACATACATACACATATATATATATATATATACACACACTATTCTGTGTATCTATACCTTATTTATTGTAATTGTTACCTGTTAATTGTATGTTTTGTCCATTAATTATAATTGTCCAAATCCCTGTTGGTTTTATTTAAATTGGCCTACTTTAACAATTTCAGACGAGTAAAATTGGCTATTGGGCAAGTAAATCATCTTGCGGCTTAAAGCTTAATGTCAAGCCCTGTGAAATTATATATACAACAAAAACCATAGCGGCACAAATTAAATTTTTTACGGCACTAATCAGCACAAACACTGGCAATGGCAATAATCTTATTCAAATTCGAATCACATGTCAACTCCATAGACGTTTGTACGTGTACATAACAAGAACTTTAATACACCTTACGGTGATACTTGGACACATCTTCAGCGATTGACCTGGGTTCTCAGGGTGTTACGGGTCTTTAATCATCGGACACCCTCCACCAGGCGACCCAACCAGGGGCGATCAACCCCCCGGCTTGTGTACAAGTAGCGCGCACCACGGATCCCCCCTATGGATCCACAGCCATTCTTGAGGCCTTTTCTGCGGCCTCAAGAATGTTCTTAGTGGCTCTCCTCAACTGCAGTCCTCTAATACCAAGGAGTTTGAACACTCTCTGGAGTGAATGACCTGCGAAACCTCTGCACCCGATCTCGATAGGCTCACAGCAGGCTTTCCAGCCGTTGCTCCGGCACTCACTGGTGAGCTCAGCATACTTAGCCCTCTTGCGCTCATTGGCCTCATCAATCCGGTCCTCCCAGGGGACAGTCAGTTCTAGCAGGACCACTTGCTTGGTGGACTCCGATGTAAACACCATAACAAGACTGTTGTTGGATCGAACATCAGCGAGTCGGAATTACAGGGTCACGAGACTTTGACTTTTTTTAGGGGTAGCCAGCAAAAAAAGTTTTAGAGCCCCTGGGTTAGGGAATCCAGAGTTTGCTTAATGCATAGTCAGACATTAAGTATGTAAATTGCTCATTTACAGATGCTTTCACCGTGTCCTTTATGATCAGTTCTGTAATAACACAGGCAGCAACCATGGTAAAGGATATTTGTGTGAATTATTTTCGATGATTTTCAAATGATTTGTACAGAAAGTGCTGTATCTTCAGTAAAATGTTTTGTTAAGGCTTTGGAGTGCTACAATCAGTCATATCTATTATAATATTGTTAGCTTCCAATTGACATAGCTATGCCCAGATCAGATGTAAGTTCTTTCACTCACCACCTCCACTTACCAATTTCCTCAGAGAAACCCTGGAGTGTGAACTATCAACGCACAGCTGACGTTCTGGCAACTACCACACACATGCTATGATGAAAGATTATTGCTGCTTTCATGTTGACATTAAGTCACACATAGCTACCGTTGTTTACACGTGACCTACTTCTCTTTACACAATGAAGAAATAATTAGGGGTCCAGCTCTATTACTATTGTTCATGAAAAAGTGACGTCAGTAGCCTCAGCATCTCAAGGATCCGCCACATTCAAAGACAAGACAAATAAAATGTGTATTCGGGGCAGTACCGACATAGACATATCGGTCCATTATTGTGGAATAATCTTGTAAAAAAAACATTTTTAATCATCGCCGCAACGCGAATGAATGCGCAAATGATAGCTCACACAGGTCACATGATAACATTGCAGTCTAGTTATTAGTCAACAACCAGGTCCTCAGCAAGATGGTGACACGTGCAGATGTGACTAACGTCAGACTTTCATGGATCAGACAAACCCAAAGACAATCTGAATGAGATTTGTATTGAAGGAAATCTGTGCATCCTGCAGACATAGTAGCAATTGGATTTAAACTCAAGGAATATAAGATACAAACTTTTAACTATACAAAGTCACATGTATTATTTTATTATTATTAACTAATATTTCCTATATTTGAAAAAGATTAAGTTAGAGTATTACCAGAAGACAATTTGATCAAAGAAAGCACAGTGTATTAAACATCATAAATACCCAGTATACTGTTCTGAGGACAACTGGCACACACCAGAGTAAGTTCTACAAAATAATAACCCAATATCACGTCACTGTCAGAATTTAAAGACATTCCAGAGATATCAATGTATACAAACATCCTGAATTATAATTACCGGTAACAATAACCAAGCAAGCAATTGGCATGTGAACATGTATTTTTATATATTTTCCATTCTCTTTGTGTTTTTGATGTGGCCAACTACGCACAATTGATTTCATTATACTGTATATCCTCTAAAATTAAAACACTGACCTTAGTTTATTTATAGGTTTGTAAAATGCATAATTAAAGTAAAGACAGTTTTCTGTTGATTTACAAAGTGCCATCAAAGAATTCTGTTCCCCAAAATAGATTAATAATCACGATAAATAATTGCAATCAAAATATTGACTAAAATAATCGTGATTATCATTTTAGCTATAATCACGCAGCCTTACTTCAGAATGATACCCGCTGTTAGTTGCAGCATAGGAAAGACACCCATAGCCACAAACAATGCCTGATCATAGAATTACACTGTAACCAGACCGGAACAAAGTAACTTCTGCAGTCACAATATACGACATAACAGAGAGCCAAAGCACACTCGTTCATTGAACTTTAGCGAAGGGCCAACTACCCTGGACCCCTCGTATTGCTGAGGCCGATATTTGCGAATTTTGAGATCATCAGCATCGGCTGATGCCTGCGCTCACAAGACTGATAAACCAAAAAATATATATATCAAAAATATATATTTTTTCTGTACATAGATTCTGAATATTTGAAACTATAAACTAATTTTCCGCACTACCGATATACCAGTAGCAGCTGCTTCCTTGTTTTCTCCTCACATTTTGCGCACCTGCACTCCTCTCCGACGGTACCGACGATGCGCCAGAACTGTGTTTTTATTTTACGTCTCCTAATGGAACAAAACATCCATCTCATTTCATCACAACACGTTGGCCTGGCCTACAGAAAAGAGCAGTTTATATGTTTAGTGTATCCATTGTGTGTTGGTCATACTATAGAATGATTTATTGCTTGTGTTTAGTGAATAATACAGAAGGTAAGGAACTTTAAAAAGATTTGCAAGCTAAATCGCAATATTGGTCTTAAAAAAAAAAAAAAAAACACAACAAAGAAAACAATGATTATTTTCCCCAAATCGTACCACATAGCCCTGCCTCCTCTCACTCACATGCTGTCTCCACTGTCTCATTTTATCTCATTTGTTATGGTGTCAGCTCATTGAAGATGAGGACAGTCATTCAAGTGCCGAGCCTCCACAGCTGGTTTGGAAAGAAAATGGCAGAAGTGCTGTTTGGAAATACTTCATATTTGAGGCAAAACGTAAACCTAAGCTGCTTTCACACATGCATGCTAGACAACATCCAGATAATGTCGTCTGGACCATCTGGAGAGACAGAGAAAGTGTTCCCGTTACGCACAGTGCTTTTTTGGTTTCATTCAATTACAATAAATACATCTACAATAAAAACACGATTTTATTTGGAGAAGCAGTGAACCTTTATGCCGGATCATGCCGAACGGATGTATTATGCCACTCTAACAAGGAAGTTGCATGTGGGCATTCACACAAAGTGCGTGCAGAAAGGATCTCCCTTTCACCATGCGAACAGTGACAGGCAACAAGCTAGCACGAGTGAGGAAATACCCTATCAGCCAAAACATTAAAACCACTGATAGGTGAAGTGAATAACATTGCTCATCTCATTACAATGGCACCCGTCAAGGGGTGGGATGTATTAGGCAGCAAGTGAACAGTCAGTTATTGAAGTTGATGTGTTGGAAGCAGGAAAAATGGGCAAGCGTAAGGATCTGAGCGACTTTGACAAGGACCAAATTGTGATGGCTAAATGACTGGGTCAGAGCATCTCCAAGCTAACCACTGCTGTTCCTGGTATGCAGTGGTTAGTACCTGCCAAAAGTGGTCCACAGAAGGACAACTGGTGAACTTGTGACAGGGTCATGAGCGCCCATTGGCAAATTGATGCACGTGGGGGGTGAAGTCAAGCCCCTCTGGTGGGATCCCACTGAAGAGCTACTGTAGCACAAATAGCTGAAAAAGTTCATGCTGCCTATGATAGCAAGATGTTAGAACACAGTGCTTCGCAGCTTGTTGGGTATGGGGCTGTGTAGCTACAGACCGGTCAGAGTGCCCATGCTGTAGGCTTAGGCCGATAATCGTTAATAACTAAAATTGCAATATTTGCAATGCGTGCACTAGTGATGCACGCGGCATTAATAGCTTTGCCCGTAATCGCTGTACTAAAACAGTGTTTTTATTTTAGATGTAGGTTATCGAATTTTATGTCTGCTTATGGAACGAAACAAGTGCACATGGAACGGTATGGAACGAAACCGCGCCTAATCGGGACACTTTCTCCTTGACTCCCTCCCCGATCACCCCCTCTCCGTGCGTTATGCACAGAAAATAATCTTAACGAGTCTACAAGTTGTGCCCCATTCCTCTGTGCCCGGTCCCCAGACTGTTTTTAGTTGGTTTATTTGGAGAAACAGGGCACGGCGATCAGGGCGCACAGAGAGCAGTTTCTCGTTGGTGTCCAGACACGGACAATTCACACATAAAAATATGTTTATGATTTCCCTTATTTATAATTCCCCATTGAAATGTTAAACCTGTAAATCTGCTTTATCTTGCTATTGTAATGCAAACTGACTGACTGGTGAACGGGAGATCCTTTCTGCACACACTTTAGGTGGTGAAACTTTAACTTGGTGAAACTTTAAGTTTCACCATTTATCCAAAGAAAACAAATACAGAGTGTTTTTATTGTATACGGATTTATTGTAATTGAATGAATATAAAATTTAAAAAAAAAATACAAATAAAAAACATACTGTGAGCAACCATGTGTAATAGGAACACTTTCTTCTTCACTGTATTTTGCCGTATTTGGTATCTGTCAAAGCAATGGTGCTTCCACCTTTTCAAATCAACAATAATTGAATAATTTATCACTGGGTGTTAAATTTGATTATCGCCCAGCTCTAGCCTCGCACATTCATGTGCAACCAACAGGAAGTAACTAGGGCCTTATGACCACCAAGTGGAATGATCAATCTTTTAATGACTACAGTGGTCAAACAACCTCCTATTCTTTAATAAATATGAAGCCATATTTTTGCTGTAAGTGTAAAGAGTAGCATTGGTCAGAATTTGAATTTTAATACAAGTTAAACTTGTAAGTTATACAATTGCAATTGGGCACTTATAAGCAATTGGGCACTTACCCATTGCAAACATAAGCCCCTTCCCCACTTGCACTGAAATCTACTGGCAATGTTCCATGCTGCCGTCATGTGGGACTCCGAGCTGATGTCCTGTAAAAGTTGTTCAGTAAATTTCCCCACTCTCTACCTAGTATAATTTCCAGAAAAATGCCGGTACAGCTATGAATGGAAGTGTGTTGGAATGGAAGCAGTAACGTTGCCGTAAAGTAGGGGTGGAGCCGAATCCAAATAAAGCACAACTAGTGGGTTTTTACGAATATTTATTTCATACAAATATTTCAAAAGTTATTTGTTTTCAGGAAGGAAAAAAAAAAACCATTCTGAAAATGGCGAGTTTGATCCGAACTGCGGGCCCTCGGCTGCAAAAACAAGAAACTTAAATACATCCAGTCGAGACAGGTCTTTATATTCTTGAATTTAATTCCTTTTCTTCTTAAAAATGCCACTCAGACTGTAGATGCGTCTTTCAGAGTCAGGGTGCCGTGTGCAGCCCAAGGTGGGCTGTGTTTTTTTTTTTTTGTTTGTTTGTTTTTTTTTGTTTTTTTTTGTTTTTGTTTTTTTTTTTTAATTGTAATGGAACATTTCACGGCTTTCAATGCAGATTTAAAAACCAAACAAATTAATTCTGCTGCTCACACAACTATATTATTTAGAATCTGCAATGATGAATGGAGAGTGAAAAAAAAAAAAAAAACTGCACTCGGTCAATACTTTCAATGGAAATCATTGTATTTTTCCTAATGGTGTGAAGAAACAACCACTACATAAGGATTGTGGTAGAAACCTTTGCAAAAGTGCTTCATTTAAAACTGCCCAAAAAATAAAGTTTTTTTACTCAAAGAATGTTCCATGGACTATGTCAGAAACAAAGACCTTTAATGTCCAGTAATAGTTACATCTATAACTTTCTTAATAGCCTGCGTACGCAAGAATGCCATCAAATCACATTTAACAGGGAGCCATAAAGTTTTCAATACACATTTGATAATAGATAATTCTGTTGCATCTTGCAACCCTGCAAACAAAGAGCTGATTCAGTTGTCGGCAAGTTAGAATGGGTAAAATTCCAACAGTATTGATTCATATGTGGTGCATGCCTGGGAACTATGAGCTTGAGAGGGTACTGCTATAACAACTGGTAATATGGCCCGGTCAACCAGTGAGACGTGTTTTCTTTTCACACGGAATCATTAGCTCGCCTTGCTGCTAGCCAAACAGTATCTGGGGGGGGGGGGCCTAAAAGGGATGAAAATAGGCCGGCCTATTGTTGCTTGACTCGGGGCTCTGAGCTTTACCACTAACCCCAGGCTTTGAAAGAGGTGCTTCTGGTGGCCCTGCCCAGTCCCATGAGACAGTGGCCGAAATGTGATGCTTATGGAAAGAAAATAAATAACAATAATCTAATTTCTACATTGATTATAATGATGATAATTACCCAAGGAACTGATAAGGGAATGCATGATGTCACAGATGAACATGAAATCCCAATCCTCGGAAATAAGAGATTTTCCCCAAGAGGAAGCAGTATCTGTTGTTCCTCCAGAACAGGGACATGGTTGTTTACTCTACCTACCTCTACAAGCATACAAGCAATAGCTTCACAAACTGTTTCACTAAAATAACTTCAACCAACTGAGCTTCACCTAGGGCAGTATAGCGGTTTTGTGAGGGGGGTGATGGGGCATTACAATAACAGGATAAAACAGATAGATGCTTACAAAAATGCAGATGGATAACATTTCAATGAGGAATTACACTGATCAGCCACAACATTAAAACCACTGATAGGTGAAATAAATACCATTGCTCATCTCGTTACAATGGCACCTGTCAAGGGTTGGGAGCAGCAGTACAGTTAGTTTCTTGAAGTTGATGTGTGGGGAAGAATGGGCAAGCGTAAGGATCTGTGCGACTTTGACAAGGGCCAAATTGTGATGCTATGACTGGGTCAGAGCATCTCCAAAACAGCAGGTCTTGTGGGGTGTTCCCAGTATGCAGTTGTTAGTACCTACCAAAAGTTGTTCAAGGAAGGACAATCGGTGAAATGGCGACAGGGTCATGGGCGTCCAAGGCTCATTTATTACGTGGGGAGCGAAGGCTAGCCTGTCTGGTTGGTTCCTACAGAAGAGCTACTGTAGCACAAATTGCTGAAAAAGTTAATGCTGGCTATGATAGAAAGGTGTCAGAACACACAGTGCAACCTTGGTTTGCTGCATATGGGGCTGCGTAGCCGCAGACCGATTAGAGTGCTCATGCTGACCCCTGTCCACCGCCGGAAGCGCCTACACTGGGCACCTCAGGACCAGAACTGGACCGTGGAGCAATAAAAGAAGATGGCCTGGTCTGATGAATCACTTTTGTTTTTCTTTTACATCATGGGGATGGCCGGATGCATTTTTGCCTTGCCTGGAAAGAGATGGCACCAAGATGCATTATGGGAAGAAGGCAAGCCAGGGGAGGCAGTGTGATGCTCTGGGCAATGTTCTGCTGGGAAACCTTGGGTCCTGGCATTCATATGGATGTTACTTTGACACGTACCACCTACCTAAACATTGTTGCAGACCAAGTACATCCCTTCATGGCAACGGTATTCCCTGATGACAGTGGCCCTTTAAGCAGGATAATGCGCTCTGCCGCACTGCAGAAAATTGTTCAGGAGGGTTTGAGGAAGATAAAGAGTTCAAGGTGTTAATTTGGCCCTTTAAATTCCCCATATGTCGATCCCATCGACCATCTGTGGGATATGCTAGAACAACAAGCCCAATCCATGCGGACCCCACCTTGCAACTTATACCCCTTTCCCACTGCACCAAAAAGCCGGTAACACCCGCTAACATCCAGCATCGGGTCACCAGTGGAAAAGGAAAAACCCGGGTCAAATGACCCAGTAATAGACCCAGCAGCTCTTAAGCAGCTCCACCTCCGATCGGCTCTGATGTAAACAGGACACTCGGGTTGAGTTGCTTATTTTGGCACCTTTACCGGCGCAATTTGACATGCATTGAAATTCAGGATGTTTGCGCAAAAATAGACAGGAATATCAATCATTTCATATCCGATTTAGAATCCAAAATCATAAGTTATTGACTTTTTTCCGCATAGGGGTCCGTGAAATGTTGTGAGTGTGGGGATCGCACTGTGGGGACCAAAGCGAGGAACCCCCATGCTCCCCGCCATCGAAGGACCGGTACACACACCGCACCGGCACTATGGAGTGCTTCTGTTGAATGGCTAAAAATATATTTTTTGTTTATGTTATTGGTTTAAGTTGCCGTCGGGGAGGGAGGCGCAGATGTAGTCCTCAATCAGCCTCTCGAAGCACTTCATAAGATGAGACCAAGATGAAACGACCGGAGTCAGTCATTCAAGCAGGCGGGAAAGGCGTTCTTCGGCACAGGGATGATGGTGGACCTCTTGAAGCAGGACGGGACCACCGACTCGGCCAGGGAGGCGTTGAATTTCCTAGTGTGCACCGGGGCTGGCTGGTTTGCACAGGTCTTCAGCACTTGCCCAGATATGCCACCTGGGCCCAAAGCATTACCGGTGTTTACACGCATCAGATCCCTCCTGACATCATGCTCGGACACAGTGTGCGCGCTCATCCCCAGCGGTGTAATTCCAATTTGCTGGCAAGCTAGCGCTGTTGTTGCCAGACTCAAACCGGGCAGAAAAGGAGTTCAGTCCATTGGCTAGGGAGGCGTCCATACTCGTGGCTGGGGAGGAGCTGCTGTTGTAGTTCATAATAGTCTCAGCACCTGCCACAAGCGTCTGGTGTCCTGTTGCTCCATCTGTCGCTCCACTCTGTCCCTATACATCTGTTTAGCGTTCATCTGCTTCATATTTCAGCCAGATTAATACGATTGAGACTCGGGTCATGAAAGGAATTGGAGTTTAAGGAGGAAAGGAAGGAAAAAAATTCTACAGAAATGTTTAGTAGACCTGCCAACCTTGGGAAAATATTTTGAGTAACACAATAGTGTAACAGGGAGTCTCCATGGCCTTTGAGTTACTGCAGCTAAATTACTCCAGTCATTCACACCCTAGCCATCTCGTAACGAGGCTCATCACATCGTATGCAAGCTACTACGGCTTACTATGTACAGTATACAAATTCATATCATTAGGATTTACCCCTTGAAATGAATCATCTCGTAAAGTTACCAAACATGTTTACCAACTAGAGATGCACTAATTGCAATTTGCTTGGCTGATTGCTATTTCACATTTTGAAGTCAGGAGAAGTCTGACCTGCAGATTCCGATTTCTGATCTGCTGTATGTCAATGACAAACACATCCCGTGATCTGATCACTCTCACATGATTGGACAGCTGCACAGAGTGCGCACTCATTCCTAGCGGTGTAACTCCAATTAGCCAGCAAGCTAGCAGTGATGTTGCCAGCCTCAAACCGCGCTTAAAGGAGCTCAGTTCGTTGGCTAGGGAGGGGCTGCTCTTGTAATTGGTAATAGTCTGTAGCCCATGCCACAAGGGTCTGATGTCCTGTTGCTCCATCTGAAGCTCCACCGTGTCTCTGTATGCCTCGATGTCCACTCCTCAATGGTTCAGAGCTGTTTTGGTGGTAGGAGGGGGACCTACATAATATTAGGCAACACGGCTCTCCGTCGGCTGTGCCCTATTCATATTTGCACTGAACAGCCAAATCCGATTCGACTGACAAAATTCTGAGTCGGGTAAAGCCCTAGAAATAATTAATAATAATGGGACACACAAAATAAATCCCCCAAACAGTATGTTTAAATGGACTGCCCCTCACGCGTGGTGCACAAAGCCAGAGTGTGGGGGGGGGGAATTCTCCAGAAGTCCTTGAACATGGAAGACAGTCAATGATGATAACTAAACAATGATTGTGTTTACATTTCATATCCTCCTATACCTTTCACCAGCAAAAAAATGAAATACAAATAAATGATTTTGTGGTGATTACCGTAATGAGCTCAATACTGCAGTGACATCACATAACCACGGTCCAACCATCGTCACAGCCCTAGATCCACCATTGAAATAAATGTGGATTTTGATGCGGACACCACTTTTAAATATTACAATACCCAGTTTCCAGAAATGCTTAAATCTTCACTAACTTTTCCAGTCAAAATACAAAAGTTTTTCATGTACACTAGGATGAAAATAAATACAGAATTTCCCTCAATAGCATATGGAGTAAACTATATATGGTTTTATCAGCTAAATAGAATTTAACTGTACCCCAACTCGAAAATAAACACTTCTACAAAAGCGATTTAATAAATGAATAACCAACCACAATATAGACTAATTTACTATTTTATATTAAAGTTACAATTTTTCTAACACGCCTTTCAATCCATAAATTCCACATACAAATGTCAGCTGCAATTAGCAGAGAGAGATAAAAACTTATTTCCCCTCACAGTCCTAAGTCCTTGGTTATTATTTAAAGGTCATGAGTCAAAGATTCACTCGCTCACTCACTCAATGGGACAAGAGTGGGAGTGGGGAGGGGGGATTTCTTATTTTCAAATGGCCTTGGTTTCAGTCCTCAATCAGTCAATGCATGTTGGTTAAGGGGGGATTGGACTGCCCTCCCCCCACTTACATTTTTTATTTCTTTTTTTTAATTTGTAACATAGAGTGGTTAAAGTGCCCATCTACATCAGCATCTTCTCTGCACTTTCATATTTCAGTTTCTGGTCAAAAAACATGTTCTAGTGCGCAGTACTTCTTTGATAAACTTGTTTTGCACATTGCTGGGCTGGCCAGTCTATTTCCTATATGCTTGAGATGCAAACATGACTCACAACTCACAGCTCTTTCATTCACAAATTCATATTTGAGAATCAAGTTAACACCTGTGTGCCTGGATGCAGTTGCCGCTTGCCTCATCACAGTTGTAGGCATAGAGCTACTGTACATTGAGCTAAATCATGTTACTCTAAAACAAAAGTATTATTACATTTTTACAAACATTTACATATGTCTTTTGACTGACAACTCACAATTAAATAGGCAATCGGCAATTGACTCCATCGATCGTCAATTGACAAACGATTTTCATTTTATCCACCAGGAAAAATCTGAGCATTGAAATGGGGTACCATCTAAGTGCAGTTCACTGTGTTCTGAAACTGATCGTGGGGGTGGAGAGGAAGAGAGCTGCACTCTCCCTCTCGCCCTCTCCCCTCAGAACTGTTTTGAGCCCCTTTCACAAATAGTTCCTAGTAAATTACAGGGATAACCGTTCCTGCAACACTTGAGAATTTGAGCATCCCGTTCCTTCCCGTTGTAAAATAAACCTGCGTGTCCCGTGCCACGTTACGCACGTCTTCCCGTTGCTTTGGGACTTAGTTTAGGAAAAATTTGATGTTTTTGTGTAAATACTTTACTCATTAGCAATAAATCCTGCACTTCTGTAATGGGGAGACCGCATTTGCCCCATTACATTACATTCTATGCACGCACACCCCCCCGTTCCCAATAGAATCGTAAATTTGCAATCGCTGCCACCCAGTAATCGGCACAAGGGGCACAATGACTGGAGTAATGATGTTATTCAGGTAGTATGGGCTTGTCACTGTACCATTCACAAAGCGTAGGGCAGTTCTGTATTGACTAGACACACCTGCTCACACTGTAACACCACCACCACCAAAGGCTCGTCTGGACAACAGTGGCTGATACATAGCACTCTCCTTGACGTCTCCAACATCGTTGGTGACCATCATTTCTGCTCAACCTGAATCGACTTTCATCAGAGAACAGCACTGAGGCCCACTGGTGCCTCGTCCAGCGTAAATGCTCCCTGGCCCGTGCAAGACGATGATGCCTGTGCCTGGTGGTGTGGTCAGGTACCCTTGCAGGTCGTCTAGCACCTAGACCACGCTGATGTAAACGGTTTCGAATGGTCTGACGTGACCCTTGGGTGCCTCTCACCTCACTTAAATGTGCCTGGAGTTGAGTGGTATTCATCATCCGGTTCCGCAGGGCACTGTTCACAATGAAGCGCTCATCAGTGTGGGATGTGGCCAAAGGACGTCCACTTCTATGCCTTTCTGTGACTCTTCCAGTCTCTCTGTTGCAACCTGCTGATGACACTCTGTGACACTCTAAGCTCAGTGGCCACTTCCCTCTGAGAACATCCTGTTTGAAGTCTCGCAAAGGCGAGGTACTGTTGATCATTTGTTAGGTGTCGTCTTGGTCTCATGATGTCAAAATGTGAACAGCATGATGAAGGGACTGTTTAAATACCAATGCTAATTGAACCAGGAAATGTATTGGTCGATTCATGGATCAAACACCTGTTGTGAATTTTGACATTCAGCTCCTTGTTAGAGAACAGCAAGTTGTGCAAAAAGTACTGAAACATTGAACAGTTGGACGTATGCATTCAAAAGTTTAGAGAAGGTCATATTAAGTTCACCTGTAAAAGGTTATAGTGCATTTTAGGTTCATCCTGAAATTTCACCCAAAAGCCGAATATCCCTAACTTTTTGTGAATAGTGTGTGTGTATATATATATATATATATATATATATATATATATATATATATCTTGTTTCGTTCATCTTGCTGTAACGGCGAATGAATGACGAACCCTTAAGAGAGGTTAAAAAGAGTACAGCCTTACTTGAGCTACATTCTCAAGAATCAGTCATCTGCAAAGCCTGCAAACAGCTGACCAATGGCTACGGTGCACCATGTCAACAGGAAATTGTGAATGAAGCTGGTGGTACCCCCGAGTTTAGGGTCCCCTGGCTGGTTTTCCCCCACATGCATTTCAAAACGAGGGAAGTAAAAAATATTTACTTCCTGTGCTGAAGTATTACACACGAAGTGAGACAATACTAATATAGCAATTTAGAGTTGTATTTATTTATTTTTAATCTTACTAAAACAGGTCACCGCATGTCTTTAAAGCTTTAATGAATTATTCATGACTAGTTAAAAAGAAAGCCACCATGGTTGAAACAAAACACACTCTTACAGACCCAAATAAATAAACGTACAACACTGACCACCATTAGCTTCTAATGAGTTGTTAGTAATGGATTCTATTAGCCATGTGTCAACACAGAGGAATTTTTTTCAGCAACGTTTAAATCACTTTGTGTAGCACTTAACGACATAATTTGATCTAGTAATGACGAGATCAGTCAATTAAGTACGTTTAGTACAGATACATTAACTGTCTCTACTTTTTCATAAATATCTAAATAAACACCTCAGCGAGATGTTTTCAAATATTTAAAAAAGATATTCAGACGGTAGTATACTTCAGTGACTTTTGTAAAACTTACCGGTGTTGTGTTGTATCCGCTTCCAGTAACGTTCCCGGGAAAGAACTTCTCAACAGTTCCTGGGCGATTAAAAAACGTTCGGATTCATCCCCACAGCAGAGACTTGACTTGGAACTCGACGGAGAGTAGAGTTGCGTTGTCGTCGGATCTCCGAGCTCGGTGGTCCCCAGCTCCACACTCCTGACTTTACGCAGTTCTCCGCGCCTCCATTTTGGATTTCCCCCGGAACTGTTTGCCCGCCACGCCTCGCTGCGAAAATCACGGTGACCAGAGTTTCCCCCACGACGAGAGGTGTCGTTTTCGGGGTCCGCGGCGTATTCAGCATCTGCTTTTAGCATCTGAGCCGCCGCCGCCGACGAAAGACGATTCTCCGCAGTCGCCATTTTCTTCCTCGGCTCGGGAGTGCCTCTGCGTCCCAAACCACACGACGAAGCCTCCTCCTCTGTCCTAAGTTACTCTGTACCACACCACCCCCGCGAAGTATGTCAAACCATTTTAACATTTAATTCCCTTTTTTAAGTTATTAGCACAGTTTTTATATTTTAGTTACCAGTTGGTATTTCAACAGTTACTAGTAACCAGGGCTGCCAAGTTTCACCAAAAGATCGGAGTGAGATTACGGCGGGGGGGGGGGGGGGGGGGGGGTCCTTCACTTCCAAATGATATAAACACTGTTTTTATTTTCTTTCTTTTGAGAAGCGGTTTAAAGGGGACTCGCGTCATTACAAATAGGGCAAGAAAAATATTATGAATATCACACTTCATTATTTTTAAACAGGATTTTTTTTTTTTTCATCAAATGCCTTGCTTTTCTTATAATTGTGTAATTTGTTTTAACGGATAATACATTGAGTCCAGTCACATTTCATCATAAGTAATGTAAGGTTTTGTGGAATATAAACAAAATATTTCATACAATTTCATAGTTTATAGAAGTGCTTGAAAGCCGTAAGAGCCGTCTGTCTCTTCTCCGCCCACTTTCTTCTAATTGTAGTCATCAGGTGTGAGCGATGCACAGTGCTGATCGCTGGAGTGGGTGACAGAGGAAACAACATATTCTATGGAAAAATAAAAATCCACACAAATGGACGAGGCCCCAGGCAATTGAGTTGCCAAGCGCCCTGTGGAATGACCGCCCATGCGTAACGTGCTGAACGCGTCTCCCGTTCACCACGCGTTGACGGGCACCCAGCCAAGCCCGAGCGAGGGAATCTATACGTCGAGGAAACAAAGCAATTCGACTTATTATGGTGTCCTCAGCTGGAAAGTTACGAGGTGTGAGCGTGTAAATTGGTTGATATTCGTGAGCCTCACGGCCAACGCTCAAGACTTGGTAGCTCTGCTCGTAACTATTCGTTTTACTAGTCAAAATATATTAGGTACTAATACTTGTTCTTTCGATACTAGTAACTATTCCAATTGTTACTAGTAACTATCGCAATGTTACTAGTAACAATTGTCATTAAATCTTATGGGGCTCCGTGTTTGACATATCAAATATTTGCCTCCCTCTATTATCTATTTTAATTGTTACTAATAACTTTTTTTTTTTTTTTTTTTTTTTTTTTAATTGTACTAGTCAATATTAATTGAGTACTAGTACTTATTCATTCGTGACTAGTGCATTTTCCTGCTGTTACCAGTACCATTTTTACATTTTAAGTGTACAATTTTACATTTAAAATAAAAAAAAAAAAAATCAACAAGCTGTTTTGTCCAGTAATTTCTCACAGATTCTTTCTGACGGATAAAAATAAGTTGTTACTGGTAAAACTAAGGTTTCTACTGGTGACAGCAAGACATTTTTTTTTATAAAAATGGATATTAAACCACCACCACACTTAGTGTATCTGATACGCAGGTGAGAGATATTGGTGGAAGAATAAAAGAAAATACTTGGATTGTTAGATTGGATATATATCAAAGGGTCAGATATAGATTAGACAGATTGAGATAAGACCAGGGCCCTCAAACTACATGCCTGGGGGCCACAACCGGCCCGCGAGACAACTAAATGTGGCCCGCTACATTGTGGTAATATAATAATATATTGATAAATCTGGCTGTGAATATTTTCTTCAAATCACAATACTTAATTAATCCACACAAATGTACTTAATATTGAAAAAAATATAAACAGAAATAAATAGATCAAAAGAGAGCTATTTCTGACAGGATTACAAGTCAATTAATTAATGTGCATGAGGAGAAAAAAAAAAGACCGGTTTTCCCTTGAAATTCGACACAGGCCTCCTACCCCTCCTGCGCTGTGTGTGGTTTTCTTTTCCCCTTTTCTCTTTTGGCGTGGATCTACAGTAAGTGTTTGGTGGCTTCTCTGTCTCTTCTTCCCCCTCTCTCCCTATCACTCCTCTGGTCAGGTCCTGGTTCCACAGCTGATGATCATCAGGGATCAGGTTCTGTACTACTTCATTTCCCCATTGGCTAAATCCACCACTCGGTATATGTTGCTTATGGCGCCCACAGACACAATAGGGCTGCAGAAACTAAAGTCGTAATTCGAATAAAATTTGAAGATTGAAAAAATAACAGTATTCGAATACTGAAATTGCCATTTGATTGTGGGTTTTTTTTAGCAGATAAATAATTGACCAGAAATGTTTTGGCTGATGTTAGCAAATCAATTCACATGTGATGAGCAATAAAGTTCAATATAAGTTAATCTAGTTTGTTGCACAGTGAACGCACATCCTCTAGTGCAGAGGCTCGTGGACCGTGCCGCACCGCAGGTTATTTGCCACGGGGCCATGGGAACGCAGGCAGGAATCTTTTAAGGAGCAATCTGCTCAGCAGCAGAGCAGCAGCAGGAAACGGAGTAAATTAATTAAATCTAGAGTCTTTATTTGCTTTGTTTGGAGAAAAAATATCACCTGCAGAGCTGCCAAACTGCATATATTTAATGGATCACGTCTTTAACAGTTCATGTCACAGTCTGAGACTGATTTGATTGACTGGTTAGTGAGTGGCTGGCAGTGATTAGGCGGACGGGTTACCGTTTGGACGGGTGCTTTTTGCCAAAATGGTGTTCGCGCTTACCCGGGCCACCAGGACACACCAAATAAATTGTTTTTGTAATAAAACTTACCTGAGAGCTTACTTACCTGTCCTGGTCTTTTGTGTCAGAGTTGTGTGCTGGGGAACATTAAATCCCATGTTCAGCCAGAGAAGTCAGGGTTCACTCTCTGACATTCACACATAGTGATCATCGCTCACAAGAGAGAGTGTTGATTTCACTCTTATTTAGGGCTTTTGTCGGCAATCTCCAAAAAGTGTCTGGAAGTGGAAACTCAGGCTAGAATCATGTTGTCTGAATTCGGCATTGGAGTTAGAGTTGACTCTGACAAGAGTTTAGCAGACCGTCTTAATACTTGGTGGTTTGAGACAGGGCAATATACAGTACATTCCTGCATCAGAGTAAAACTATGAGATACATGGCCAAAAGTATGTTGCCATGTTTCATTTCAAAACCATGGGCAGTGATATGGAGTTGGTCCTCCCTTTGCTGCTACGGACCTGCTATCTGCCACTCTTCTGGAAAGGCTTTCCACTAGATTCTGGAACACGGCTGTGGTGATATTCTCCCATTCAGACACAAAAGCATCAGTGAGGTTAGGGGCTTGCAGTTGGCGTTCCAATTCATCCAAAATGTGTTCAATGGGGTTTAGGTCTGGGCTCTGTGCAGGCCAGTCAAGTTCTTCCACACCAGAGTCTGTAAACAGACAAATTTTACATGCAGCATGCATCAGCACTTGGCAGTCCCGTTCTGTGAGCTTGTGTGGCCTACCAGTTCCTGGTTGAGCTGTTGCTTCTCCAAGACTTTTCCCACTTCACAACAACAGAATTTATGTTCTAGCAGGGCAGAAATTTGACAAACTGATTTGTTGGAAAAGGTGAACTCTTGCAAAAACTCTTTTGGAGAATGTCCATTTGGAGGAAATCTCTCTTTCAGAAAGAGAAGAGAGGAAGACCACTGTGGTGTGGAGATGGGACGGTTATAGCAGCTACACCTGACCTAGATCTAGATGATTGGGTCAGGGTGGCGGCATACCTGTTGCTCATTAGTTGGGCTAACGAGCAGCAGGTTAAAACCCCCATCTCACACAGTCTCAGGAGAGGAGTCCTGTCATGACATGTCTGCTCTTGGCTAATCCCATCTAGCCTCCGCTCTACAATAAAATTATGACTGCAACCCATTATTGTCTGTCTCTGTGTTGTAGGGCCCTGGAAACGCCACTTGGGTGGCGTGTGGTAGGAGAAACTGCAACAGTGACACCTGAACAGGGACTCTGGCACGGGGGAAGGGACACAGAGGGGCCGTCGGAAGATGCCCTGGAGCCACCAGCGGGTCAACGTGTGGCCCCAGTACCAGCCCTCTCCCGACTGGCAGCAGCAGCACCCAGGGGTCCGGCGGAGGACTGAAGGAAAAGCAGCTGCAACAACCACAATGGGTAACCATCTGCGGCTATCTCTTCTACCCAGCAGCCACCGCTGGAACCACCCAGCAGCCCAGCAGCCTGGCCACTCCTCCAAGCAGCCCCTGCAGGAGCCAATTCTGGCCACGCCGTCACCAGCCAGCACAGCAGCCTGAGGCCCCACACTCCGGAAGGGAGAAGGGGACAGTCTGTCATCGCCCTGGTCGAGGGACGCCAGTCGGTCATGCTGCTCCGGGGACCCAGGTCCTCTGGAAGGGGACCTGTTAATTTTCTTTGGACATTTGTTTGTATAAGGTATGGGAACCCTGTTTCGGAGTCTGGTGTTTTTATTATTTAAGGTATTGGAACACTGGGTCAGAGTCTGTAGTTTTAGGTATTGAAACCCTGTGTCAGAGTGTGCTTCAAACAAACTTTTTGTTCTGTACTTGGTGGGGGGGTAGGAGTAGGCTCCGGCCAGGAATTTTTCCTGGCCTCAGTTTGGTGTTGGGGGTATGTGGTGGCAGGATGGTTTTTGCAGCCACACCTGACCTGGATCTAGATGATTGGATAAAGGTGGCTGCATACCTGTGGCTCATTGGTTTGCCTAACAAGCAGCAGGTTAAAACCCCCATCTCACTCACACTCAGGAGAGGAGCCCTGTCGTGACATGTTTCATCTGCTCCTAGCTAATTCCATCAGCCTCCTCTCTACAATAAACTGATGTCTACAACCCATCGTCGTCTGTGCAGGAGGGCCCTGGAAACGCCACTTGGGTGGCGTGTGGCAGGCGGAACTGCTACAACCCCTTTTTAAAAAATTACTAGTCAAGGCTGGACGTCATATATGGACATCGACAGGGGATTTCTTTAGATCGTGGGCATCTGTGTTTGCGCTTTCTATTTTGCACCTTTTGGTTGAAAGAGCTAGAACCATCTGCAGCTCAATGTGACTAAGACAAAGGAGCTCATAGTGGATCTGAGGAGGGCAAAAACACCCGTGACCCCTGTTTCCATCCAGGGGGTCCCTGTGGACACTGTGGAGGAGTACAAGTACCTGGGGGTGTACTTCAATAACAAGTTGGACTGGACCAGAAACACTGAGGCAGTCTACAAAAAGGGCCAAAGCCGACTCTATTTCCTACGGCGGCTGAGGTCCTTTAACATCTGCCGGACGATGCTGAGGATGTTCTATGAGTCTGTTGTGGCCAGTACGATCTTCTTCGCTGTCACATGCTGGGGCAGTGGGCTGAGGGTCGCAGACAACAACAGACTAAACAAACTAATCAGGAGGGCCGGTGATGTCGTAGGAGAGGAGCTGGACACCCTGACGACTGTGGCAGAGAGGAGGATGCTGTCCAGGCTTAAGTCCATCTTGGACAATGTCTCACACCTCTCTATGACACACTGGCCCAGCAGAGGAGCACCTTCAGCAGAAGACTCCTCTTACCCAGATGCACCACAGAGCGCCACAGGAAATCATTCCTGCCTGTGGGCATCAATCTCTACAACGCCTCCCTCAGAGAGTCAGACACCCCCTCTCTGTAACCGTTTATATATATTTATTTCTTAATAATTATTGTATGTTGCATGTAAATATGTTGTATGTAGATTTGGAGTTGTAACAAAAGTAATTTCCCCCTGGGATTATTAAAGTAATTCTGATTCTGATTCTGATTGTGATTTCACTAATTATCTCTTCCACCAGTTCTGGTGCTATCGTTGATAAAGGCTATTGCCCGCATTCTCTGGTTCAGGTGGGTTAGGAAGTGCTCCTAGTTTGTATTGGGTCAAGAGACAGCAGGAAGTGATGCTGCATTCCACAGAAACTCAGAAAACTGTAATTCATGTCCGTAGTCCCCATGTTAACATAACAAAAATAGAAAGGTAAAGCTCTGTGTTTTAAGATTTTGAATTTAATTGGACAATTTTTGAGCTGTCCCTAGTTGACATTTTTCCAGTTGTCTTTCCTTGTACTAACTGTCTTTCTGGAAGTGCTTCAGCCAAAAAGAAGCAGCAGTGTACAGTGCTTTTTATCCAGTGGTGGAAGAAATGTGACTGTCCAAAATGTTTAGTACTTTGTAACATCTGCAAGTTAGAAGACCATCTAATAAATTAGGCTTGATCCAAAGACTGCATATTTCAAATGTTTATTTAAATTCCCTGAAGTCAATATACAATCAATAGAAATCTTACAACCTTAGAAAGCTTATTTGTTTCTTGTTACTATGAAGCCGGAGAATTCAATAAATGGGCGAAGGGTTCGTTTCGTTGGCCTGAAGTCTTCGCTATTTTAATCTACAGCAACACCACCGCTTGCAAAATAGACAATGAGCGGCGTTGAATTGAGACGTCACCCAAATCACAACTTTCCCTATCCACAGGTCATTCCGCACAAACAGTTGTGTATTTACATTTGGGAATGCACAACTCCATTTGGGAATCCACAGTCTTGAAAGTTCATTTAAATTTCAAAGAGAGCTGTTACTCAAAATACAATTTTCACACAAAAGCAGCAATTGATGGTTGTTTGTTATACATTTAAAGTAGTATCATCAAATGAAACTACAAAAACAGGAAATGTAAAATCACAAATATCAAGATTTACAGTGGCTGTTTCCATGGTTTTAGCTATTACCATCAATAACCCAAACTGATCCCAAAAATTCATAATAAGAAAATCTTGATTTGTTTGATTTCTCTAGTCCCAGTCCCAACGAGTCCATATATTTACATGGTTGCAAACTATGAATAAAATTTAAAGAGTGGAGTGGAATTATGGCTTGGTTTGGTATCATTTTATTGAACATTCGTAAAAGTTCATGGGTGTGCGCAAATGGTGATAGATGCTGTTCAAGCATAACTTCATATAAATCACATTTTTGTCTCCTCCGGTGATCGTTTCATGTAATCCCGAATCGCTCGATGTAAAGGCAGCCACTTGTTTATCGACACCTTGATTGCTTCGATCCATCTGTAAAAAAACATAAAATAAACAAACATTAATATACCTTACGGTGGTATTGAAATCAAACATTTTTTCATCTTCTTTTCAACCTTCACCTCGTGTTCTCATTTGGGTTTTCCGCGCGGAGAAAAAAAGTCTTGAACTCGTCCGATGGAGGTTTGAGTTCAATGGCAGATTTTCTGGAACCAAAGGTATGCTCCTTGACCATGTAACCATGAAGGTAGATGCCACCTGTGGGCACATATAATCACATACTGATTAGCGACTCATTTGTGAATTAAAGGATAGGTTCGCCATTTTTCAAGCCAGGCTTTATGACAGTAATCTTATTAAGCTTCCTCGTTTCTGTAAAGGAGATTAATTTTTTTATTTTTTTGTGTTTAGGGTTTCACCCCATTGGACTTTCATTACAGCAAAAAGCTGCATTTTCTCGGGTTGTGCTGTGAACAGTAAATTTTGGGAACCAACATTTTCCGCCAATAATAACAATAACAATGAAGAACAACATTTTAACAATATGTTCCCACCCTTCTAGCTAAACTTATGAAAAGTCAGCCTACCCAGCGCGTGAGTTGAACGGATGCCGTTGTAGAAGTAGAGGCAGCCATCTTTGAGGATGCAGTAGTGCTGTGCCCACGCATCCTTGTTCTTATCAATTTGATGAAGCAATCCCAGACAATCTGGGTTCTTGACTGCCAGTGGAGGAAGATTGGAGTTGTGTCTAGTCACGTCAACCCACACATGGTTCTAGACACAGGATTTAATTTTTAAGGTTAGTGTTATTGCCTTGAGGCTTAACATAGAGCTAGTATGGTACGACGTACGATGGGGTAAGAGCCTAAAAAATATCATGTAAATCCAACTTTGTGTTGTTGCTACTGCGTGTATGAGTAAGAAGTCAGTTAATGTTAATTTTATTGAGGCTTTCTTGGCGATGGTTAGAGTGGAGGAGGAGTATTGTATGGTAGGTTATTTTTCATGCTGCGTTCAGTCACTGTTAGTCTCCAAGTCAGTGAACTGAGTGGGTAGTGGGATGTAACAGCCCAGAAGGAGTGACAGAGGAGTTTAACAGGTACACCGTGCCAGGGGGTGTGTAGGTTGGTCGGCGGCTCACCGGTCTTTTCAGTGCAGTAAGAACAAATGTGGTAAATCTCACTTTTGACATATTTTGCCCAGTGTAGTCTTATAGTCCTATACATTACTTTGTAAGAGGTTAGTAGGTTATTGTTAAAGGTCATAAAGAATATATGTTTTTACCTTTTTTAATCCAGAGGTCTGCATTGGAGATGATAGGATAGGTCTTGCTCCAGTTTAAAGTTTGGGAGGAAAAATGTGGAGTCCATTTTGCCTGGAGTTATGTAAATTTACAATACGCTTTTTTGGTCTTAGAGCATGCAATATTTAGAAAATCAAGGACTTAAGCAGGTGGCTGTTAATTATTATGGTTGTAGCAGGGTCACCTTAAAAACTGGCCTGGAGGAGTTGGTAGCCTGACTGACTTAGTGTGCATGTGGTGGCGGAGCGCACAACATTAACCTTTTTTTTGTAGGAGAACCAAATGGTAAATGTTGTCTGTGGGCAAGCATAAAAGGCTCGCCAGAGTTTCATTCGAGAGAGAATCCATCCGGCTCGGTTCTCTCCCAGACGTCCTTGGCAAGTCTGGTCTGATGCTGTTCTTTTGTAATAAACCTATTATTTTACTCAAGACAGCGTCAGCGGTTACTTCTTCTTCATCAACACATCAAATTCATCAAGAAACTACAAAAACATGTGTATTTAATTGTTTTAAATCTTGTGAAACGCATTCGGGGATTAATTATGCAAATACTGTCCAACAAAAAGTGTTTATTGGCACACCTCTGATTGTACTGAAAGATAGGCTTTTTTGGGGGAGCTTGTCAAGCTATTTGTTTTTCAAAATTCTGTGCAATATTTCTGTCAGACTTTTATTTGAATTGACTTATTTCTATAGCTTTTATAGCCTGTACAAATTTGCAAGTTATTGACCCATCTGGAAGATTATAAAGAACCTTATAAACCAAATAAAGAGAATAAATACAAGTTTGAATAAAATAAAAAAATACTCTATATGACTATTATTTATAGTGGTGCTTCGTAATGTAGGCTTAAAGTTTTTACTTTTTTTCTGTTGTACATTGAAAGCATATATTTCGGATCACAAGGAGGCACCATCGGAAATTTTGCCAAGGGTGCCATGTTTGCCAGGGCCGGCACTACTTGAGTGGTTTGTAAGTTTTGTCTGTGCGTCTGAGCCAATACCAGGAAAACCTGGTAGGAAAACCAGGAAAACCTGGTATTGGCTCTTTATTTCTGAAACGGTGTGCTCATCATGGATGTTCTTTTGGTGAAACTCCCAAGCTGGTGTAGTTAGTTGTATATTTAATACTAGAACCTTGCTTACCCGTAGTCACAGAGTTGTTGTTGTTGTTGTTGTTGTTGTTGTTGTTGTTGTTTTTGTTGTTGTTGTTGTTGTTGTTGTTGTTGACATTGGCTTGGATGATTTGTAATTGTTTGTAATGGTGTAATAGTTGGTTATGGATAGAAAATATTACCAATTGTATATTTAATTAACATTCAATTCACAAATACCTGTGTAACGGGATGAACAGCTTTTTCCATCGCCTCCAGCCACCTAAAACAACAAAAATACAGATAAATGAAAATTGAAATAGACAGAAAATGAACCACTTAACCACTTAATTATCTTGTTATAAGAAAAGACAAGATAAAGATACTTTATTAATCCCCAATGACACATACACACATACACACACACACACACACACACACACACACACACACACACACACACACACACACACACACATATATATATATATATCATCATGTGGAAATATTTATTTACCACAGCATGACAAAAGTTGTTTTATCTTTTATTATTTATTTAGCATATTGAATTAAGTGCAATATTTTTTGAGTATTTTTATTTTTTTGTCATTTTTTACATCATTCTTTTTTGGTCGTTACAGCAACAAAGGTTCTCCACACTGAAAATACTGTATAAATACCTTTTCATCTCCTGGTTTGAAGTGGCGCAGAGGAAAAACACCTGGTTGCTTGTCTGGGGGCAGAATTTGAACACAAACGGTTTCCCGAGGCTAATATCCAGTCCTACTTCCGCTCCTTCCATCTTGACTGCTGACAAAGCGTGTCGCTTCCCCTCATCCTAAAATTAATATTTGAAACAGGTTTTGTATAGAGGTGGATTCTGTCAACCTGTGTTTAACCTCAGTTGCTGTGTAATTCCTAGTTAACATATGGGTTTTGCCATTGTTCAACCCAGGCCTTATTAAAATGTTGTTCCCAAAAAATTTGGAACTGTTCAAAGCACAACATTGTTGAACACCTTACTATTATCAAAATGTACTGTCCTGCTGCAGCTTTTCACTGACGCAATGGAGTCCATTGGGGCTAACTTTTAAGCCTTAAAAACATGTTAATTCAACTCCTTGGAAACAGAAAGCTCACAATATAGTCTTTAGACAGTCTTTGACAGACTTAGAGCTTCCCCTTAAATAGTGACTTGAACTGACTCATGTTACCTGCCCTGTGTCATCATGCATCATTGATACACTCAGGGGGGTGATAACAGACAATTCCCATGCAGCACCTTGATTTCTTATTAGGGCAGCCTTTTTTGTCTCATGGTGTTACTAGAGCCAACTTAGTGACTGAGACTGTAATACCTGGTAATGCAAATGTGTGTTTGTTTCTTTCGTGAACCATTTTTGTAATTATAAAACAGAAAAAAAACTACACAATCACAGCCACACATGGTTTCATGGACATGATGGTTAGATTGCAGTACAATGAGTTGATGTGTCAGCAATAGAGTTTCTCTATGTAATGTAACAGATCACTAGAATGTGTATGCCAGATGTATCAAAACATAGTTCAGGCATAAATACAGCATTCTGAAGGATTTATTTCCTCTGGCCGGTTAAATATATATTTTTTACTGTTATTCTCAATGAGAATAACAGTAAAAAAGAGACAGAGAGACACCCAGCATTTGTCTTTGTGCTACCATGATATGCATAGGGTGCTGTGAATAGAGTTAATAAGGCTCTGTGGTTGGTTGACCGAGGTCATGAAAGTCTACTGTACAGTATAGGTTGACTGGGGTATAACTAAACCTATTTGTTGACTAGGGTCATGTAGACTGTGAGAGAAATTGCAGATGATCAATGCTCATGAAAGATATTGCTTTACAACCAAGCGATGTCTAAATGCTAAGGGGCATATTTTTTTTGGTGACTACTCCCAACTCCTCTTTATAAGGAGATCTTACGTTCCTGCACACAACTGGCACAACTGTTTTAGTTTTTATCTGTTTTTCTAGCTCCTAAAAGGACCATTTTTGTAAACACTCAATGTATGCGTTCTTTTTATGATAGTGTTTGATGTATTTGTTTTTTAAACACGTTTTCAGCTGTTACTGAAGGCAACAGTCAATCACATGGCTAGTCTCAGAATAGACACAACTTTTTCTCTGTATGTAAACTGTTTATTTCAAATGTAGAACTAGACTTATCAGATCACTGTTTTGAAGTACATCTGTATCTTTCTCTTTATTCTACAGAATAAATATCTTTTATACTCTCAGTTTGTTTTCCTGTAGCAGGCAGATTAACCTCACCTACCACACAGTGAGAATTCTCCAATAACTTGGCAATGATGATGAGATTCTCTGGTTGGCTGTGTTGGACCTCTTCATGTCCAGGTTGTGTGCACAATGGCAGTCAAGGACCGACCGGACTTACTGAGATATTGGGTTGATCAGGATAATAGTTGCAAAAAGCTTTAAGTAAGCCTAGGTATTGTGAAAAAGCTTTGAGTCAGCTTAGATATTGTGCCGATCAGAGAAGATGGAAGGAAAAAGCTTTGAGTAAGCTTCAAGATTGCATCGATCTAGAGAATCGTTGAAGAAGTTTTGTTAAGCTTAGAAATCCGCCCCCCCTCACCCAGACAGACGTGTTGCCAGCCGCACAGGCTAGGAAGGGGAGTGGAAATATCAGTCTGGAGGACTGTGAATGAAGTTGCCAAATTTGTATCAATCAAGACAGATGGTGTTTTTTTTCTGTCTGTCTGTTTGTTTGTTTTTTTAAATATATATATTTTTAAATATATTAATAAATAATAAATTCGGCATAATTGAATACATAATTATTAAACTATAGGTATATAGATTACTTGACCCCTCTATAGCAAAGTGTTGAGAGTAGTGAGCAGGTTATTATTCTTGACCCCTCTGAAGCAAAGACTTGAGGGCGAATAGTACTTTTGATCCCTCTGTAGCAAAGTGTTGAGGATGGTAAGAAACTTCTGGAGTATTAATAACTAATCCAGTTTTGTGCGGTTTACTAGTTTAAGTACGTTTTGAATAGTTAGGGGGAGGACAGAATTCAAAGGCCCATTGTGTGGTTTGCTTTTGTGTTTACTCTATTTGTAGTGATAAACTTCACATGAATCCTGGGTGACTTATTGGTGTCTGGAGCGTGTGAACGCATGGCCAATAGATCACACTGGAACTCATATGGATGAAATGAGTTCAGAGTGACTTTATCAGTGTCTCGGTTATGTTAGCTACCTGCCTGATAAAATCTCAATGAAACAAGTGAATGCATAAACACAAGATAAGAGTGGTATGTGTGTTGTACATAACATGTCAAACTAGCTTAACACATGGGTCCCTGGTGAAACAGTAGCATTATAATCAAAAATACCTGGTGTGATTGCTGGAAGAGATTGCAAGGCTTTAAATTCATTTGAAAACAGTATAGCAAGGCAAGAGAGAGATGTAAAGATAGTTGATGGACTGAAAGGATTATGTAAGTTGATGAGAAAGGCAATGAAGGAAATGCACAGAACAGAAGGTATTGGAGGCTGATGATCCGCTGTGGTGACCCCTAACGGGAGCAGCCCGAAAGAAGAAGAAGATGAGAAAGGCAATGAAAGTGGAAAAGTTGGCACATGATGCATTTGGGATTTTATGTTTAGGATGGAACTTGAAGCAAAGAGAGTTGGGAATATCATTTTAGTAAGATATTGTTTCAGCAGAGAAAACTGCAGGACTGAGTGATTTAACCAATATTCAAATGGTACACTGTGATTATGGATAACTAGTGGCGTTTAGCACACTAAATGGAAATCTAATTGTATTTAAGTGCCAGTTAAAAACAGTAGTCTATGCTGAGGTACTATAAATAGATATTGAACGGTTTGAACTGTTGGATTGTGTTCAGCAAGATAATTGTTATATTCATCAAAGTGGTGTGGTGTTGGAGCAGGTTTTAAGTTGCTGGAAAAGGTGTCTGTTGGTTTATTAATACTACTTTGGTAAAGGCAAGGAGTATGATGAGTGTTTGTTTTCAGAACTGTAGTTTGTGCTTTGTAAATAGATTTTATTGCAAAGCATTCCAAATTGATAAAACTAAATTGATCAGGATAAATTGGATACAAAATATATTTTTGTGATGCGCGGAGAGCAGATATGAGGCATAAGAAATGCATTCGTTTTTGGTTTATAATTTCTGTTCTCTTTTTGAGTTCTTTGTTTCGTGTTCTTGTGTGAAAGTGATCTGCTGGTTGAGATAAAATAACTCTCTTTCTACCCCACAGTGAGATAGTTTGCAGTATTACAGCAGTAACAGATTGGCGCAACAGCATAAAGCATTAGTAATTTGGTAATTCTAAATTAAAGCATATGGCATCTGGCTATGTTATTGTCATATATATTTTTTTTAAGTAAATATATTAACTTCATTGGAAATGCCAAATAACCTAGCAATTTCCCTAATCAGACTGCAGAATGATGTGACTTAGAGTTTAATACTCCCTGGCCAAAAGGTAAGACAAGCAGTTCAAAGCTGAACACATAATTCATTAGATGTTTTAGAAGTTAGATGACACAAATTGACCATGATATAATGGATAGTTAATCAAATATTGTTGATCAATGCCAGTCAGGTTTCTGTTAGCTTGATGACTGCTGAGATCTCAGGCTTATTGTTTGAAGTGATTAATTGTACCTTTAAGGGTATAAGTAAAAATTATATAAAAATTAGGAATATTGTATTGAAAGCTAAATTTTAAAATGTTTTGGTATGTGAATCACATTTTTTTCCTTACACTATCTAGTTGCTTAACTTATTATTAAAGTTATGTGGAGCCTCGGGAGATGTTTTTTCTGCCATATTACGGAAATACATTTTTAGCTGATTTTGAGTTTATTAATGGCAGCTCATTAATCCAAATGTTGATCATTTATTGATCTGCTTGTGTCGTTTATACACAGGAGGATACATAGTTAATTCCCCCCCTTATAATTCCAGCCAGCACAAAAGAACGTTCACAATTTGAGTCATGACATTTCATTTATTATTTTTTCTTTTCTCCTCAGGGTCACACCCTAGCATGGAATTTCCTGGCTGTCGTGCTTATTGTGATTTCGGATCATGGAATGAGGCAACGCTCGCTGAGCCATTAGACGGAGAATGTTTTTGTTGCTTTCAAACTAGCTTTTCACCTGCTCCATGTTGGCTTTGCTGGATTACTTTAACTGTGGATGAGGGAGATGGGTTTATGTTTGTTGTCTTATTGCAATCTTATGGAGTGCAACTATGAGGAGGGATTTTGTTTTGTCTGTCTGTCCATCATCTGTTTTTTGTATAAAACAGTTTGTCTATTTTGTACAACCAGTTGTGTTTGTGTTTCTATCTGTTGTAAGCTGTCTTTTGTTTTATTTTGATTGTATGACTGTGATACGGTGTGGTGTAGCTGATTAATGAGATATAGAGAACATCCGTTTAATGTTTTGATGTCATAACCCTCCCATTCTGATCTTCCTATTTGTGTTATTTACATGAATGTACTTGACCCCATCTCTATAGGAAATGTTGGAGCCAACGCAGCCAACAAAGCCGCCATACCTGATATTGCTGCTGCCTAATAATGGTTGTTTCCTCCTCAGATGAGGACACAGGATTCCTCACTAACCTTGTTTTTCGTCTACTCGAAGGCATTCCGCATTGAACTATTGTTGTGGCAAGCCAAAGTTTGTAGTGGCAGAGCCACTTGGTACTGTATGATCCACAGGGGAGCTGTATCTCCCCCGCTAGTGTTTCATTGCTTTGCTTGTTTGACATACAGTATGGTAACTACCATTTGTCAAAAATGAGGGATAGTTAGCGATTTAGGTAAACATTATGATTGTGCTCAGAACAATGCAGGAAGATGCAGTTTTACTACCAGTTTTCTGCATTCTATTCCAAGTGCTCCTTTCAAACACCTCATGATGGACTTTATCAAGCTGACTCCCTGTCATGGTTAAAATATTGTTCAGTGATAATTGTTTGTAATGTTTGTAATTGTTTTTCTTAATGGAATCCCAGTGAAGGTAAGCTCAACTGAGTTTCATTCCTGCCATTTGTGATGATCGGAATGCAAGGATGATCACATGGTGTGACCGGACTGTCCAAGCATGAAGTGCTGACCGGGAGACCAATGCGATTCGGTCTGTCTTCTGTCGACAAAAGCCACACATGAATTACATCACGCAAACTAGTAGTGATCAGATGTTCCAGTTAGTATTTATTACTTTTAGATTTTACTTAATAAATAGATTGTGTAGACGGGATTATGTTCAGGCAACATTCGAGAAATGCATTCTAGGAAAACTTGAAAACCCTGCACAATTTACACACTGTCGGTTAATTTGTAGCTTAATCGATATTCTATGGACATTATTTCCTACATATTAGACATTGTTATAATATTATTCTGTTATAATATTATTCTGTTGCATGGTTGTTATAATTGAGGCAAAGGATTCCTTTGCCTCAATTATATGAAATCATAACATGAGTGCATTTTTCTTTTGTGTTGTTCCACTGGGAACAACAGAAGGGAGTGTGAGAGAAAATGCAGATGATTCATGCTCATGAAAGATATTGCTTTCCAACCAAGCGATGTCTAAATGCTAAAGGGAATTTGTTTTGTTTAGTGATTATTCCCAGCCTGTCTTTTTCAGGAGATCTTACATTGCTGCATTCAACTGTCACAACTGTTTTAGTTGTTATCGCTATTTTTTGACCTCGTAAAATGACCAATTGGAGAAACACTCAATGTATGCTTTCTTTTTATGATAGTGTTTGTCTTTCTTTGTTATACATGTTTTCAGCTGTTACTGAAGGCAACAGTGAATCACATGTCTAGTCTCAGAATAGGCATAACCTTTTCTCTGTATATAAGCTGTTTTTTTCAAAGGTAAAACTATACTAATCAGATCACTGTTTTGTAGTGCATCTGTATCTTTCTCTTTATTGTGCAGAATAAATAACTTTTATACTCTCAGTTTGTTCTCCTGTAGCAGGCAGGTTAACCTTACCGACCATGCAGTGAGAATTCTCCAACAAGACCTATTGGTATGGTTGACTATGGTCATGTTGGCCTACTGGTTGGTTGACTACAGTCATAGTGGCCTAGTGATTGGTTGATTAGTGTCAAATAGGCCTACTGGTTAGTAGACAAGGGTCAAATAGGCCCACTGGTTGGTTAACTAGGGACAAATAGAACTACTGGTTGGTTGAATAGGGTCATATTGTCCTCTTGGTTGGTTGACTAGGGTCATATTGGCCTACTGGTTGGTTGACAGGGCTCATGATCTTCGTCTTCAGCATATAAAACATAATTGAATTACTGACCCTCGATGTCTACAATTCTTCTTGCAAAGACTCTGTCAGAAGTGTGCCCAGTTCTCAGGCAAAATGTACACTTGGAAAAAGTGTCAGCGAACTTGTTTGTGATAATTTGTTTGCATGAAAAGTGTCTTGTTGCATTTGACCCCCCCAATTTAGTTTGTAAGGCTTTCACAGAGTCAAACATGTCAGTGATCACATGATCTCGTCCTTGCAGGTTTAGTTTCAGCATGTTGCATGTTGTTTCCTTTCATTTCTTTGAAATGACAAATTTCCTCATACAATGAAAAAAATTTTCATTCACAATCACATTTTCCCCGACTCACACAATGCAACTCTGCGTGGCAGGGCAAATCAGCATGTCCCGAATTCACCTTGTCAAGAATGAACTGAAATTGCCAGTGAAATTGCCATCCATTAAATATAATTTGAAAGCCCCTAAATTGTTGTTAAATCCAACAACAAGGAAGGCAACTGACTGTAGCCAACGTGGCGCTTTGATGTTGAGGTGTCTTGGAATGTGTGGCGTCCCAAGACAGTACTCATTGAAAGCCAGAAAACTGGTGGTAAAACTGCGTCTTCCTGCATTGTTCTGAGCACAATCATAATGTTTACCCCTGACAAGAGGGGCAGAGAAGAAGCCCCCTCCTCTCTCTCTACATTCTTAGTATGATAATAGAAAATAAATAAATAAATGAATATTAAAATAAAATAAATAAAAATAAATAAAAATAAAATAAAATGAAATTGGAACATAGAATGAAAATAATTAATTAGAGGTGATATTAGATTGTCTAATGTACTCTTTAGATTTAGATGCGTTGTATGAATAAAAGTAAACATTGCTTTATTTCAAATGCGCAAGAAATAAAAAAGCTGGTAATGTATGGCTCATTGAATTGTATTATAGTATGTATAAGAATGTAGAGTGGTCTTAAGACACTGAACTCTTGTGTTGTTCTTTTTGTTTTTTCTTTCTTCCTCTCTTTTACTTTGCTGAGTGAGAGCTGGGGGAAAGACAGCGAAGATGGAATGTGTCTGAATTGGATCATCCAAGGGGCAGATGACAAGACATCTGGCAGTTCTTCACAGACACCGGAAGCTTGCAGATGACATGAACAAGTGAAGTTGCTTTGATAAGTGGGAAGCTATTGGTCTCCTTTGGGGTTGGTAAATTCATTTGTTTTTGGTTGAGTGTGATTACATGGTGCTTTATAAATGTTTTTTAAATAAATCAATTTAATTTACAATAAAAGAAATGGATACAAAAATTACAAAAGTAATCACTCCTATTGATGTAGTGCGAAAGAATAATCCCCTTATTAAAGATATTGCAAAAATATCAGGAAAATGGAGCAAGTGGTGGCCTGACATTGAAAAACCATGGCCATCTGAAGGAACTCTTAACCCGGATGTGATTAAAACAATGCAGGCACTTGTGTCCACATAAAGTAAATCAAAAGAAAGGAAAAAGAGGAAAGAGACGCACGGAGAAAAGACAAACAGAACTTGGCATTTTACAGCTGTTCGTAAAGGAGGGACAGACATGATTCGAAGCTGCAAAAGAAAAAAGAGAACAAAGTAGACAAGAAATAAAGACAAATTAAAAGGAAGCAGAAAATTGATGGAGAAGATTACCGCACCCTTCTCAAATACAGCATCTGTAAAGAAGCCCCTGCCTTTTGAGAAGGAGGTGAAATTCACTGATGTTTATCCCCAGCTCCCAGTGATGACAACAGAGGGCAACTATCTCTTCAAAGATGAGGATGAGCAAATAATAGAGATGGGCAAGGCTACAACAACCATAAAGATGTATCCGAGCTCCAACAGTACCAAGGGAAGGAACTGTTTGGGAAGCAGACAACAAGTCAGAAGCTTGGAAATAGGAGAAGAGAGTGTGAGTGACTCGGACGAAGCTATTGGAGGATACGACCCCGCAGTCAGACGGATGTTGGCTAAAGCGGAGGAAAAAGGAGCATGACCGGAAGGAACAAGACCAGGAGACTCTCAAAAAACTCAACCAAATACAGTTGGTGGATAAGAAGAATGAGGATAAGAAGGCCAAAGAGAAGGTTTATAGATGAGCAGAACAGAAGGTATTATATGTAGATAATGCACTGCGGCGCCCCCTAACGGGAGCAGCCGAAAGAGGAGGATTCTTGGTGGTGGAATGAGGAAGTAAAGAAGCAGCCATGAAGATAAACACTGATGACATTGAGAAAATTGTGCCACATATGACTTTAATGGTGGCTGAAGGATTTGAGCAGAAGCATATAGGAGAAAGGATAGAAGAAGCTACACTAAGACACACTAACGCTGCACTAAGAAAGAGAAGTTTATATGGGTCAAACAATTACCCATGGACACAGAAGCATCATGCTTCTGTGTCCATTCATACAATTTCATCAATGAAATTGTTGCATGCAATGATGAAGCCAAAGGAAATAGCTGTAGCTAAGTGTGCAGCACACAAGATGGAAACGTCAAGGGTTACTCAAGGTAACAAAGCAGCGGATGAGGCTGCAAAAGCAGTTACAGCAGCAAACAAAGCAGGCAAAGTTCTTCTTGTCACCCATGAAGTGGACTTGGAAGATAAAATCACGCTCAGAGATGTGATCTTGATGCAAGAAGCGGCGTCAGCCATAGAAAACAATTATGGACCAAGGGGCCACACAAGAGCCTGCTGGTCTGTGGAGAAATCATGAAGGACTGATGGTAGCACCCCCTGACCTACTAGGTCTGATGATTCAGGAAGCACATGGGTTAGTCCATGTTGCAAGGGGGGAGGTAAGAAGAAAAATGACCTATGTAACGGTGAGAGAGAGAGAGAGAGAGAGAGAGAGAGAGAGAGAGAGAGAGAGAGAGAGAGAGAGAGAGCACATCACCAGGGGTCCCAGTGATAAGGGAGGTGAAATGTGAACGGTGACCTATCTAGGGGAATTAGATGGTCAACGTTGTTTCTGGACAAGGATAAAAGAACCCGCCTGAGTTTCATTCGACAGAGAATCCATCCGGCTCGGTTCTCTCATAGACGTCCATGGCAAGTCTGGTCTGATGCTGTTCTTTTGTAATAAACCTTTTATTTTACTCAAGTCAGCGTCAGCGGTCACTCCTTCATCAACTCCTCAAATTCATCAAAAAACTATAATGTACTGTGCCAATTGAAAAGGTAGTTCTAAATAAAATGTGATGTTATTATAAAAAATACACTCATGGGAATATAATGTGAGTTTCCAGTTTCCATTCAAGCACAATGAAAAGCTACAGCAGAGTGGTACATTTCTCAATCGTAAAGCTTTCAGAGTGGCTGTGAGCTATGTGTGTGCTATGAACAGTTATAAATGATCGGAACCGACATTAAATAAAAAAAAGGCCTGGATGGAAAAATTGCCAACCTATAATTTAAAAGGAATCACTCGTACAATGCTTACCCGTTTGTGGCGGTAGTAGTAAAGGTAGCAGTCATGTGTGAGCACAAACCACCTCTTTCTCCAGCCTTTGATAATTCCAGACTGGGTGCGCTTGTGAAGATAACCGCGGCATGATGGTCTCGGGGAGTTGGGGTTGCGCCCAATGTCGGACCCGATGGTCAAGGTCAAAACATCAGGACCTGAGGAGCCAGCAAACAGCCAAATTTGAGCTGTGTAAGAAAAATACAGTGCCCTCCAAAAGTGTGGGAACACTAGAATTTTATTTATTTTTGCAACATACTCAAAGCATTTGGATTTGAAATCAGAACATGAACATGAGGCAATTGTACAGACAGTCAGCTTTTTCATTTCATATGCATATTTCATGCTTATTACACTTGTTCAGGTTATTTGTTATATATTTTGTATTCGGCGCCGATTGTGGGCAAATTTAACCTGACCTAGGAAAAATCGTTTAGCTAAAAAAAAAAATATTTTTCTCACTACATAATATCATTTAACAGTCAAAATGTAACTAGGAGACTTTTCTTTATATTTCGTGAATGGCTAGATAATGTCCATATAAAAGGTTTAAATGACACATTTCAAGAGGGAAAACCATGCATTCTAGGGGATTTCTGTGCACATGCAACTTTAATAGATACACCTAACGGATAATAGCGACTAGTTAATGGATTCATTCACTATAATAGATTATACTTTTTCCTGTGATGCAATTAGGTGGTGCTCCCAAGACCAATTATTCTGGTATACTTGACTAAATGTTTGCCACAGTCCTTTTCTTGACATCATTGGATTGCTTTATCTTTTGGATATAATCTAGTTGGAAATTTCCAGATACGGGTTAATGGATTTAAGCCAGATGTTGCCTGACTCCAGATCTAGGCCGTATATATTGTATGTAGGAGTTCAGTTATTTTTTCTGGTGTTGGAATAAAACTCTGGAATAAATTATAGATATCCACTGACAGTATTCCATGCTAGTAGATCTACAGCAGGGGTGCCCAATACGACCATTGTGATCGACCGGTAGATCGCAGAGGTAGTGTGGGTAGATCCCGCGCCATTCAAAAAAAAAATTTTTTTTACCGATCTGAACAACATGTTCAATGAGCTCAATTTAGAGCTGCAAGGAAAGACAAAACCGTCGTCAACATGATCAGTTCAGTCAATGCTTTCAAACGAAAAATGCAACTTCTGTCCTCAAAGCGCCATGATTTGGGGAACTTTCAAAACCTTGCATCAGAGCTGGAGACACAAGGGAAGATGTGTACGCAACTTGACAGTGGGCGCTACACAGAGCAGATTGAAAACTGTCTGTCAGACTTTCACAAACGGTTTCAAGATTTTGCTTTACTCGAGCCAATCACTACATTTATATGCTACCTATTGAGGGAAGATATTAGGGTTGATTCACTCGCATCAAAAATTGCAACACTGTTTCACCTCAAATCGTCTGCAGTGGAGGATGAGATGTTGACACTACAGGCTGACATTAAGCTCAAGTCCAGGGCTCATGGAGAGTTTTGGACTTACTCACAGAGGAAAAGTACCCAAACATGAGGAAATCTGCTACCTCCTTGACTGCATTATTCGGCTCTACTTATTTATGCGAGTTCGCTTTTTCCTACAGATCATTAAGTCCAAATACCGTTCCACCATGACTGATGATCATTTGGAAGCCTCCTTGAGGCTGGCTACCAGCAGCTACTGTCCAGACGATGCAACCCTGCCCGACTCCATTCAGTGCAAGTCATCAGAGTAAGGTAGTGACCATAAATGAATTTAATTGTATTGTGCCGTAAGGGTTCATGCAGTGATGCAAGATACGCCAACAAAGTACATATAAAGTATACTATATATATATTAAATATATTTAGCATTTTTTTAATACAGGTAGATTTTCCATTCATTTCAGATT
Organism: Zeus faber; assembly: GCF_960531495.2. Lineage (NCBI taxonomy): Eukaryota > Metazoa > Chordata > Actinopteri > Zeiformes > Zeidae > Zeus > Zeus faber. The sequence continues at coordinate 4,492,558 of NC_137204.1, forward strand.
CATTTTGACCTGGTAATTTTAAAAGTAGCTTGCAAGCCGAATAAGTGTGGGCACCCCTTATCTAAAGTATAACCTGCGTTTCAAAACATCTCTGCCATCTCACCATGTATTTGACATATTTCAATTGCAGAGATGTTCACTTGAAGGTACTTCTCTAATCAACATTTTCGAGATTGGCCTGATGGTGGCGCTATAAAAATGTTTAACATTTTAAAAGGCCATAACCATTATGTCTTATGTCTAATTCGCACGAAACAGGAGCATAAAATAGGATTTGTTTTTTAAATCAAATGCCATCTGACTTTTAAGTGGCTCCCGACCATGTATTTGATGTTTATCTGTGCTGTGGTCACTTATGGGTAATATATTAAATGATCTTTTTATCACCAGTCAACCAGAAAGCCAACCCCTGTTTTTCCCATGTTACAATTACTAGGCTGTAGCATAGGTGTGCCTATTTCATATCTACTATTTCAAACAAATACTATTTTTTGATATTACTTATATATATTTTCTCCTATACCGTAAGTAGCCCTAAATAGGTCATTGTAGTACCTTGTCTGGCCAAATCAGCAGCCTCAGAGTGGGGAACGCTCGTCACGTCAGTACCATTGACAGCCAAAACGTAGTCTCCTACCAACAGGCCTGCCTCCTCAGCTGCTCCATCTGAAAAATACAGAGTTAAACGGTCTACGTCATTTACGGCAAAAAAGAAGCACCTTCGCAAACGTTCATATTCCCGAGAAGAGTTTCAAAACGAATGGATACTCCAGTCAGTTTTGGGGGGGAAATTTGCATTTTTTTATCTCACGCCAAAACATTAGTGTCCCTTGAGGAATTTTAGGATGACATGTTTAATACTTTGTTAAATTGAGCCCGACATGCTTTTACTCACTCGTGTCCACCTCCGTGACCACGATGGGTTTCGAGAACTGGATTCGGAAACCCCAAGCGTACTCTCTCGTTCCTTTGTTGATCTTGACGGTTCTCTCGCGAACTAAAAAGGGAAGAAAATTTGTTATAAAGGGTTAGAAGATGTAAAATAAGTGTATGTCAAATAAGTGGAAGGTCAACCAAGGTCAACCAACCCTACCCAGGGAAGCTACACCTTGGGATTTATGTCCCGCTTTTCTATCTCCATCCGTTAATTATTGGACAGATTGGCTTCTCTTAAATTAATTCTATATATATGTATATATATATATAAATATACACACACACATGCATGCACGCACACGCACACACACACACACACACACACCCGCACACACACACACACACACAAACACATACATCAACATACGTATCAACATACAATAACCTTGGAGTGAATTAAGGCCTGTCCCTTTTGATTTAAGGACAAAACAGCTTACTTGAGATCACACAAGGACGTGCGCTCAGTCCGTGGGGGCTGGCAGCCGAGCCAACGTCATCTCCCCTGTAGATCCATGCAGTAGAGTGGAAAGTCTCAGTGTAAAAACCCCTGTTTTCGATCTCTCGCATTGTCATATCTATGGAGCGAGTATCCTCAGAAACTGGACAAAAGGAAAAAACATAAGAAATGAAATACATAAATTGAAAATAAATAAATACATTTGAAAACAATGAAAATAAAGCATTAAAATAAAGATTATTTTTTCCACTTTTGAGTAGAATTGTGCGTATGTGATTATTCCGCAAATTTTGATGCTTGCCATATGAAAATTGACAGGACAGAAAATCATGAAAATTACCCTAGATCGTTTATTGCTAACATCATCATCAACTGTCCAGTGAACACATCTTTGAAAACAATTTGCTTTTATCCTTCCTAGATTTAACCCAAAGGTATAATATCGGTGGCCACGGCTTACTTCAATTCCTTCAACTACAGCAGTCTCAAAAGTTCAAATAAAATTAAGGAACAACATCCTACAATCACGTCTGATGATTGAACATCTTACTCATGTCAGAAATTTCAAAAATCCCTTTTCCAGAATATACAAACTTTTCTTAAAAACAGATGACACTTTAACTTTACCTACCATGGAATGGGAAAGAGACCATACTGTTCCCACCAATATCATCCTGTGGAAGCTTATTTGCAACAACACCTTTTCTATGATCCGCAATTCTAAAAATGCATCTCGTCCAATATCAGATTCTGAACAGAGCTCATATCACCCAAAACAAAATATTCAAAATGGGTGATGTGGATAAAGACGTTTGCTCTCTCTGTTCCCTTAATACCAGAGATGACTACTTTCATGCCTTCTGGCTCTGCCGGCCTATCCTAGCATTCTGGATCAACATCACCAAGAAGCTATCAACCCTTCTGGGTTGCAGCATTCCTGGGGCCGTGCTTCTCGTCTGTCCCAAAATTTGAATCCAACTCATATTAGCTGAGAACGCAAACATTCACACACCAATCCTACTTCGAACAACACTCCACCAGACTAGGTTATGCGGGGCAGGAGGGATGAGAGTGATTCAGGTTCGACTTGCTTGAAGGACTCGCACCCCCACAATTTTAACTGCAATTGCCAAAAGCACACATTGAGCAGTGGGGTCTTCCTTGGTGCCGGGGCGCTGGTGGGTTGGTGTGGGGGTGTGGTTGGCCGGGGGGTGGGCGGGTGACGCCCCCGCCGGCTGGGCTGGAATGTTGGCGGCTGGCGCCTGGTGGCTTGGTTACCTGGTGGGGCTGCAGAGAGCGCCCCTGCGGGTGTGGGTTGGGGTGCGGGGGGCGGGTGCTGGGGGTGGTGGAGCGCCAATATATATGGCAGCCTGGTGGTGTCAGTGGGCGGGGGAGGCTAACATCCCCATGCACCGTGCTGAGCACACTCAGCTACTGTACGTGGATGCGCGCTGGGGGCTTGTGGCTCGAGGCCCGCCCCCCTGCAGCGGGGCGGGCCTCGCCCTTGCGCGGGGCGTAAGTGGGCATGGGGGTGCCACCGGCTCGCCTGCGGGGCGGGCGGTTCGGGCGGGGTGTCCGCCAGGGTGGAGCCTGGCCTGCTGCCTGTGGCCCGGATTCTAAGCCTGCTGCTGCATCTTCTGCTGGGTTGTATGTGTCCGCCACTGGGGTACAGTGTGTCCTTGTGCTCCCTGGGACTAGGTTATGCTCCTTGGGCTTCTGGGCTTTCTGCTTCTCTGAGGCCCCGGAGGTCTTCTGTGGCTGCTTGGCGGGGTGCTCGGAGCTTTCCTGCAGCTGTGGGGTGTCTATGCAGCTGCAGAGCTCGGGGGTGAGTTTGGGGCCCTTTCTGCTGCTTGGAGACTCCATGACATAATACCGATCTTATACACCAGAACCAATTGGGATAAGTCCTGTACACTCACTGGTGGACAGATCACACACACACACACACACACACACACACACACACACACACACACACACACACACACACACACACACACACACACACACACACACACACACACACACACACATACAGGCGGTCCCATCACACACACACACGCACACACCACCAACACCTGCTTTGAACGCACCCCAGCACCCTCCTCATATCATTCCTCTCCTTTCTTCCCTAATTTACTGCCATAACTAGGACAGGAAGAGGCCATGTGCCCAATTGCTGTTCCAGGTTTTCCTGGACCTGATTAACTCCTTTTCAATACATGTTGTCATCCAATGTTTATGTTTTCTGTGTAAATGTTGTTTGGTTCTATGTTTAATTGTCTCACCCATGGTAAATCTCCCCTCTTGGAGTAGTGATTAGTTGTTTATAGACACATGATACACACATGATAAATAGTTCTCCAAAGAGGGGTATTGGTGGCCGCTCTGTATAACAAAAATCTGTGCTCTTGTCATCCTATAGGTCATCCACAGGACAGAGTTATTGCAGCAGTTCTTGATGATTTAAAAATTAATAAAGAGTTGCATTGCAGGTTGAGAACTTGAACTCTACTTGCAGACTAACCCTGTCCTAGAAGCAATAGCATTCAGATACACCGTGTTGTATGCCTAGCATGCTCACAGCACAAAAAAATAAAATAAAATAAACAAAAATTGTCCAGTGTACAATCATGTATATAATGTTATTCAGCTGGCTTTGAGATATTATGTAAAAAGGCAGCTAACTAGGAATTTTATGTAATTCAAGTGGAATGGTCAGGTTGTTTTTTTTGTTTGTTTTTTGTAGCTGAACAAGTGATTTTTCTGTGAAAAAAAGTTAATTAGGATTGAATCAGAATTCTAGTAATATAAAAGATCGCTCAGTATAACAGCGGTGGGTCACTATATAACATGTTGTCAAACTGTATTAATATCTACCTGTTCATATTCAACGCAGTTGTAGTTTTTATTTGGTTGAATAGGTGATATATGTATGCGCGCGTTGCATAATCCACTAACTTGATCATTTCACTTATTATACCACTTCTGATTGGTTACTGAGAGAGTCTTCAAGACAAGATGAGATAACTCTCTATTATTCCTTGGGAGGGGGGGTTAATGCTAACTCGATGTTGACTTAAAGTTTCCTAAAGTGGGGCTGCTTTTGTGATTTTAATAAAAAGTTTCTGTACATGCAGAAATAATGTGCATGAATGTACATGCACAATAAAAAAATGTCACTCAAGTTAACTATGCAGCTTGAAGATGTTCTTGTGTTTGACGTACATGGGCCAGACGTGACCGTCAAACAGACCGGGCGGGTCTGGCACAGTGTAGTTCCTTGAGCACCTCCTCTTTTTGCATTCTTCATATGGGATGGAAATAAAATAGCGTTGGTTCAGTACATATTCAGCTCTCATATTCAGCTCTCATATTCAGCTCTCATATTCAGCTCTCTTTATATTAAAGAGATATTGTTGAGTGTATTTAGCAAATTCTATATATAAAGGAAGTCTGGTTGTAGCCGGCTGTGACTGTGATCTACATTGTTTTGATATCCAACAAAAGGCAAGACAAAATTAACCATGTTGTTTTTGCTTTTACAAGCCATACTTGCATGTAAGATGAATGTGGCAGTGGCTCAGTTACCAAATCAGAATTTACAGGAAATAAAGACCCCTTGCAGTTTTCATAACTGCTGCATCCAAAAAGGAATGCTTGCATAGTATTCAGTGCACAAAATTAGCAAAAGCCAAGCCAAAAGTACCAGGATGATATGCTTCATCCGGTGAAATAGCGAGTCACTGTCTGGTTCATTGTGCTCCGTGATTCATGTGTATCTTGGCAGAAGCATATCTATTTCTGTTACCCAGACAAACATACTAGTTTCCAGTCTACTGAGAGGTACCTGACTCTTCTGTGATGTAACTGGTTATAGAACTCCCCCCTGCCGAGCTGCATTGCTTGGACTCCTTGAAGAGTTTACGCCTCTTTGTCCAGTGGTCAGAACTGCTGCTATCCGAGTCTATGTGGATAGACGGTTTGAGGTGCCCTTTAAGCTCCAGAGAAGCTGCAAAAGTCAAATAAAACATATATGTAGTGATGCAGAGCTATGTTCAAATGCCAATTATTGTTCACCGATCAGCCACGACATTAAAACCACCAATGATAACCACTAATATTGTGTAGCTCGTCCTCGTGCTACCTAAACAGCTGTGACCTGAAAAGGCATGAACTCTACAAGACCTCTGAAGTGGTCCTGTGGTATCTATCACCAAGACATTAGCAGAAGGTCCTGTAATATCCCTTTCCCACTGCACCAAAAACTGATAACATCTGCTAACATCTGACATTTGTCATTAGTGGGAAAGGTTACACCCGGATTTCAGTCCCTGGACAAATGACCCTGCAATAGTCACAGTATTTATCGTCTCCAGCTCCCGTCGGCTCAGATGGAAACATGACACTCAGGTAGATACGCACATTTTTTGCCCCTTTAGAGGCATGATGCGATACACGTTGAAGTTACGGACGTTGACGTGTTAATAGACAGGAATATCTGTGTATCATTCGATCATTTCATAACCGATTTAGAATCCAAAATCAAAATGTGAAGTTATTGACTTTTTTTCCCACGTGGGACCATTAAATGTTTTGAGTGTGGGGATTGCTCCGTGGGGACCACAGTTGAGAACCCCCACGCTCCCCGCCGGACTCCAAGCAACTTCAGCACTGCCCCAAGCTGGTCTCCGAACCAGAGGAGCGTCTCCACTTCCCACCGTCGAAGGACCGGCATCAGGGTCTGCCGGTGCGGGCATGGACACTTCTACTGTTTTTTCCCAATCACACTGGAACCATGACATGCCCCTTTTCCGGCGTGTTTGTGACATCGAATGTGACACACCAAAAAATAAAAGATACTCTTGACACTTTTGATTACACTCTGGAAATGGGAAAGGCACCCATTTTTAGTGGGTTTACCCACATTTAAAACTGCTAATCTTGGTGTAAAAACAGTAGAAGTTGCAAGGTGTGGCCCCCATGGATTGGCTAATTTCTTCCAGAACATTCCACCCTAACCTTGGCCATCCACATGATGTAGAAGAAAACATGATTCATCAGACCAGGCCAACTTCGTCCATTGCTCCATGGTGCAGTTCTGACACTCAAATGCCCACCAGTTTTCCTTCCTTGGAGGACTTTTGGTAGGTACTAACCATTGCATACTGGGAACACCCCACAAGACCTGTTCTTTTGGAGATGCTCTTACAGTCGCCTAGCCATCACAATTTGGCCCTTGTCAAAGCCACTCTGATCCTTACGCTTGCCCATTTTTCCTGCTTCCAACACATCAACTTCAAGAACCAACTTTTCCCTTGCTGCCTAATATATCCCACCCCTTGACAAGTCCCATTTTAACGAGATGACTCACGTTTTTTCCCTTCACCTGTCAGTGGTTTTAATGTTGTGGCTGATCGGTGTATATCTTGTCTGTCTCAATGAACCTTATAGCTTACATTTGAACATGCAATATTTTTCGGCGTTGTCAGTTTTGCAGAACTGCTCGGTTTCTTGATTAGTCGAGCCATTTGTTGGTCTCGATGTTCTGATACTTGGCTGAACATCCTCAATAACTTTGTTCACCTCCATTGAATTGACCCTGTTTGTTTTCGATATAGACGTGACCACCATTTCTTCAGAGGTTGTGTTGAAGTTATCCTTGGCTTGTGCTTCCGGAGAACAACCTTCTAAAAACTCAGAGTCTTTTTGCAGTGGCTGTCGTTCCAATGCGTCGACTGTAATAGTCAAAACAGAGGGCTTTTGGTGTAGTGAATGTGCAGAAATTGGACGATGCCGACTTGTTTGATTTGGCATTGCCATGGCATTCCACGTAGCCATGTTCTGTCGTAATTTGGGCGCATTGTTTTCTAATATGTGTTCCTCGGAACCACTGAGTGAGGGGGGGATTACACGTATGACTAATGTTTGTTGAGGAGGCTTGTCTGCAGCTGGTCCTGGACTGGGACACCCTTCCTCTACCAGCTCCTCATCAAAACCACTCTCTGCTACTTCACTGTACTCTGCTGGATCTCCGCCCTCTGCGGCTTCCAGAAATTCAGTGTCAAAAAGATCCTTTTCAAAATCAATGTTATGCTTGCCACAGTTTTCAAGTTGAACTTTAGGATGTTTATTGACCCCTAATGCCTCCTCAGAGGTGCTGTCAAGGTTTTCAATGTGTAGGGGTTCAATGAGATGCCTTCCCATGTAGCCTTCGAAACTTTCCAATTCGTCGTCGTCATTAGAGCTTCCTTTGTTTGTTAAAACTTGATGAAGTGGAGAAAATGTCTCACCTCCCTGGCCGAACCTTGAAAGTCTCTTGGCTTGAAGGGAAAGAGATTGTATGATATAAGAAGAGACGGAATCTGCGGAAATGGATTCCCGATAGAGCAGGAGATCCTCCTGCATCATACTTGGACCCTCCGACATTCCGGGATATGTCTGGCGTCTCCTTTGCGGTATGGAACATGTTCTGTATCGAAAGGTGGAAATGCTGTTGTTTCGAATCCAGTTTTCGTTCTCGTGTTTGTTGACAAAATCTTTGGTAAAGCTAGACCTGCTAATGGACATGGAAGGCCTCATGAACATGGGCTCAAAGTTGTCAGATTCAGATAATTGATCAACACTTTGCATCACATTAGTGACTTCATCGTTGTCTGCCAATTTGTGACAACCAGAGTTTTGGTAATGCATTTGTTTGTGTGTACAGTGAAAATTATGTTTACAAGAGGAATTGCAAGAATCAATCTTGAAGGAACCAATATCCTGTGTCAGGTCCTCTAAAGAGTTATCTGCAAACTCGTGCGGTGGGGGAATGTCCCAGGACTGATCACTGTCAAACCTTTTGTGAATCAACGCCGTTGTCCCATGAGGTGGAAAATATGATTTTGCAGGTAGGCTGGGTGACAGTCTTGCTAATGCAATGTCTCCATTACTTTGACAACAATTTTGGCAACAGGTCGAATTCTCAGATTTAGACGGAATAACATATTCTGACATTTTCAGACTATCATGATTATCACCTATGTTTCCTAAACAAAATCTGTAGTTGATGGCTCCATTCAGATTTGAAGTTTGTTTCAATGAGTTGGAATTAGCCATCCATCTCCTTGGGCATTTGCTCTCAAAACGAGCCTCGGCACGCTCTTCTGTTTGATGCGAGTGAACACAAGAGGTCTTAATGGTTGACATGGGTACCGAGATATCGAGCTGGAGGATTTCTTGAAATTCAAACTGCACACATGAGCCTGTGCAGTTAAATTTTATCGCGTTAGTAACCACCTGTGTTGATCCTAGCGTGTTTTCATACGTCGGCTCTTGCGACTGCTGAAATACGATATTTGGGGATGAATCTTTGTAGTTATCAATAGATACAAACGTTACGATCTTCACAGATCTTCCCTCTGTTTCTACACTTCCTTTATGATTCTTTTGGCTTTGAAAGAAATTCAGGGAATAATCTTCATCCTCTGTGCATGGTATGTTGTCATCCTCTTCGTTTGGCCCAGACAAAGCGCTTTGTGCTCCAAAAATGATTTCACCCGATTCATGGATACTGTCCTGATGAATGACGTAGTTTTTCTTGTGCTTCTGAATGGCAACTGGTGAGATGCTCTCTGTAAGTCAAGCACATGTAAGATGAACATACAGTTAATTTAATGCTCTTGAAACTTTGGAATTTTAATATTAATACTATAAATAATAGTCTAACCTATAAATAGTAGAACTTTGTTATAAATTTATCAAAGCAAACCACAAACCTAATTTCTCCAAAGGAAACAAACTTAACTCTGCCAAAGACAAATGTATGGATATCCAAATGTATTACATGGCTCTGTGGTATACTCTATTCTGATTTGTCAATAGAGGTAATAAGAAGTTTGTTATTTCTGAATAGTTACTGCTGATCTGCTAATAATGGTGGCATGGGCAACCACCTCTCCGTCTGGTTTCATGTCTCTCGTATCACTTTGTCTACAGTTGGGTCATACTACCATAAAACATGTCTGAGATGAATGAATACACATATTCACAGAGAATGTGAAATCATTAATTTCAATATTAAAGTACACAATGCCTACTATGGAGCCCACTTCGTTTTTGTTTGTTTGTTATCTATTATATTATTATAGTGTTTTTTTCCATGCTTTTCTTTTCAGAACATATATAACCATAACACAATTAAAGATAGATGTCATGGTAATGAATGCACTTTAGATTAGCTAAGTTAAGTGTAAAATAGTGGAACGCTCAATGACAGTGCAAAACATGTATACTCCATCACGACATTCCCTCACAGCCTCACTACTCTTTCTACATACATATATACATACAGTGGGGCAAAAAAGTATTTAGTCAGCCATCAATTGTGCAAGTTCTCCCACTTAAAAAGATGAGAGAGGCCTGTAATTTTCATCATAGATTCACTTCGACTATGAGAGACAGAATGGGGGGAAAGAATCCAGGAAATCACATTGTAGGATTTTTAATGAATTAATTGGTAAATTCCTCGGTAAAATAAGTATTTGGTCACCTCCAAACAAGCAAGATTTCTGGCTTTCACAGACCTGTAACTTTTTCTTTAAGAGGCTCCTCTGTCCTCCACTCGTTACCTGTATTAATGGCACCTGTTTGAACTCGTTATCAGTATAAAAGACACCTGTCCACAACTTCAAACAGTCACACTCCAAACTTCACTATGGCCAAGACCAAAGAGCTGTCAAAGGACACCAGAAACTAAATTGTAGACCTGCACCAGGCTGGGAAGACTGAATCTGCAATAGGTAAGCAGCTTGTTGTGAAGAAATCAACTGTGGGAGCAATTATTAGAAAATGGAAGACATACAAGACCACTGATAATCTTCCTCGATCTGGGGCTCCACGCAAGATCTCACCCCGTGGGGTCAAAATGATCACAAGAACGGTGAGCAAACATCCTAGAAACACACGGGGGGACCTAGTGAATGACCTGCAGAGAGCTGGGACCAAAGTAACAAAGGCTACCATCAGTAACACACTACGCCGCCAGGGACTCAAATCCTGCAGTGCCAGACATGTCCCCCTGCTTAAGCCAGTACATGTCCAGGCCCGTCTGAAGTTTGCTAGAGAGCATTTGGATGATCCAGAAGAGGATTGGGAGAATGTCATATGGTCAGATGAAACCAAAATAGAACTTTTTGGTAAAAACTCAACTTGTCGTGTTTGGAGGAGAAAGAAAGCTGAGTTGCATCCAAAGACCACCATACCTTCTGTGAAGCATGGGGGTGGAAACATCATGCTTTGGGGCTGTTTTTCTGCAAAGGGACCAGGACGACTGATCCGTGTAAAGGAAAGAATGAATGGGGCCATGTATCGTGAGATTTTGAGTGAAAACCTCCTTCCATCAGCAAGGGCATTGAAGATGAAACGTGGCTGGGTCTTTCAGCATGACAATGATCCCAAACACACCGCCCGGGCAACGAAGGAGTGGCTTCGTAAGAAGCATTTCAAGATCCTGGAGTGGCCTAGCTAGTCTCCAGATCTCAACTTTATAGAAAATCTTTGGAGGGAGTTGAAAGTCCGTGTTGCCCAGCGACAGCCCCAAAACATCACTGCTCTAGAGGAAATCTGCATGGAGGAATGGGCCAAAATACCAGCAACAGTGTGTGAAAACCTTGTGAAGACTTACAGAAAACGTTTGACCTCTGTCATTGCAAACAAAGGGTATATAACAAAGTATTGAGATGAACTTTTGTTATTGACCAAATACTTATTTTCCATCATAATTTGCAAATAAATTCTTTAAAAATCAGACAATGTGATTTTCTGGATTTTTTTCTCTCATTTTGTCTCTCATAGTTGAGGTGAACCTATGATGAAAATAACAGGCCTCTCTCACCTTTTTAAGTGGGAGAACTTGCACAATTGGTGGCTGACTAAATACTTTTTTGCCCCACTGTATATGATTTTTTTACCAACGTTGATACATTGTTACTTGAGGTCCGTCCGCTTAAATTTGCTCACGTTTACTGCTGCTGGAGCTCTTCCTCCTCCTACTGCTCCGTCGCCTTCCCCTTCTGCTCATTCTTTCGGTTCACTCAGCGTTCGGTGTTCTCTGTATTGAAAAATAAAAGTCAGTGAAGGTCGATGTAATAATTAAGTTACCTAATAGTTTTAATTTTTTGTGGGAAGAGTGATGGTTTTTGCAGAACATTTGACTGTATATGTTACCTCGATATAAATCCACATCATCCATGTCATGTGTTTTTTAATTTCTGAAGTTCCTTTCCAACACCATACAGCTCATTACTACTTGCGGATAAGCTGCAGGTGGACTACCCCGCTATTTCTTGGATTACAAACTATATGACCAGAAATGACCTTACAAAAGTGACTAGTTGGTCATATGGATTAAATGTTAAAATGACTTGCCATAGAGTTCAGACACAACACCATTAAGATACTTGTCACATGCAGAAGTGCTTTGACTACTCATCTATTGCCAGTGTATTTGGCTATTGGAGGTCTTCTCTGCCTGCTGCAAATAAGACGTACAACTCCTCCTCTGGTGGGATTGACCTTGGTGATCTCAGTCAGACAGGGGGGTATTAAACTAATTTCCCATTTTTTGTTTAATATTCCCATTCCCATTTCACAAAAAATGTAATTGGAAATGTAATGAATTAAAATTAAAAAATTATGGTTTATATACAGTATATATATAACATTGTCATAGCCAATTCGCTTCCACTCTGGTACAGGGTACATACATACATTGGATACATTTCTACAATGATTTATGGATTTTCTTATATATAATTATGCAAAATGACACAACTTCCTATTTCTGTAAGAATGTGAAACCTATACAGAGGTTTATTGTTGATTTATTGGGTTTATGGTATACTGCCAATTTCCTATTGTTGATTTCTAAGTTGTTTGTTATTTCAAATTTTTTAATAATTAACAAGTTGACCGTTTTCTTTTTTTTTCTGGTTTATTATCTATATCTATCTATCTATCTATCTATCTATCTATCTATCTATTTGTCTATCCATCTATCTATCTATCTATAATTGTCAACCACAAAAAATGTTTACTTCCGTAACCTTGTTCTTTATTGAATGAGCAGATACAACATACTGCAAAATATAGTGACTTTGACACAAATATGTGCTTTTAAATAAAAAAAATATATATATTGATTGCGCAACCAGGACATCATTTCATGGTAGGTTTCTCAGCAATATCCAATATAATTTGAATTGATGTATAACAATATATGTGAGCTATCATTAGGAAAATGGTCAGGGGTATTGTAAAATATGTGTGATGAGTATACTTAAAGGGCTAAAACTCAATTCTAGGCTGGTATGGTCCTTTAATTATTGTCATGGTCCTTTAATACAATTGATGTAGGCCAGTGGTTTCCAAACTTTTAACAGTCATGTAACCCGTGAGACACTCTACATCGTACTGAGAACCCCGAGCACCAAGGACAGCTTACTATAATGTTTATTGTCTGTAAAGAAAAAAAGAAACAACACACACATACGCACACACATACATATATATACTGTATATATGACACAGAATAACCAATAATTCCTGCTTTTTTTTTTGGATTTCGAACAGTCTGCACCTAAACTCACACACAACATAACACATAAGTTAAACAAAACTGGTCAGTTACAAAATCGACACTTGTGTGCGTGTGTGTGTGAGCGATCAAAATGACTATCAGCGCATGAGACAAAGTGAGAGAATACTTCCATCACAATAAATCTAGTCATTGCTTGGGGCAAATATAACTAATGACTTTTAGTTATAATTATTTTAAATTAGTTAGTTTATTATATACATTAAACTAAAACTTAGCCGATTCAAGGTTACAACTGTGGCTTTTACATGGCAGAACCCCTCACTCAAGATGCCTTCCCCGTGCACCTGCATGCACTCAATCGCCAAAATAATTATCATTTTAAAATGAAACCAGTTGATTTTTCTTATTTTTAACATAATTAATGGATTGTATAGGCAGGATATGTTCAGGCAAGATATGAGAAATGCATCCCATAAAATGTACTGACCCTGCACGAATGGATATTTTATGAACATAATCCCTTACAATATTAGACATTGTGATAATATTATTTTGTTGTCACACTAGGGTGCATGCATTAATCTTTTGATACTGAGACTGCAGCTGCTATTCAACAGGACTGTCTGCGAAGGTAAATCACAGATTAATTTTGCGTACCCCCTACATCGATTCACGTACACCTGGGGGTATGCGTACCCCACTTTGACAATTGTGGATGTAGGCCTATACAGTATAATTTGTGAAGTGAAAAAGAAGTCCCATATTACAGTATTACAGTAAGTGTAGTTTGTTCCATGTGGTATGAAGAACCAGTTCACAAAATGTCCTTAAAATCAATCCCTTGACCCTAAATACAATTTGCTAAAATGGAGATATCGCTTTCTTAGAAGAAGGAATTAAATGAAATGAAAGAAATGTGAATGTTTTTATCGGAAATGTGAACGTTTTTAGGTACTATATATACACACACACACACATATATACAGTATATATAACATACTATATTTAATGTTTTAACATTTTAGGTTATGACAAAATGTTCAAGTTACAAAACAAATTTCAAAATATATTCAAAATTTATTTAAAATACAAACAAAAACATTCTCATGCCTAAACTGTCTCTAAGAAATCTAACATAAAACAATTCACGACATAATAATATATTCTAGTGTAAAACCTTTAAATTCCACAGTATTCAGAGTCATTGACACACTCATAAACACTCTTTTGTTTTGTTTTTAAGCAAAAGAATATATATATATAATATATAATAAATAATCAATGTCATGACTTACCTAGTGTTACTAAATCTTTAAATTCCAAGGGAATACATTGACATGTGCAGTGAAAATCGTCCTTGAATAAAGACCGCCTCATTTCCAGACACCCCACATCCCCTGTGCCTTTGAGACTGCTCCACTTCATGCTGATACTATTCTCAACCCAAAGCAGCTTACTACATCTAATCCAATGAATCACCGATGGAGCCATTAAATAGCTCGCCAGGGAGTCCGTAGCCAAACATTCACCCACATTGTGTATGATTCAGCTGGATTTCGGAAAAATACATGTTTCTATATCTTAATTTGAAACAATACCTAAGTGGATTTTACCATGTTAGAGGAGAAAATTGATCCAGGATAATCTGATATCACAGATTAGTAAACTGTAGCCACAAATTACTTTTAAGTATTTTACTTAATTTTACTTTTAAAATTAAGTCACCCGCGCACAAAGATGATTCATCCGTAAGAAATCCGAAATTAGAAATGAGAAATCTGTACATACAGATTATTAAACCATAGGCCTAGCCTCAAATTAAAAACCTGTGTGCATGGATAAGTGAACTGCATCAACATTCCTAATATCCTGCTGGTTAAATGTACCGCCAATGGGCCCCATTATTTATTTTCCCCTTGATTATATAATTTATAATATTATTGACTTTGTATTATTAGTTTATATATTTATTTCTATAATAATATATTAAATGTATCTTGATAATATATAAATCTTTTCATCTTTTCAGCAAATGCAGTGACTTGAAAAAGACAAGGTATAGGGCATTTGAAGCTGGCGTCACATTTCTGGAGCAAACAGTCACATTTGGGGGATCACTCCCATTGACCGTGAAAGTCGTTTCTGCATTTTTGAGTCAAAAGATGGCTTGGAAGTTCTGTTCTGTGAAAAACTGCCACAGAAAATCTTGCAACCATCTTGTGTGAAACCTAAACCCTTCTTTGTCTTCCTTCCTTTCTCCATTTTTGTACATTAAAAAAACATATATAAATATATATATATATATATATATACATCATTTTTTTTTTTTTTTTGTAGATGGGTTTGTTTTCTTTCTTTTACGCAGTGCTGTTTACTTTTATTTATTTATTATTATTATTATTTTTTTAACCAGTGCTGTCAGGATGCTGTTCTCAACCTGCAATGCAACTCTTTATTAATTCTTAAATCATCAAGAAGTGCTGCAATAACAATAGAGCACAGTTTTTTGTCGTACAGAACTGCCACCAGTCTCCCTCTTTGGTGAACTATTTTTCCATGTTTGGGTCTATAAACAACTAATCAATACTGCAAGAGGGTGAGAATCACCATAGGTGAGACAAATAAACATAGAACCCAATAACAACATGTACATGGAAAATCACAAACAGAGAAATAAACAACAACATGTACATCGGATGACAACATGTATAGAAAAAACAGAGTTAATGAGATCCAGGAAACCTGGAACAGCAATTGGGCACGTGGCCTCTTCCTGTCAAGGTTATGGCAATAAATGAGGAAGAAAAGGAGAGGAATTCAACCAGGAGGGTGCTGGGATGCGTTCAAAGCAGGTGACGTGAACACGTCTGTGATGAGACCGTTTGTGTGTGTGTGTGTGTGGGTGTGTGTGTGTGTGTGTGTGTGTGTGTGTGTGTGTGTGTGTGTGTGTGTGTGTGTGTGTCTGTGTTTGTGTGTTCAAGTTCAAGTTCAAGTTCAAGAGATTATTTGTAACATACATATACATACGGTCATACATATATGCAGTGAAATGTCATGACACCTGGTGATTACGCACAATAAGCTCTATAAGCTCTAAAAGTACAAAAAAAAAAAAAAAATGTGCGTAATCGACACAAGGTGCTCGCGCAGGCAGCCGCAAGGGGAGGCGCCACAATCGCGATTCTGCGTTCTATAATTATACAATAGCATTAATTGACTGTGTTGTATTAAATATACATTTAAATTCTACCGTAAACAGAAAGTGAAAGGGCGATTTTACAATCATTTAAAGTCCTGCAGTAAATGAAAGTGAAACACTAGAGAGAGACTGATCCAAGATGCTGAAGGTTGTGTGTGTGTGTGTGTGTGTGTGTGTGTGTGTGTGTGTACACGTGTGTGGTTCTGGTGTATAAGGTCGACACTATGTCGTGGCGCCTTCAAGCCGTGGTAAGGGCCTTGAAGCCACCCCGAGCCCCGCAGCCGCACAGACATCCCATGGCCCTGGGCACCCCACCCCGCAGCCGCAGAAGACCCCCGAGCCCCGAGAGAAGCTGGAAGCCTGTGGAGCCCCAAGGAGCTCAACCCAGTCCCATGGAGCGCGAGGAGATCTCACACCCCTGAGGCGCACAAATACAACCCACCGCCATGTACAGGCACAAGACTCAGCAGATCCCCCCTCTCCCACTGACACCAGCAGGCCTCCAGATATATGGGCCCTCCACCACCCCCGGCACCCAGGGCACCGGCAAAAGAGAAGCTGCGAAGCAGAAGCAAAGCTCGACAGCAGCCTCCCGCACCCCAACCAACACCCACAACAGCGAGCGGCCCCCCAGGGGCCCAGAAAGGCACCTCTGCAGCCCCGCCAGGTTGCAGCACACCAGAAACAACCAGGCCAAGCCGCCAGTTCTCGAGTCCAGCCGGCAGGGGGCCCACCCAGCCGCCAACTGGCCAACCACGCCCCCACATCAACCCACCAGCGACCCGCCACCCCGGAAAACCCCAGTGCTCAATGTGTGCAGTTGGCAATTGCAATTAAAATTGCTGGGTTTGGGGTGCGAGTTGTCAAGCAAGTCGAACCCGAATCACTTGCACTCCACCTGCCCTGCAGACCCTGGTCTGGTGGAGCGTTGTTAGGAGTAGGATTGGTGTGTGAGTGTATGTGTTCTAGGCTCATTTGAGTGGGATTAAAATTTCTGGGACCGACGAGAAGCACGTCGGGGCAGGAGTGTGATGGGCAAGATCACAGCTGCCCGCCACATCCCCACCAACATAGCTCGCACCCCACTTGTCACGCAAGCCCGAGGCCTATTTTGTGGTATATGTACTGAGTATGAGTTTTGGCACTGGGCGGGATAGACGAAGTGCAAGCAGATCAACGCAGGTGCGCAGCAGGCTGGAAAGCGTCCACATGGACCCCCACCCTTGGACCCCACCACAGCATAGCAGAACCACCTCCCGTACCCAGAGGCACCCAACCTACAGCGACCAGACACAGGCGCAGAGCGAGCCACAATGCGCCTCCGCCATGCCGGGCAGCTCGGCACCCCAATCAGGCCCCCCTACCCACCCACAGCCCGCCCCCCTATGACGAGCCCCCCCAGCGGATTGGCTCAGGGGCACCTTTCACTCGGCGCCCTGTACCTGCTAAGTCCCTGTTCAGGTGCCACATGTGGGAGTCTCTGTCCAAAAGTAGGGGTTTAGGAAGGGAGACGGAGTCCTTTTTGCTGTGGGTTGCCAACATGGCAAGAGTTTTTATTTTATCGTGAACAAAAGGCTCGCTGGCCAGAAGTATAAATAATAATAATAATAATGATAATGATGATGATGATGATGGTGTTGGTGGTGGTTGTGCGGATCCCCTCTGCAAGACAGACAAACATTCAGAAAGCTCCCTGTCCCGAGTTGGACCAATCAGCGCCATGCAGGTGCTGATTCGGCCGATTCGAGGCAGCTTGGTGGCCACAGGAAAGGGAGCCTGTCATGATCCTCCTCTGCCTTGATTCCCTGTCTATCTGTTTCTGCCTCCCTCTAGCCCTTTCTAGCTCCCTCTGTCTGCCTCTAGGTCCCTCTGTCCTTCTCTGGCACCATCTGTCTGTGTCTGGTGTCACTTAATTTCCCTGTCACTGCACACCTCTCCCCAGTCAGTAATCTCACCACCTGTCTCCACCTTCCTCATCATTCCTCTTGTATTTAACCTGGTCCAATTCACTCCGTCAGTGTTAATTCGTGCTTGTGTCTCTGCCTGTGTTGCCGCATGCGTCTCCACATGCCTTGTCGTCTGTTCCACGTCCCTGCCTGTCTCCCTGTGCGTGCCCGGGACTCTGGGTTCCTGATTCTCCGCTGGCTCCTCTGCTCCTGGTCCCTGAGTCCGGATTCCCTGCCTGGCCGTGAGTCCCTGCCAGTCCTGATCCCCCTTTGGCTTCCTGTTCCCGATTCCCTGCTGCTTTGAATAAACCCCCTGTACATACTCCCAAAACTGTGTGTCTTGCATTTGGGTTCCTCCTCTTGACCACCACTTAACAGAGCCGTGCTGTTGCCTGCAGCAAGAGCTTAACCACGCCCCTTGGTCCGCCGCATACCCCCACTGCCCGACTTAGTTCAGGGAGGTGTCCGGCCGAAAGCTGACCCCCCCCCCCCCCCAGAGTGAGAGAGAAAGTCAGCCACGACCAACTGCGCCGCCGGCCGATGGACCACCCGGAAGTTAAAGGGCTGGAGAGTTGGGTACCACCGGGGGATCCGGGCGTTTGTGTCCTTCATGTGGTGTAGCCACTGCAGCTGGCCGTGGTCCAAACAGAGGGTGAAAGCACGTCCCAAGCAGAATAGCGGTTGGAACCGATGGCCCACCGATTGCCAAACACTCCTTCTCCACTGTGCTGTAGCTCGACTCCCACTCTGAGTGCTTGCGGCTGAGGTACAGCACCGGCCACTCGATCCCCTCCACCTCCTGGGATAAGACCGCTCCCAGACCTCTGTCTGACGCGTCGGTCTGCAGACAGAAAGGGAGAGAGAAGTTAGGGTTAAACAGCACTGGCTTCCGACGGAGAGCTAATTTTAGCTTCACAAACGCCTGCTGGCACTTCTCTTACCACTAGAGGTCTGGAGCACAGTTTCGAGTTAAGTCGAACAAGGTTGGTTAGCTCCAAAAAGTTGGGGACAAACCTCCTGTAGTAGCCTGCCAGCCCCAAGCACTGCTTCACCTCCTTCTTGGTCTTGGGTCTTGGCGTGTTTCCGACTGCATTGGTTTTATCAAGCTGGGGTTCAAGGGGTTCCAGGGGAGTTTCAGGGTTCCACGACCGGTAACCCGGACGAGAAGTTAATCGACCCAGGGCATCGGTTAAGTGTCCAACTTTGACACCGCATTCACCCTTCGGTAGTCTTTGCAGAACCGGACCGACCCATCGGGCTTACCAACCAGCACGATAGGACTAGACCAGTCACTCGTGGACTCCTCTATCATACCCATGTCCAGCTTGGCTTCTAATTCCGTCTGCACAATCTTGCATTTGTGTTCGGGCAGGCGATATGGCTGAGAGTGCACCTTCACACCCAGGGTTGTCTCCAGGTAGTGGTGTATGAGGGACGTGAGGCCTGGCAGGGAGAAGATAACATCAGAGAAGCAACGCTCAAGTGCAGCCACATCTGCCCTCTGGGATGGAGGAACTGTGAGACTGGGGTCGCTTAACAGGGCTGCTGTATGATCGACCTCTTCGTTTTTTTTGTTTTAAAATTTTACTTTAAACCTGTGTCAGCATGCTGGGCATACAACACAGAGTATTTTTATGCCATTGCATCTAGGACAGAGTTAGTCTGCAAGTGAAGATCTCAACCTGCAATGCAACTCTTTATTAATTCTTAAATCGTCAAGAACTGCTGCAATAACACAGTCCTGTGGATGACCTGTAGAATGACAAGAGCACAGTTTTTGGTTATAGAGAACCACCACCAGCCTCCATCTTTGGAGAACTATTTGTGCTATTTGTGCTTTATCATGTTTGGGTCTATAAACAACTGATCACTACTCCAAGAGGGGGAGAATCCCCACGGGTGAGACAAATAAACATAGAAACAAACAACATTCACACAAAAACATAAACATTGGACGACAATGTATTGTCATCCAATGTATTGTCGTCCAATGTAAAAAGAGTTGATTATGTCCAGGAAAACTGGAACTACAACTGGTCACGTGGCCTCTTCCTGTCATAGTTATGGCAGCAAATGAGGGAGGAAAAGAGAGGAATGCAACCAGGAGGGTGCTGGGAGCACTTGAAGCAAATGTGGTGGTGTGTGCATGTGTGATGGGACTGTATGTGTGTGTATGTGTGTGTGTGTGTGTGTGTGTGTGTATGTGTGTGTGTGTGTGTGTGTGTGGGTGTAAGATGTCCACCGGTGAGGGTACATCACTTATCCCCATTGGTACTGGTGTAGAAGGTCGGTATTATGTTGCGGCGCCTTCAAGCAGCGGAAAGGGCCCCGAAGCCCCCCGAACTCTGCAGCCTTGTAGATACCCTACGGCTGCAGGAAAGCCCCCAAGTACCCTGAACTGCGGCCACAGAAGACCCCCGGGCCCCCAGAGAAGCCAGAGGGCCGTGGAGCAACCCCCACCCCAGTCCCGAGGAGCATTACCCAGTCCCAAAGAGCACGAGGAGACCCCACACCCCAGAGGCGCACACATACAGTACAACCAACCCCCAGTTGGATGCACAAGACGCAGCCGCAGGCACAGAACCCAGGCCGTGGGTGAAAGGCACCGACCGCAGGCCCAGATCCTGGCCCCGCGGCGACAGACCGACAACCTACAGCGATCAGCCACGGGCGCAGAGCGTTCTGCCATGTGCCTCGCCATGCCGGGCAGCTCCACGCCCCCATCAGGCCCCTGGTCAGCCCCCAGCCACCGAACATGCGGACCACAGAACAGAGGGTGGCAGACGGCACCCCCACCCACAGCCCGACCCCCCAGCGTGGAGCACCAACCACCTGGGGTACCTGTCCTATGGCGCACCAAGAGCGCCATAGGACAGGTACCCCGGCAACGCGGTGTGATGACAGGAGACCGCCCCCCACTGTAGGAGGCCACAAGGAGAGCACCATGCCTAGCACTGCCAGCCAGGTTAAGGATCCTTGTTGACAGGACTAGACAGAATGCCTAACCAGCCCTGGCATGATGGGCCACCCCCCACGGTACGCAGAAGGACACACAAGCCCAGCCACCCGCCCACCAGGCGGGCGACCCCAGCGGCGCACCGACCCACCGACCACGGGGTTGAGACCTGAACCAGCGACTCACACCCCCCGCCCCCAACCCGAGGCCCCAGAACCCACAACCACGCCCCGAACCAACACACAGACGCCAGCTGCAGGTACTCCCCAGGAGCACGTCCCCACCCCCGGAGACAGGCCAGCTCAACTCAGGTAAAGGAGCGAGCACCACCATCCAGACCCCTTTACTACCCTGTGGGGCCCCGGGATCCCCCACAAATACAGGCCTACGCACCATGGATGTCCACAGAGCCGCCCGGATCGGCCTCTTTTTGAACCTCCGGCCCAGACTCATCCGCTCAATGATCGGCGTGACCAGACCCACAGACGCTCCCTCCCTCCATTCTTTTAGGAGGCTTAGGTGATAAATCTGTGTCGCCCCCTGCCTGTCAAACTGTTTGACCGTGTGTCCACATATGCCCTTGCCATTTCGCAAGCAATTTAGAGCTGGACGTAGAGAGCAAAACACCTTGTCTCCTGGTGCAAACAAAAGGCTTGCTAATAATAATAATAATAATAATAATAATAATAATAATGACGATGATGATTATGATGATGGCGGTTTTTGGGCGCAGCAGGAATGGCGTTCTGCTCTCTGGCTGCTGGTCAAGTCAAGTCAAGTCACACTTTATTTATCAAGCGCATTTCATACCAGGGCAACACAATGCGCTTTACAAAGAAATACAAAAAACAAAAAGAGAATGTAGTTGTCAGCTGGTCATTACAAAAAAATGCCCCTGAAACAACAGCAACAACAAAAGCAGTGGCAACACAACAAAGACAACAAAAACAACAATAAAAGCAACTCCAACCATAGAAGCAACAACAGCAACAGCAGCAGCAACAGAAAACAACTACAGCAGCAACATCAGCAGAAGCCACAGAAACAACAACAACAGCAGCAGCAACATCAACACCAGCAGCAACAACAGCAAAACAACAGCAAAAACAACAGCAACGCACACGCAAAGACGTCACAGGACCGGGAAGTGGTAGCTCTCACCGGAACCGGAAAAGTCACTCAGGTTAGAGATGTGAGAGATGATTAAGTTGAGGTACAAGACTAGAGAGTTTTAAATTAAGGCACAAGGCTAGAGATGGTTAAGTCCAGGCACAAGGCTAGAGATGGTTATGTTTAGGCACAATGTCTGAGATGGTCAAGCCAAGGAACAAGGTCAGAGATTAAGTTTAGGTATAAGGCTATCAGCAGCAACGATACACCACTTAAGGTATAAGTTTAGCAGCACCAACAACAACAGCAGCAACGACAACACCAGCAGCGACAATGCCAGTCGCAACAATAGCAGCAACAAAAACAGCAACAGCAGCAGCAATAGTAGCAGCAACAGCACCACAGGCAACAACAGAAACAACAACTGGAACAGCAGCAGCACAAAAACAACAGAAACACCAACAGAAAAAGCAGCAGCAGCTCCAGTAGAAACAACAGAAACAGCGCACAAGCAAAGATGTCAACGGAACCGGAAGTGGTAGCTCTCACCGGAACCGGAAATCTCCTCATCAATATTGAGTCAACAGTGTGTACCATCTCATCTCAACGAAGTAACGCACAGCAAAGATGTCACCGGAACCGGAAGTGGTAGCCCTCACCGGAAACACAAACTTCAACAGTGTGCACCATCTCATCTTAATCCAGTCACAGTCCATTAATTAGCATCCCTAAATTAGGGGTCAAGGTTTCATTTAGACCTCGGGAGGGAGATCCTTTTGACTCTCATCTCCAAAAACACACCCTTCTCATGATCCTCTCACTATAATCTCACAACAGAAACAACAACGGCAACAGAAATAGCAGCAGTAGCAGCAGCAGCCACAAAACAACAACAACAGCAGCAGCAACATCAACTCCAGCAGCAACAACAACAAAAACAACAGCAAAAACGACAACAGCAACGTACACACAAAGAGTCACTGGAACCGGAAGTAGTAGCTCTCACCGGAATCGGAAAAGTCACTCAAGTTAGAGATGTTATAAATGGTTAAGTTAAGGCACAAGGCTAGAGATGGTCAAGCTTAGGGACAAGTCTCAAGATGGCTATGTTCAGGTACAATGTCCAAGATGGTTAAGTTAAGGGATAAGGCAAGCGATGGTTAAGTTTAGGTATAAGTCTAGCAGCAGCAAAAACAACACCAGTAGCAATGACAACACCAGCAGCAACGACACCAGCAGCAACACAGCAGCAACAAAAACAGCAGCTGCAGCAACAGTAGCAGCAACAACAACAGCAGTAAAAACAGAAACAACAACTCGAACATCAGCAGCTCAGTGCGAACAATCTGAATTCCCTAATCCAAATCAGGTAAATTTGGGAAACGATTCAAGAAGTAACACACAGATGCCGTTGAAATGGAAATTTAAACGGTGTGCACCATCTCATCTCAATCAGGTCACGGTGCTTTAATTAGCGTCCCAAAATTACGGATCAAACCTTCGTTCACACCTCGGACACCCTCGATCCTCTCACTGTAATCTCACAACAGAAACAGCAGAAGCTGCCACAGAAACAACAACAACAGCAGCAGCAACATCAACACCACCAGCAACAACAACAAAAACAACAGCAAAAACAGCCACAGCAATGCAAAGATGTCACCAGAACCGGAAGTGGTAGCTCTCACCGGAACCGGAAAATTCACTCAGGTAACAGATGTTAAAGATGGTTAAGCTGAGGTATAAGGCTAGAGATGTTTAAGTTAAGGTACATAGTTTAGAGATGGTTATGTTTTGGTACAATGTATGAGATGGTTAAGTTAAACAACAGCAGCAGCCACAAAAACAACAACAGCATCAGCAACATCAACACCAGCAGCCACAACAACAAAAACCACAGCAAAAACAACAAAGGCAAGGCATTCGCAAAGATGTCACCGGAATTTTGGCTTCATTCTTGCTCTCCAGGGACAGAGAACTAAGGTGAGCTGCAATTTTCTGTCTTTGAGCCTTTGCACCAAAGATGAGTATTTCTGTTTTGTCTTTGTTCAGTTGTAAAAAGTTCTTTGACATCCATGCATTAATATCATTAATACACTGAGTGAGTGAGTGTATGGGGAGTAGGTCATCAGGAGATAGGGATATGTACAGTTGTGAATCATCTGCATAACTATGGTAATTTATTTTGTGTTTCTTTACAATATGTGCCAGTGGGAGCATACAGAGGTTAAACAATAATGGGCCCAGAATCGAACCTTGGGGCACTCCACATACAATATCCACTTTGTTTGACACAAAATCCCCAATGGACACAAAGAACTTCCTGTCCTGTAAGTAGGTTTTGAACCTATTTAGAACCGGGCTAGATAGGCCAACCCATTTTTGTAATCTCGCTAATAAAATCTGATGGTCAACAGTGTCAAAGGCAGCACTGAGATCCAGGGGCAGAAGAACAGATCATTTTTTTGCATCAGTGTTTATGTGTAGATCGTTTAGAACTTTAATAAGTGCTGTTTCTGTGCTATGATGAGGTCAAAAGCCAGATTGATGGGTGTCTAAAAGGCTGTTTCAGGTTAGATAGTTGTTAAGCTGAAGGTAAACCTTTTTTCGAGCATTTTGCTGAGGAACGGCAGGTTGGAAATGGGCCTGTAGTTGGCAATAACTGTTGCATCGAGATTGCTCTTCTTCAGGAGTGGTTTAATGACAGCTGTTTTAAATGCTGTAGGAAATATACCTGATTGAAGAGAGCCATCTAAAATTTCTAATACATCATGTGCTAGGCAGTTAAAAACTGTTTTCAAAAATGTGGTAGGGAGGGGGTCCAGGCAGAAGGTGGAAGACCTGAGTTGACCAAAAATATCGTCCAGTCTTTTTATATCAAAGGGGACGAAGTGAGACATGCGAGATACCATATGATTACAAAAAAAATAATAATAATCTTTAAAAAACGACTGTGGGAGTCTCTGCCCAGATGTAGGGTTTTCGGGAGGGAGACGGAGGCTGGACAGTGCCGAAAATTCCGGCCCGGCCAGCCCCAAAAACTGCTTCACCTCCTTCTTTGTCTTGGATTTCGGCGTGGTTGCGACAACAACTGTCTTATCCACCTGGAGTCGGAGCAGCCCCCCCCCAAGCGGTACTGCAGATACCGTACCTCCCTCCGCCCAACCGCATACTTCTTTGGGTTGGCGGTGAATCCCTCATGCCTCAGGGACGCTAGCAACACACCCACATGCCGCAGGTGCCGCTCCCACATATCGAGGGAGTGCACCTTCACCCCCGGGGTCATCCCCGCATGGTGGAGAATATCGATAAGCCACGAACTACGTGCACACATGATGTAGGTCGCCTTCTGACTGACTGCTATCTGCCCGCCGACGCGCCAACTGCAAATTTCCACGGTCGTATATTGGTGCAGTCGGTCACAAGTCGATACAAATGTTCGCGACTATTGCTACTCGTTTCTTGGATTAGTCGTAAGTAGATGCAGTCGTAAGTCAAGGTATAGACAACACAATGTCTTTCAGATTATTTTAGGTCAATATTTCATTTACAAATGCAAACGGTCTGATGGCACCCCAAATTCCGTTTAGCACAAGTTCAGTCAGGAAGACTACCTACTTCACAGCAGGTGGTATTCTTCAGCTCTGGCATGAAGCTAACCAATCAGAGCCGGCCGCACCCCAGGAGGAGCAAATGTTATGGCTCCCACCAGTATTTGTATGGCTGCTTGCTCCCCTCTCTACTCTGTCATTTCAGATGCCGTACTCAAGCACTCCCACCTGAACCCTATCTCCACCCAGGAGCAACCTTGATGGATCCCCCAGGAAGACAGCGACAGCTTTGTCTCCATCACCACCAGCACCAGCGTCAGGACTCCATGGGGTAGGATCTCTTCAGCGGCCCTCCAAGACCCATCCACTATACATACATACACACATTTATAGTAATTGATGTACTTAAAAAAACTAAAATAAATGAAGAAGAAAAAAAAGGCTGTCTGTTAAACACCTTGCAATACTTAGTTTAAGGCTTGTACATGTGTTTATTTTGGGATCATCCCACAGTTAAATTCATTTTTGGAAATATTGATATGAAAATAAATTGCAAAAACACAGCTTCCTGTAACAGCTGTATTTCATGGGATAAAAAAAAACGGAGCACCCCCCGGATATATATTTATATATATATATATATATATATATATATATATATATATATATATATATTGTGAGAGAAAAATGCTTACGATCATTTATTTTGAATGAGGACAATGTTTTTAAAACATCGTCTCTGTTTTCCCAGGAACTTTATGGAAAGATAAATGTTCTTTCTCTCTACAATGTCAATTCTAACATGGAAGAACCATATCACATTTGGCCCTGTTTACCTTGTAAGGAGATGAAGAATAACCCCAGGGGAGCCTGGAGGTGCATTGTAAGAGATTGTAATCAGCATCTGCCAGGTCATTTACAAGTTCCTGTGAATTTACTGTTTGAGGTTGGCATCCAGGGAGACAGTTGAGGGACACAGACTTGTAAATGACTTCTGACCTAAGCCACACCCTCTGTTGTTGTATAAAGCCCTCTTCATCAGAAATAAGATTAGACTGATCAGAAGACTGCTTTGGAGCAGTACGAAATCTCTCTTTATTCTGCAGAATAATTAATTTGAATATTTTCAGTTTTGTTTTCTTGTAGCGGGCAGATTAACCTCACCGATCATTGCAGAAGAATTTCTTCCACAGTTTTGGCGTTGTCGGCAGGATCTCTGCTTGGCTCTGTTGGACCTCTTCATGCCCAAGTTGTGTGCACAACGGCAGGCAGAAACCGACCGTAAAGACATCTGAGAAGGAGTTGTCTGGACATGACTGGCAGATTCAGCAGAGACAACACAAGATTTTGGAAAAATTAAGGTGAGGACTAACTGAGATATTGTACCGATCAGAGAAGATCGAAGGAAAAGTTATTGTGTAGAAAATGGCTCTGAGTAAAACTTCTTTGTTAACTCAGAACCCGCCCCCCACATAGACCTATGGCCTGTTTGTGTGCGGCGCAACTAGGAAGGGGTAGTGGATAATCGGTCTGGAGGACCGTCTAAGTGGCCAATATTGTATCAATCAGGAGGATCCTCGGTTTTTGTTCATCTTTATTTTTATATATATTTTTTTATTCAATAATAACTCAACATTATTGAATACATAATATTATAGAGTATTGTTGATCCCTCCTAGCAAACCATTGGGAATAGGTAAGAATCGTATTTTATTGTCGAGATTACATTAGATTAGATTAGATTAGATTAATTCATAAATAAATTTAAGATGTTTCTCTGTCTTGTTTCCTCCTAGCAGAAGCGTTGAGGGAAGTTAAGAAACTTCTGGTGTTGTAGAAATTGAATTAATAACTACAAAAAATTAAAAAAAATATTATTTAAAAAAAGGGAATAAAATTAAAGACAATAATTATTATTATTGTTTTGTTTATTGTTTTTACTATTTTGTTTAAATTTCATTTTGAAGGTATTGATAATCCAGCTATGGGACTTACTTTCTAACTACTTCCAGTCAATTTTAAATAGTTAGGAGAAGGGAGCTCAAGGGCCCACTGTGTGACTCAATTTTTAGTATAATACACTTTCACATGAATCCTGTGTGATCAAATTGGTGTCTGGGGCGTGTGACCGCCTGGCCGATTGATCACTCTGGGACACGTATGGATGAGATAGTTTGGCGAGATTCTATCAGTTTTTTGGGCTATGTTTAGCCTCCTGGTTGATTAAAAATCTCAATGAAACAAGCCAATGTATAAACGCTAGATAAGAGTGGTATGTGTGCTGTACATAACATGCCAAACTAGTTTCACACATGAGTGCTTGGTGTAAAAGTTGTATTATAATCTAAAATATCTGGTAGGATTGCTAGAAAGGATACCGTAAGGTTTTGAAATTAATTTGGGGGGAAAAAATTATATCTTTTTTTTAATATATAACAAGGCGAGAGAGAGCTGTAAAGGTAATGATAGACTGAAAGGATTAAGAAAGTAGAGATGTGAAAGACAATGACAATGAAAGTGGGAAAGTTTGCTCATGATGCATTTGGGATTCTTTGTTCAGGATGAAATTTGGAGAAGAGTGCGTGTAAAAGTCGTTTTAGTTGGATATTGGTTCAGCAGAGGAAGCTGCAGAACTGAATAATTTAACTAATAGTCAAATGATGTACGACAGAGGTCTATGCTGTGGTAGTATGAATATATATTGCACGGTTTGAATTAGTTGGATTGTGTGTAGAGAGATAATTGTGATGTTGATAATAGTGTTGTGGTGAGTTAAAGCAGGTTTTAAGTTGCTGGAAAGTGTCTTTGGTTCATTAAATGTGACTTTGGTAAGGTTAGGAGTATGGTGAGTTTTTTTTAATTTGTTTTTAAGAACTATAGTCTGTGCTTTGTTAATAGATTTTATGCAAAAGCATTCCAAATTGATAAAACTAAATTGATCAATATAAATTAAAAAAAAATTGCTTCCAAAATATCGCGGAGAGCAGATATGATGTATAGTAGCAGCAGAAATGAATCAGTTTTTTGGTTTATAAAGAGTTGTTGTTTTTAAATTTACTTTATTTTTCCCTTTTGTGTTCTTGTGTTAAAGTGATCTGCTGGTTGAGATAAGATAATCCTTTATCTATCCCACACAGGGATAGTCTGCAGTGTTACAGCAGTAACAAATTGAATGGCACAAAGCATTAATAAATTGGTAATTCTAAATCAAAGGATATGATAAATAATCAAATAGTATAGATTACACACTATACATTAAATCATGATATTGCATGAGTGAATTGTTAGTTTTGGTGTGATATACAACTGTGTTTGTATGTTTCAAATCCTTACCATTACTTTTTTTTTTTCTCAGTAAGGCTGGTGTTTGTTTAAGTTGATCAAACAACATTATTAATTTTATTTTTGTCTTACTCTAGAAGTAATCTCGATTTGACATTGAATAAGGTAGATGTTGATATACAGTATAAAATTTAACAGGTTTAATAAAGAGGAAAATTTGTTTTGTATACAAGAGAGGTAATGGATTGTATACGTTCACTTACTAAAAATTGAAACACTTAAATGTGAAATACGTTGGCCATTTAGATATTTTTTTGAATTTGGACATTCAAAAATGTTAAGTTTAAACTTAAATATCTTGTGATTCCATTAATGTTGTAATTATATATTGATGAATTAACCAACCCATCTATTCAGTGTTTTATTTACGCAGTTTTGAGCAGGAATCCACTGATTGCAGTTTTGACCAGTGTAGATGTGACTGCGTCTGATTGCGAAGACTATAACATGTCAGGCCATAACATGTCCAGCATTCAAAGGTCCTTTCGAATTACTGATGTTATTATTTTTTGTATTTAACTGATTTGCAAATTTGATTATTTAATAGGCTTAATTGGAATTATTTTTAGATGATATGCATGCAAGTATATAAATGGAAAGACCTTGATTGAATTTAGCTCAATATCCCATATTGAGCTCCATCGTTAAAATTTATAAAAGCATCAGATATTATAGAGTGCATTATAGAACCAGAATAATTCTTGATTAGTTCTTATTTTAATATGACATTCTAGCTGTCTTGTCTAGTTGTTGAAACAATCTTCAGAAGCTGAGTTAAGGATTACTGTGTTAACACTCAGGGACACTGTTGTCAGAGCACCCTGGAGTGATTATCTCTATGACACTGCTTCTTACAGTGGTAGGTCCACCAACGAACATGAAGTGTTTGGCCTCCAAGTACAGCAGACGCACAATTGGAAAAGATTGGCACAGTTGAGTAGCCTAATCAACTGTGCTTCTTTGGAATGGATTCAATGATATCACTGCATCAGACAAAACATGACACTGAATGACTGCAATTGGAATTTCTTCTCCAACTGAGCGTTGTGGAATGACTGACCACATGAAGTCCTGCTGGAAATTATATCTGTGTGATTACCATAAGGACTGCTTCTGTGTTTTCTCAGCCATTGGTTTATCAATCTGTCTATACTGATAGTACACAGATTATAGATGAAAGTGATTGTTTCATTAATTGAAAAAAATGTTATTAATAGCCGTTCTAGGTTTTAGATGGTCTCAATTTGAATGCTGGCTATGTTATTGTCATTATACATATATAATTGTTTTAAAAAGGTGTTAACTTGATTGGAATGCCAAATAATCTCTCCATTTTTCTCTAATCAGACTGCAGAATGATGGGACTTATAGTTGAATACTCCCTGTCCAAAAGCTAAGATGAGCAGTTCAAAGCTTAGCACATAATGTATATAATATTTAGGAGTTGAGTAACGTGAATTGACCATGAGATAATCGATAGTTGATCAAATGTTATTTATCAACACCAGTTAGGCTCCTGTAGTTTCTTTGTTGTCGATGATGTGTTGATGAAGAAGGACTCTCCGCTGACGCTGACTTGATTAAAATAATACATTTATTACAAGGAAGAACAGCATCAAACCAGACTTGCCATGGATGTCTGGGAGAGTGAGGTGTCTGGAAGGTTTTTGAGGTGAATAGGTCACTGAGCTCCCAAAGCTGAGATATAGTGCGGTAATAATATTGACGTATGTTACTTCGAAAGTTACAGAGAGAAAGTCAACTTTAGAGTGTGTACAATGGAGGCCCAGCGAGGAGAGAAGCGAAAAAGTTTACATTGATGGCAAGACAGAGGCTGAGCTGACACCTATGGATTGGAACCAGATGTGGTATGTTATCTCTGTACATCAATTAAAGCAAGTGCCGAGCGCCGCTTGCCGGAGAATACTTCCGGCTTTGTTCGACCCTGGACATCCTAAGTCTGGTTTGATGCTGATTTACGGAATAAAACTATTATTTTAATCAAGTCAGCGTCAGCGGTCACTCCTTCTTCATCAACACATCAAAATCATCCGGAAACTACAAAGTGGCATCACGAACTAGGATTAGTTGGGCCTCATCTGCCGATGCTGCCTGCCCCAGCGAACTACGGCTCTCAGGGTGAGTGACCTCTCACAAAATTGAGTTGTGTGTGGTTCTTGAAGCCGTTGTGTTTTGTGCGGATAGGCTGCATTAACAAGAGCAGATTGTGCGGAGATGGAGATGATGTGTTGATGTGTGAAGTGAGTTTCCGTCTAAATTGGGGTTTAAGTTGTAAAAGACGTAAATAAGGGCAATAAGAGAGTAACAAACAAAGAAAAAGAAAATTAAGTTGAAATAGAGATGAGAGAAACAAAAGATGAAGTAAAAAGTTAAAGGCTTAAAAGATGTGGAGAAAGTTGAAGTAAAATGGCAGAACTAGTAGCCAAAAGTGTCACGACCAGAGCTAGGAGAGACCCAAACGCATGACACGGGGAGACGGGACGCAGACAAAGGATGTTTATTAGCCTACACGGTGGGGCTGGTCGGGGGGACCCAGTCAAGTAGGGATGGAGCAAGGCTGGGCAGAGATGATGATGACCGGGAGGAGGGGTCCAGGTTCCAGGGGGAGAGACGGGGAATGGGGCTGGATAGAGAAGGACGGACAGCCTTGGTCGACGAGCGGAGAGAAGCAGGTAAACCGGGCTGGCTGGAGATGGACAGACAGACTGGTTCGACGAGAGGAGACAAGCAGGTAAGGGGAAGACGAAACAAAGAGACATAGACTAGAGACTTGAAACAAGCACTAGGAGCTAGGAACTTGTAACTAGGAATCGAGCCAGTAGCTGTACAACTCGGGTAAGCTAGTTGATGGTCTGGCAAAGAATGACTGGGAAGCTGGAGACTAAATACTGTGTGGAGTGATGAAGGTAATTGATCCCAGGTGTGTGCAATTGGCTCAAGGGGGGAACTGCAGATGAGGCAAGAGCGGCCTTTAGTGGTACTGGGAGGCCGTGGGCCTAACAAAAAGTTATTTAAATAACCATGCAAGATTAATGAAGACAGGGCCCGTATCTCCTTAAACAGTCAGACATGTGGACATTAAATGCTGCGTGAAAGTTGGCCGAATGAAAATATAATATAGTCAAATCTAGGTAGGAAAAACAAAGAGGAAATAACCCTGGCCAGGGGAATTGACTCAATATAAAATTATATGAATGAAGATGAAAAAGATGAAAGTAAAGTGAAAAAGAGATAAAAGTTAAAGCCTAAAGTAAGAAGAAAAAGATGAAAAGTGAAGTGAAAAGAGTTACAAGTTAAAGGCTTAAAAGATGAAAAATAAAGTTTGAGAAAAGTGGGGGAAAACAGGGATGAACCTGCCCAGGAGAACTAGTGAACATGCATGACGAGAGAATCTGATTAAAAAGATAATTTGTTAAAAGTTTGGCCAAAGTGAAAATTTTGATGAAATTAGAAAAGTATAAATGAGTCGACGTTAAAACAAAAAGCTTAGCGCTGTTGAAGTCTTTGGAGGATCAGATGTGCTGCTGGACAGACATATCTTTTTCTTTTTGTAAGTGTGAGTGTGAAAGTGCCGTGGCTAAAGATGGGTGAAGAGCTTTGTGTAATGTTCTGTGTATGTGTAAGTGATATATAGAATATGTGTTATTAAATAGGTATACATATGTGGTGAGCAGTTGAATAATACATAAAGAGAAACATTTCTTGCCCCTTTAGTGATAAAGACATATGAGCCTGTTTATGGACTTTGTAAAGTTGATAATAAAGATTATGGGCCTTTCTTTAAGGACGTTTGATAAATATATATGAGCCTTTTTTCCAGGGACGTTTGTTGATAAAGGATATTAACCTTTACAGGACTTTATATATTTGATAAGAAAATGAGCCTTCTGAAGGACTAAAGCCACAGTCTGCCTACAGTGGAAGAAAATCTCCTGCTCTGAATTGGAAGTAGGATTTGTGAATTGTTTGATTGGGGTGTGGGTTTTTTCTTTTTCTTTTTATGCTTGGGGTGTGTGTGGCGGTGATTTCTGTGAGTCCTGTCTGGTTAAAAGAGCGGATGGTCTTGTTGGGGTGAAGGGAGACGCTGGTTTTTGATGCAAGAAAAGAGGTTTTGTGTTTCGGCTGCTGAGAGGAAACAACTATGATTTATGACTGTGCGTAACTGCATTGAGCTGGACTGTTCCTACGGGAGCCAAAACAGGATGTTCACTCGCTGACTACCAGTCCATACTGGAATTCTTTGCTAAATTTAAGAGGTGGAGCAAGGGGTGGTGCTTCACACAGAGTGGAACTTAGTTAACTCCTTCTGACAAGAGGGGCTGTGTAGATAGAAGAAAAATAATAAGATAAAATAAAAATATATAGATGAATAGAACAAAAATAACTAATTAAAGGTGATATCAGATTGACTAATATTCTCTTTCGACTTTAAATGCATTGCATGAATAACATTAAACATTGCTTTATTTCAAGTCCGCGCAAAATAAAAAACTCTGATAATGTATGTCACACTGAATTGTATTACAGTGTGTATAAGAATTTAGAGTGAGCCTAAGACCCTGAACTCTTGTGTTGTTCTTTTTTTTTTTACTTTTCTTTTACTATGCTGAGTGAAAGCTGGGGGAAAGACAGAGAAGATGGAATGAGTCTGAATTGGATCATCCAAAGGGCAGATGACAAGACATCTGGCAGATCATCACAGACACTGAGGCTTGCGGATGACAATGTTTTGGAATCCTGAATCCAGCTAAACCAGTTAAAGGCCAGAACGGTTTTATCCACAAACTCTTTCAACAGACTTCACCTGCATTTACCTATATGTCTATACATTTAGTTATAATATATGTGTTTAGCTTGTTTTCACATTCAGGTTTGTAGTAGTTCTTTTTCATACATTGCATTTACAATTATTTAGTGAGAGACTTGGCAACGGACTGACTAATTAAGGCATTTGACTAATTAATGGAGGATTATTGATTTGATTGATCACTTGATTTAAATACTGTTGAGTTCTGTGAATATTGGTTTCGTTATCTAAGTATAGTTTATCTAGGCTGTTTTGGGAGTGAACATTGATATAATTTAGATAATTTAACATAAATGAGTGTGATTAGATGCATCAGATGGCGAACAAGTGAATTGGCTTTCACAAGTGGGAAGCGATTGGTCTCCTTTGGGGTTGGCAAACTTAGCTGTTTTTGGTCGAGTGTGAATACACGGTGCTTTATAAACAATTTTTTTTAATAATTTGATTCGATTTACAATAAAATAAAATAAAAGGATCATTAGGATGTCAAAAATGGATACTAAAATTACAAAAGTAATCACTCCTATTGATGTAGTGCAAAAGAATAATCCCCTTATTAAAGATATTGCAAAAATATCAGGAAAATGGAGCAAGCGTTGGCCTGACATTGAACAACCATGGCCAGTTGAAGGAACTCTTAACCCGGATGTGATTAAAACAATGGTGGTGCTTGTGTCCACATACAAAGTAAATCAAAAGAAAGTCAAGAAAGGAAAGAGACGCACGGAGAAAAGACAAACAGAACTTGGCATTCTGCAGCTGTTCGTAAAGGAGGGACAGACATGGTTCGAAGCTACAAAGTAAAAAAGAGAACAAAGTAGACAAGAAATAAAGAAAAATGAAAAGGAAACAGAAAAATTCATGGACAAGATTACCGCATCCTCTCACATACAGCTACTGTACAGAAGCCCCCGCCTTATGAGAAGGAGGTGAAGTTCACTGATGTTCATCCCCAGCTCCCACTGATTACACAGGAGGGCAACTATCTCTTCAAAGATGCGGATGAACAAATAATACAGATGGGCAAGGCTAAAACAACCATAAAGATGTACCCGAGCTCTAAAAGTACAAAGAAGAAGGAACAGGACCAGGAGACTCTCAGAAAACTCAACCAAATACAGTTGGTGGATAATAAGAAGAAGGAAAAGAAAAAAGCTGTGGTTACGCAGAGCCAGTCACAACTAAATCAATTACCACCACAACCACAGCAAGGACAGATTCAGGTTCTACCACCTGTGGTCCTCACTGTCTCCTTTCCACAGCCAGTTTTTGACCAACCACAAACATGGAGAGGAAGAGGTCAAGGAAATTTAGGAAGAGGAAGAGGAGGAAAGTTCCAACAGTCTCAAGGAGCGTGTCATAATTGTGGACAACTAGGTCATTTTGCACGTGACTGCTACAGGTTAAGAGGAGGCTTCAGAGGAGGCTTCAGAAGACAAA
Source organism: Zeus faber (assembly GCF_960531495.2). Classification (NCBI taxonomy): domain Eukaryota; kingdom Metazoa; phylum Chordata; class Actinopteri; order Zeiformes; family Zeidae; genus Zeus; species Zeus faber. Next base: position 4,527,904 of record NC_137204.1, read on the forward strand.
CACAGCCACCCAGGGGACCGGTGAACCCTTACAGGGGTCTGGAACCTGGTTTTTAGGGGTGCCCGGAAGACTCGAAAGGGAGGTGTCAGCTGATAGTATCAGGGCTGGAACAAGATCCAGAAATAGAGGTGAAAATAATTGATAAGCCATTGGAAGTAATGGCAGATTGCGGAGCAGCTTTCACCTGTGTTTGGCCTGAAGATGCTTTACATCTCCCCATGTCTGACCAATTGGTACGGACAATCGGGTTTGAGGGTGTGAAACAGCTGATTCCTCTCACAAAACCAATTGAGCTCTGCTGTAGAAATTGGAAATTTACACTTCCTATTTTGGTGTCAGAACATACGTCCATTGCACTCTTGGGAAGAGATGCTATGTGCAAACTAAATTGTACAATACAGTGTACACCGGACAGCTGTCTGGTAGATGTGCCACCTGATGTCTACCACCAATTATTTATGGCACCAGAGACTGAGACTTCTTCAGTATATTGGATTGGAAATCTTAGTCCGGAGCTATTAGAGCCAGCAAAGATGTGGGAGAAGTTCATTGTGGTAAATATGCCTGATGCTAAGCCCCCTGAGTATCCACATCACTGCATGCTGAAATATTTCAAGAAAGCTGGCCAATTGGATCTGGAAGATTGGTTGAGTAGTCAACCCAAGCATGTCCAGCTGACCTCATGCTGCATAATTGTGGGACCACAAGGAGCAGCTATGGAGATAAACACGACTGAGTATCTGGAGAAAGAGTACGACATTGAGAAAAGTGTGCCACATGTGACTTTAATGGTGGCAGAAGGATTTGAGCAGAATCAAATTGGAGAAATTATGGCAGAAGCTGAGGAAGCCATTTTTTCACCAATAAAGGAGAATCTTGCTATCTGGATAGTTGAAGAACAGTTCATGAAAATCATGATTTCAGCTCAAGGACAAGGACAACCACGAGTGATACAGATGACACATAAGTCAATGTTCAGCGCTAAATTGGACAGAATGACAGAGGAGATGCTGCAACAAATTCCAGAATGTTTGTGGTCAAGACATAGTACTGACATAGGACTTGTGAAGTCAGCCCAACTGGTGAGAGTTGAACTGAGACCAGGAACCAAACCTCCTTGGCGGAACCAATACCCACTAAAGGAGGAGGCAATCAAAGGGATTGAACCACAAATTGAAGGACTGTTAAAAGCGGGTGTAGTGGAAATATGTTTGGATCCTCAGAGCAATACGCCTATTACATTTACATTACATTTAGTAGACGCTTTTATCCAAAGCGACTTACAATTGTTCAAACGCTGACGGACGCAGCCATCAGGAGCAATTAGGGGTTAAGTGTCTTGCTCAAGGACACTACAGCATGCTAGCAGGAGGAGCCTGGGCTCGAACCAGCAACCTTTGGATCACTAGACCACCAGCTCTACCGCCTGAGCCACCATCCCCATATATAGGCCTATATTGCCTTTATAGAAACCAGATGAGTCTTATCGCTTGGTACATGATTTAAGATCGATAAATGAAGTGGTGCAGGATTTTCCAGCAGATGTACCAGATCCACATACCTTGTTAGCCCAAATTCCTCCAGAGGCTACATACTTCACAGTGTTGGATTTGTGTGGAGCATTTTTCAGTGTTCCACTGAGCGAAGAAAGTCAAGGGTTGTTTGGATTCACATACAAAGGACAAACCTTCAAGTACAAGAGGCTCCCTCAAGGATTCAAATATAGCCCTCACATTTTCAATAAAGTGTTGCAGGATGACTTGGCTGGGATTGATCAGATCTTAAAAAGTACTGTCATTCAGTATGTGGACGACATCGTCATCTGTTCACCAGATAAGGAAACGTGCCATGAGGACTCAGTCAAACTGTTACAGCTATTGGCAGACAAAGGACACAAGGCCTCTCAGAAGAAGCTACAGTATTGTCAAGAAAAAGTAGATTATTTGGGTCAAACAATAACCCATGGACACAGAGGCATCTCTGAGTCATTTGGAAGCCATTCGAACGGCACCAAAGCCTAGAACAGTCAGAGAGATGATGACATTTCTTGGTATTGCGGGATATTCTTCAGCCTGGGTAGAAGATTATGCCTGCCTAACAGGGCCTTTGAGAGCCATGATAAAAGAGACTGGGAATGCTTAACTCCATTGTAACCTCACCTGGACGCAGGAAGGTCTTGTGGCATTTGAAACGATCAAACAGAGGCTACAAGAAGCTCCAGCGCTAGCGCTGCCAGACTACTCTTAGAACTTTTTGCTGTATGTGGCTACGTCCACTGGAGGCAAATATGCATGTGCAGTTCTTTGTTAGCCCACAGGTACAGGGACAAGCCCTCAACCTGTTTCGTATTATTCTACTGCCTATTCAGAAGTAGAATTGGGGCTACCATGGTGCTACAGAGCAATGGTGGGAGTTCATCAAATGTATGAGAAAGCATCATCAGTAACTATGGGTTACACAGTGACAATTCCTACCCATCATAGTCTCAGAAATATTTTGAACTTCGGTAAATGTACATTGACTATGTCTAGGCTAAGAGACTATCATAGGCGCTTAGAGCAGGTAGATGTCACCTTAGTAAGGTGCGTCACGGTAAATCCAGCTCAGAATTTGCCAACACCAGAGGATGGAGAGCCACATGATTGTGTTCAGGAAGTAGAGCGATACGCAAAGCTCAGATCAGATTTGCAAGCTTTCCCACTGCATGTGTCAGATGTGGAATATTGGACTGATGGGTCCTGCTATCAAATAGGAGACACATTGAGTGCTGGTTACGCAGTAGTCAAAGCCCAGGGAACTGAATTTGTTATTGAGAAAGCAGAAGTAATACCACAACGTGCTTCTGCACAGCTTGCTGAGCTTGTGGGCCTGACTGAAGCTCGTCTATTGGCCGAAGGCAAGCGAGTGACAATATATACAGATTCTCCATATGCACATAATGTGTGTCATTTCTTGGATCGGTGTGGAAAAATCGAGGATTTAAGAAAACCGATGGTTCTCCGATACAGCATCATGACCAGATAATGAAATTGTTGCATGCAATGATGAAACCAAAGGAAATAGCTGCAGCTAAGTGTGCAGCTCACAAAATGGACACGTCAAGGGTCACACAAGGTAACAAAGCGGCTGATGAGGCTGCTAAAGCAGTTACAGGAGCGAACAAAGCAGGCAAGGTTCTTCTGGTCACCCATGAAGTGGAGTTGGAAGATAAAATCACGCTCAGAGATGTGATTGCGATGCAAGAAGTGGCGTCAGCCATAGATAAACAATTATGGTTGTACCAAGGGGCCACACAAGATTCTGCTGGTCTGTGGAGAAATCATGAAGGACTAATGGTAGCACCCCCTGACCTACTAGGTCTGATGATTCAAGAAGCACATGGGTTAGCCCATGTTGCAAGGGGGGAGGTAAGGAGAAAAATCATGAAAGAGTATGGTTTTTGGGCACTGTACTTGCTTGAGCAAATTGATTATGTCAGAGGCAGATGCACAATCTGTCTTAAAAATAAAGTTCGGAGGGGTGTGATGAGTCCACCCGGTCACATTCCAACTCCAACAGGTCCTATGCGTGACTTGGTTGTGGATTTTGTTGACATGATAAGACCAATAGGAGGTAAAAGATACATGTTAGTCGTCGTGGATAGCTTTTCACGGTGGCCTGAGGCATGTCCAACCAAGCGTAAAGATGCTCAGTCAGTTGTCAAGTTCTTGTGTCGTGAGGTCAGGTGGGGACTTCCAGATCGCATATCCTCAGATAATGGTAAAGAGTTTGTGGATAGAACAGTCAAATTAATTCTGCAAAAAATGGGAATTAAACAACGTTTAGGAGCTGTTTATCATCCGCAAAGCCAAGGTGTTTGTGCTGAAAAATCGCATTATTAAAATCTGTCAGCACACAGGTCTGAAAATGTTAATGTTAATGTTAATGTTAATAATTGGAATAATGTTAAAGTATAATGCAATAGTAAAATTATTATACTGTATTTGATGTTTGTGCAAGATAATGGCTGGTGATTCTTTCTTTCAGGACCAGTCAGAGGGTGGCTGTGTCCAGAGATCCTAACAGCCAACATGGACTTGAACACTCAAACATGGACATTCAAAAATGGAGGATGAAAATGGACGATGGACCCTGAACGAGGACATCATGATCATGAGTGTTGAGTGAAATATCATTAAAAGTTGATGGTGTTGAAAACGCAACAGTTCAATACATACATATGTGTCCTGAATATTTTTATACTATTGGAGTTTGTTTATTACAATGTAACCTGTAATATTGATGAATATCCTGTACTCTACACTCGATATTTTTAGTAAGACATCTTACTTTGATTTGCTATTGCTTTATTTGAGTTGTCTCTAATAGGATGAAGTGAATACATTGGGACCTCAGGTATTTGTCCCAATGTATGCCACCATGTGGCATGGTGGTGCAGTGCATTGCACTGCTGCCTCACAGCAAGAAGGTCCTGGGTTCGATTCCCGCCTGGGGCGCTGTTGGCACCGTGCTCCGGCGGGTTATCTCCCAAATAGGAGCCTTTCTGTGTGGAGTTTGCATGTTCTCCCCGTGCTCACATGGGGTTTCCTCCACCTCACGTCAGTAAGGACCCCCACCAAAAACATGCACCCATCATCGTCTGACCAGCAATGGACATTTATCACCTGGTCCCCGGGCGCGTCCACGTATGCTGCCCACTGCTCCTGGCTGTGCCCCCAGAGGAAGGACAGGCCAGGATGGGTCAAAAGCAGAGAATCCATTTCACCGGCCACCATCAAAGCATGTGTGTGTGTGTGTGTGTTGCGTGATGAATAAAGACTGTTTCTTCTTTCTTTCTATTTTCTTTTTTTGCGGGTTTGAGGGACATTGGTGCTAGGCAGGTTAAGGTCCACTGGAAGGTCCGATGGGTCGACCACCCTCACTTTGGACAAATCTTTTGATTTATTTCTGAGGTTCTGAATGTATGCATTTGTATGTAGCATCCTATACAGTTTTCTAAACCCTTCTTCTTTTTCTGTTAATTGATTTGGAGTACCATAGGTGGTTGCCTGGGGCAGAGGGACCGTGAGAGAATTTTCCTGTCTTGATTGTTTGCTGGATGTTCTACGAAAGGAAGCTGCCGGATAGGTTTTTCGCTCTCACACTCCACAAATTTGCTGTATTGCTACGACTAAGCGTGGTCAGAAGGGTATATTATAATCAATTTTGTTTGTTATTCAGTGATTTCTATTAAGCCAATTCAAATCGTAAGTTCAATTACTCTTCTCTCTGTCGAGACTTTGTATAGTCTCAAAGGGGGGAATATGAGGTGTCTGGAAGGTTTGAGGTGAATAGATCACTGAGCTCCCAAAGCTGAGATATAGTGCGGTAATACTATTGACGTATGTTACTTCGAAAGTTACACGGAGAAAGTCAACTTTAGAGTGTGTACATACACATACAATACTTCCGGCTTTGTTCTCTCCTGGACGTCCTAGGCAAGTGTGGTTTGATGCTGATTTGTGTAATAAAACTATTATTTTAATCAAGTCAGCATCAGCGGTCACTCCTTCTTCATCAACACATCAAAATCATCCAGAAACTACAAGAGAAAGAAGCCAAATCCATTCTCTCTCGAATGGATCAAAAGGTTGTCTTGTATACTTGTACAGAGATAACATAACACATCTGGTTCCAATCCATAGGTCTCAGCTCAGCCCCACTCTGACATGAATCTAAACATATTCCACTTCTCTCCTCACAGGACCCCCAATGTAAACAGTCTAATGTTGACATTCTCCGTGTCACTTTAGAAGCAATATATGTTAATCTTTCATGGGAGCCTAGTCCCCTTCTTCACCCCAAACATTCCAGACACCTCACTCCTATTATATTGATGACGTTGGGGTTCTATTAGATTGGTGACTGCTGACATCTCAGGCTTATTGTTTGCAGTTATTGATTGTACCTTTAAGGGTATAAGTAAGAATTATACAAATAAATAGATAAATAGTATTGACCACTAAATATTAAAATGTTTTAGTATGTGAATCACATTTTTCCTTACCCTCTCTAGTTGCTTAACTCATTGTTGAAGTTATGTGCAGCCTCCGGAAATGTTTTCTTCTGCCACATTACGGAAATTTATTTTGACTGATTGTGAATTTATCAATGGCAGCACACAAATTAGAAAATTGTAGTTTGTTGATCTGCTTGTGTCGTAGATACACAGGAATTCCTAAAATACTTAGGACAAGATGTTTACAGTTTCTATTTTTCCCTTATAACTCCAGCCGGCACAAAACAAAACGTTCATTATTTGAGTCATGACATTTATTTTATTTTAATTTTGTCTCCTCAGGGTCGCACCCTGGCATGGCCTTTCTTGGCTGTTGTGGTTATTGTTGTTTTTGGATCATGGAACGAGGCAATGTTTGCCAAGCCATTACACAGTAGAACCTTTTGTTGCTTTTCGAACAAGTTTTTTGCACCAGCTCCATGTTGGGTTGCTGGATTACTTTAACCGTGGATGAATAAGATGGTTTAATGTAAGCTGTGTTGTTGCAATCTTATGGAAATGAATTACGTCTTGTTGCATACTATGCTCAGAAACTAGGTGCCAGGGTCATTGGGTTGATTACATGCTGTAGCCTTTATCTTGCTACGAAGCAAACCGACTCATTTCTCTCAGACATCACCTCTCCATCATCAACATGTGCAACTTTCACTTTGCTTACTCCAACTTCTCTTCTTCACTCTTATGGAGATTAACATGATTGCTTGACAGCGGTAGCCCTTGTGGCTTCGCCCCGCCCAGATCTTGCTTCTGAAGTTCTTGAAAAGTTCAATGACAATGATTTAAACTCATGAGTACAACAAAGGGAGGGTTTTTGTTTGGTTTGTTTGTCCGTCATCTGTTTTTGTATAAAACTGTGTGTCTATCTTTGTACAACTGGTTGTGTTTGTGTTTCTATCTGTGGTAAACAGTTTTTTGTTTTTATTTTGATTGCATGAATATGTGCACACAAGTGTGATACGGTTTGGTGTCGCTGTTTGATGAGACATACAGAACATCTGTTTAATGTTGTGATGTCATAACCCCCCCATTTTGATCTTCCTATTTGTGTTGTTCACATTAATGTACTTGACCCCATCTCTATAGGAAATGTTGGAGCCAATGCAGCCAACAAAGCCGCCGTACCCAATTTATGCTCTGTCTAATGATGGTTGTCTCCTCCACAGATGAGGACACAGGCTCACTAACGTGATTAAAATATTGTTTGGTGATAATTGACATGTTTTTCAGAATGGAATCCCAGTAAAGGTAAGCTCAACTGAGTTTTCATTCCTATCATTAGTGATAATGGGAATGCGAGGACGATCACATGGTGCGACAGGACTGTCCCAGCAGAAATTGCTGACCAGGAGACCAATGCGGTTAAGTCTGTCTTCTGTCGACAAAAGCCACATATGAATTACATCACATAAACCAGTAGTGATCAGACTGTCTAGACAGACTGTTTAGTAGATTTACTTTATTAATGGATTGTGTCAATGGGATTACAGTATGCTCAGGCAACATTCGAGAAATGCGTCCTAGGAAAATTTGAAAAGCGTTGCATAATTTACACATTGTCGGTTGTTTTGTAGCCTAATCGAGATTCTATGGACATTGTCTCCTACATATTAGACATTGTGATAATATTTTTGTTGTTATACTCGGGTGCATACATACATTTTTGTGCTGAGTCTGTAGTCGGTTATTCAACGTAACTGTTGGGAAATTACAGAATTATTCCAGGTACCCTATTTTACATTCATGGACTAGACCAAACAATGTTGTCAAAATGTGTGTCTCTCACGCAAGTGTTTAAGTCTATGTGCCCAGGTCAAAGCAGCCCTACCCATCCCATTCGAAGGACCACTACACCACCTCCGACCAGGTAATTGGGTAGCGACTTCCGGAGGAAAAGCTGGAACTCCGCCAGATTCCTGGGACCATTCCAGATCCTCCTCACCACCGCAGTGGCATTTAAGGTGGCAGAACGACCAACGTGGGTACACGTTTGCACACCAGTTATGTTATTTATGCCAATTTACATGTATAATATGACCAAGACCCATCAAGATGTGCCTGTAAGACGATCAGAAACATATATGTCCGTGACATCGGTTCCAGCTGAGTATAGGATTGTAGGCGGAGCAGAAAATTTTTTTACATCTGTATTAGCACCCGTAGGTACATCTACAGCTTTTAAGTGGCTAAATATCATACATTATAAGTTGTTGCTGTTCATTAATACAACTATCCTAGCAGAAGAAGCTGTTAAACAAGAATTAACTTTGATCCATTTAATGGTTCTCCAGAATCGTATGGTACTAGACATAATGAGTGCGGCTCAAGGAGGCATATGTGGTATGATAGGTGAGTCGTGCTGTACATACATTCCTGCTAATGATGTAGAATCAGAGAATTTGTTTTAAGCCATACAAGCTATGAAAGAGTTTCGGATGATTTCATGAAAGATCAAGCTAACACTTGGGACCCATTTGCTTGGCTAAGAAATGCACTGGGGCCATAAATTCCTACGTTCATAAAGATATTGATACCTGTAGTGATAATGTGTTTAATGCTATGTTGCTGTCTAGCGTGTATAGTACCTATCTTTTGTAAGATGATTACTAATATGGTGACGAGACAGTTTGTCTCCATACCACCAGATGATTGGAAACCACCTTATGATGATGACGGAGCTGTTGAGATGCTGAGATGCTGAAATATGGAGTTTGTCTAATTATGTTTATCCTTACTTATAGGATGTGTTAGTCATTACGTGAACAATGCATTTTGCTGTTGTCATTATTAAGTGATAACCATTGATTAATCTGCATAGCATTATGTATTAGAGAAATCTCTATGTTTATTCTGTTTATTTCATTATGTGATTCATGATTATTATTTTGTGTGTTTTCTAGTTAGAATTGTAAGATAGCCACACAGGATTTTTCCTCTGAATGACCAGGGGTTTTTGTCCTGTGCATTGTCATAATATAGTAGCCAACCCTTACTGGTCTTTTACTTTTCTCCAGCCAAATGTGAGAAGAGAGGTTTGGCCAATTTGAGGTGGAGATATCCTTGAATTATATCTGGAATTTGGTTATGAGTTCATATAGTTACATTTAGTATTAGATGTGGATTTTCCCAGTAGATTCCAATAAGATAGAATTGAACGATATCTTTGAAGTATAATTGTATTGTATCCAATTTACATTTTATGGAATTTTAGCATCACTGCATTTTTCCTTAAGGTGTTGTTCCAGTAGGAACAAAAGGAGGAAATGTGAGAGAAAAATGCTTACGATCATTTACTGTATTTTGAATGAGGACAAAGGCCTCTACCTCCAGAGGGGGAGTTTTTAAAACATTGTCTTTATTTTCCCAGGAACCCCCCCAACTTTATGTAAAGAGAAATGTTCTTTCTCTCTACAATGTAAATTCTAACATCGAAGAACCACATCACATTTGGCCCTGTTTACCTTGTAAGGAGATGAAGAATAACCCCAGGGGAGCATGGAGGTGCATTGTAAGGGATTGTAATCCGCATCTGCCAGGTCATTTACAAGTTCCTGTGAATTTACTGTTTGAGGTTGGCATCCAGGGAGACAGTTGAGGAACACAGACTTGTAAATGACTTCTGACCCAAGCCACACCTTCTGTTAAAGTATGTATAAAGCCCTCTTCATTAGAAATAAGATTAGACTGATCAGAAGACTGCTTTGGAGCAGTACTGAACCTTTCTCTTTATTCTACAGAATAAATATCTTGAATATTCTCAGTTTTGTTTTCTTGTAGCGGGCAGATCAACCTCACCGATCATTGCAGAATAATTTCTTCCACAATATATACGCACACATACATTTATGTACGAGCTCCACAGCATCATGGAGTCCTATTGCCAAATAATTGTCAGTCCGTATTCATCGCAAAATAAATGTCTCATTTTCTGGATTTAGTCTCTCCTGAAAAAATAAATGATTAATAAAAATGAAATAGCTTAAAGAAGCTATCTCTTATTTATTCATTTTTATTTTTGATTAAATCTTTTCAAATTTACAACAAAGGCATTCCCCATATGAAACATATTTCAGTAAAAAGTATTCACAAAACAACAACAACAAAAATAACTCCTTCAATTTAACTATTTTAATATTAGTTCAAGCCCCTGCTTTTTGTTATTGAAAAATAAGATTAGTAGTCTATGGATCCCACACCACTCACAGGCAATGAATAAAATGTGTATTCAGGGCAGTCCTGACATGCCGTCATCCACGTTTGTTCCAGATCGGTCTATTATTGTGGAATAATCTTGTAAAAAAACATTTTTTTTATGATAGCTACAACGCGCATGCATGCAGAAATGACGGCTTGCATGATAACATTGCAGTCTAGTCATTGGTCAACAACTGATGGCACACAGAACTTCATGGATGTCATGGATCCGACCAACCCACAGACAATCTGAATAGTTGTGTATTAGAGTTTCATTAGAGTTTCATCCAGATCGGTTCAGTATTGTGGGAGACGTTTGTGATCAATAATCGCAATTGTACCAAGATGGCGCACGCATGCAGCAAGCAGGTTGATGGACTACACAGATCATGCAATAGCACTGTAGTCTAGTAACACACAGATATAGTCACGATTGGATTTTAACTAAAAGAATATAACATATATACATAAATATATACCCTTCTGAGCACAACTGGCACTCACCAGAGTAAGTTCTCCAAAATAAAAACACAATTACATCACTGTCTGAATTTATAGACATTCCAGAGATATCGATGTATACAATTTTCCCGAATTACAATTACTGGTAACAATATCCATAAGCAATGACATCATACAATGAACATATATTCATTGTGTATGATTTGAATAATTTATTATGCTGGGGTTTTTGGGTTCTCTTCCAGATGCCTCAAAGATTTGTAACAATTACAACAAAAATGTGTAGCCCACTACACACTTTTAATTTCATTATATATCCTTTTTAATTTAAGTCAGTTAAACCGCTTAACTTAGTTTATTTATTTATAGGTTTAGAAAATATATTATTGTTGTGAAGGCAATTTTCTGTTGATTTACAAAGTGTTAATTCTGGTCCTCAAAATGGATTAATAATCATGATAAATAATTGTGCTCAGAATATTGACTAAAATAATCGTGATTATCATTTACCCTGTAATCATGCAGCCCTACTTCAGAATGTTTACCGCTGTTAATTGTGATGTAGGAAACCCATCCATAGCCTCAAACACCGCCCAATCATAGAATTACACTGTAACCAGGCCAGAACAAATGAAGTTCCGCAGTCACAAAACACAGAGGAGAGAGAGTAGAACAGAGAGCCAAAGCACACTCGTCCATTGAACTTTAACGAAGGGCTGACTACCCTAGACCCTGCGTATTGCTGCCTGCACCCATATTTTAGGTGTCCAGGGGTCCAACCCTATTGTTTTTGCTTGGGAAAAATTCTCAGAATTTTTAAAGCCAAAACTATTTGAAACAGAACATTGGCAGAAGCTACGAACACGGTTGACGTCTCATTAGTGGTTATAGATTAAGAACTAGCTGTTTGCGTGTGTATTCATGTATCTCCTTACCTGGTTCGATTAAAATTGTATCTCTTTGCTCCCCATTACTCTGCCAGAAATAAACAGTATACTACTATGAGTTTAACAGTAGATCTTAAGGACAAGATCCAGAATGTTTGGAAATGTCCAAATTGTTGGAGCCCATAATTGGTTTCATGGAATCATAAATCAGTAATATTGCACACAGAAAACTATAAATAATCCACAAAAAGTCATCACCACGTCATTATGTCACTCTGTCATTTTTGCCCCGCATGCCATCAAACGGTGACGTTTCCTTCAATACGTCAACATTGTCCGACATGGCACCAAATGATCACCTGTCCATCACTGAAAATGCAGCTCCATTTCCACAGAAAACATTGTGAGTTATAACAATTAGAAATTATGGCTGACAGACAAAGATAGACGGTTGCTTTAAAGATTGTAAGATGTAGCTGCCTGCAGCTAAACCTAGCAGGCTTCAATTGCAAAAGGAGAAGGCGTTGAATAGTAACCAGTCCTTCCATAATAAGTCCAATTCCAAATTGATCCTAATGTTCAATACATTTTGTCTGTATTACATTACAGAAAATTCTTCAATTTAACTGTGTTCATGAATTGTATGTTGTTAACACAAGATGTGGACTGAAATACAAATGTAACATATATTTTATAGTGATATAAAATAATTACAAAATCCGTATTTATTTGTGTTCCAGATGCGGAAAATTTGTCAAAAGTCTAAGGCAATAAAGAAGCAATTGCCAAAGGGTTCAGGCTTAGAGGTCAGTCACACTGTTCTAAAATAAAATACTAAGCAGAATTTTATAAATGTTGAAAAAAGCTATTGAAACTGTGGTATCGTGGTATTTTGCCGTCAGGTAACAGAGACCAACTCCTGGTTTGTTCACCTTTTATGAACCGTCTTTAACATGTGGCGCGGCCGTAACATGCCAGGCTGGCTATCAGTACAACAACTGACAGAGAGAGTGAAGGAGCATATACTTAAGATAGAGTCCCTCTACTGGCCAAGTCATATAACTGCACTCTATCACATCCCTCCCTTCTTAGCTCTTGCTTTTCTGTTCTTTAGTTAACCAACGAAAATAATAATACACCACAGCATTTTCTTTCCCGTCTAGCCAGTAACATATAAACTTATATATATATTTTAGCTTGCTGTACCCTGCTTCCTTTATATAACTTTATGTAACCATCACCATGTCAGAACACCTTTTATTTCTTCCGAACACTTTGTTATCTACTTTTCTTTCTTTTTATTTATTTATTCAAACACTCATCTCCCCCTTAGAGACTAGGGCACATGCCCCTAAAGGCATCCACTTTATGTGGAGTAGTCTTTCAAATGGTTTGGAGGACGTTTGTCCCTCCTTGATCTGCGCAATCCGTCGGCTGATGTACCCCCTGGTGCAGTATCCTCCTGGGTCACCACCGGCACAGCACTGTCCTCTGTTTGGTGAGAACTTGCGCCCTCCAGTGCTCCCGCAGCTGGTGGACTGGGTGCTGTTATGTCGTCCCCTGTAGTACTGGACACTGGTGTAGGAAGCTCCTCTTCCTGCCTGCTGAACAGCTGATCGACATGTCGCCTGACCACTTTAACATCCCCCAGCAACACAGTATAGGAAACTGGTCCTGTTAACTCCTGCACTCGTCCAGGTATCCATTTAGGTCCATATTCAAAGTTCTGAGTCTAGACAGAGTCACTTCCTCAAAGTTGCAATGTTTGGCATGCCTTTCATGGTAGTTTTTCCGACTTGTTTGTTTTGACTCGACTTTTTGTTTTAAATCTGGGTGCATCAAGTGTACACCTCAGCTTCCTTCCCATCATCATCTCAGCTGGTGACAATCCAGTAGTCGACTGTGGAGTGATGCGATAGCTAAACAAAGCCCTATCCACCATTGTCTCTATTGTCCCAGCTGTGCTCTTCTTCATCAGCTCCTTGAATGTTTGCACCGCCCTCTCTGCTAGACCATTAGATGAGGGGTGGTATGGTGCTGATGTGACATGTGTGATTCCGTTCCTGGACATAAACTCTTTCATGTGTTCGCTGAGAAAACACTGAGCATTGTCTGACACGATAATTTCTGGAATGCCATGTGTTCTGAAACTGTTCCTCAAACAATTTAGTCACTGCAGAGGTGGATGAAGTCACTGGATAAACATCCAACCACTTGGAATGCGCATCCACAATTACTAAGAACATTCTACCCATGAAGGGACCTGCATAGTCTATGTGGAGTCTTCTCCAGGGCTTTTCAGGCCACTCCCATGGATGTAGTGGTGCACTCGAAGGTGCTTTCCTATGTTCTTGACATGTAGCGCATGATTTTACTTTAGTCTCTATATCAGCATCCATGTGAGGCCACCACATGTAACTTCTTGCCAAACCCTTCATACAGCTCATTCCTGGGTGTGACTGGTGTAATTCTTCCAGCATATGAGCTCGTCCTCTTTCTGGTATGACTACCCGGGCTCCCCACAACACACAGCCATCTTGTACACTCAACTCACATTGTCTCTGCCGATAAGGATTAAAGTCAGTGTCATGGTTATCTGGCCAACCTCTCAGGATATACTCTCGTACCCTGGAGAGTATTGGATCTGTTGTTGTCCATTGTCGTAGCTTGGTTGATGTCATCGGCGGACCATGGTCCTGATCCATCATCAGCACTTGCTCCTCGGATACTGACACAGGTCACTCCGGTAGTGGGAGGCGGCTAAGAGCATCTGCGTTGTCATTGTCTTTACCTGCTCTGTAAGCAATGCTGTATCGTACGCTCTCAACAGCACAGCCCATCTCATGATTCTCTGTGACGCCATCTGTTGTACCGCTTTCATCTCGTGAAGTAGACTTATCAAAGGCTTGTGATCAGTGCAAATCACAAACTTTCTCCCATAAAGATACTTATGGAAGCGCGTTACACCGAAGACACTGGCTAGACCCTCTTTATCTAACTGGGAATAGTTATTTTCTGCAGCGTTGAGCGTTATGGACATAAACCCGATGGGTTTCTCCTCTCCATCTGGCATCCGGTGTGCTAAGACAGCTTCAACTCCATAAGGCGAAGCATCGCAAGCCAGTATTAGTTCTTTGTTTTCATCATAGTGAACTAATACACTGCTTGACTGTAGCAACTCCTTGGACTTAGCGAAAGCTTTCTCCTGCTCTGGCCCCCAAGTCCATGGCTCCTCTTTTCTCAAAAGCTTGTGCAGCGGTGCCAGGAAGGTCGATAGGTTTGGAAGGAACTTGTTGTAGAAGTTTAACAGTCCAAAGTAAGCTTTAAGTTCAGTGACTGACTTAGGTGCTGGCGCTTCCTGCACTGCTTTCACCTTTGCTGGCACTGTATGAAGTCCCTTGGCCTCCACTCAATGTCCTAGAAATGTCACTTCCTTCTCCATGAATTTGCATTTGCTTCGTTTTAGGCGCAAGCCTGCATCTTCTAGTCGCTCTAACACTAAATCTAGTGTGTGGATGTGGTCCTCATCATCCTTTCCTGCCAGAAGTATATCATCTAGATACACAGCCACATTCTTTAGTGCCTGTAGCACACCCTCCATTGTGCGCTGGAAAATAGCTGGACTAGAGCTCACCCCGAAAGGTAACCTTGTGTATGTGAATAGCCCCTTGTGTGTATTCACTGTTGTGTATTTTCTAGCTTCCTCCTCAAGCACAATTTGTTGATATGCATGACTCATATCGAGCTTACTGTACTTCTCTCCCCCATCGAAGGATGCAATCAGGTCCTCCATTCTTGGAATGGGGTATTGTTCTAATGGAGACACTTTGTTTACTGTGAGCTTATAGTCTCCACAGATTCTCACTTCACCATCTGGTTTTAAGACGGGCACGATGGGTGCCGCCCACTCTGAGAATTTCACTGGCTCTATGATTTTTGTTTTCTCAAGCCTCTCAAGTTCATGTTCCACTTTTTTCTTCATAGCAAAAGGTACTGATCCTGGCTTATAAAAGCATGGGGTGGCGTCCCGAGCCACATGTATTTTAGCAGTGAATCCTTTCAGCTTCCCTAACTCATCCTTGAACACTGTTTCATGCCTTGAGAGTACTTCCTGTACGGTAGCCTCACTACCCACTATCTTGTTTATATCTTGCCAGCCTATGGATATTTTTAGAGCATTGTTGCTCTTGTGCCATTTACACTTAGTTCTATCTTGATGGGCTCTTCTTTGGGAATGACCATCTCTTCCTGCATGTTATACAGTCATTTCTGTACTCTTTATGCTGTAGATAGTCAAAAGCTCATCACTGCTTCTGTCCCCTTCATCTTCTTGCATGAAATTTGCTCAGTTATCCTGCTTTTCACTCCCCCCTTTCAGCTTTTTCTCGCCTTTCCTCTTCCCTCTATCAACAGGTTTTGACCTGCAGGCTCTCTTAATGTGCCCCACCTTTCCACACTTATGACACTTTTCACCCGCAAACCTGCATTCATTGGCCATGTGGCTTATTCCCCCACACCTGTAGCATTTCCCACGTCCAACCTGCTCTTTTGTGTACGTATCGGACACTTTGCATATGGTACCTGTCGCTCGGCTCCATTTAGCATTGTCTCTCGTACTGTTCAAATCTTTAATGTCCTTGTTCGCAGCCTCCATTGCCTGCGTGTGCCTCAGTGCAGTCTCAAATGATAAGCCGTCCTCCGACAGCAGCCGCCGCTGTATGCGGTCATCGTTCATTCCACAGACTAATCTGTCCCGCAACATCACCGTCAGGGTGTCTCCAAAGTTGCAGTCCTGTGCGAGCCTCCTTAGCTCCGCCACGTACTCTATTACACTCTCGCCGGAATTCCTGCTCCTGGTATTAAACTTCCACTGCTGCGCTATCTTACTACGCTTCAGGTTGAAATGGTTCTTTAACAATCTCACCAGTTCCTCGAACGACTTGTCTCCCGGTCGCTGCGGACTCAGCAGATTCCTCATCAGCGTGTAGGTCTTCACGCCCACACAGCTCAGCAGCACGGCTCTCCTCTCTGCATCGCCGATTCCGTTCGCCACGAAGAAATGATGCAGGATCTCGCAGTACTCTTCCCAGCTCTGCGACTCGTTGTCAAAGGGTGCCACCGACCCCACTGTAGCAGCCATGTCGTTGTCTTTACTCCGTTCGCCCAGCTTCTTCACGCTTGTAGCAGCGCGCCAATATCCCGTTACCGCGAAAGCCTTAGCTTTAGCTTAGCTAGCTACACTTCACTCGGTAACAACTTTCTGCAAAAACTCACGCCAATGTTTGCCGAACATTCTTCCGGTTTATCCTCGTCGCCATTTGTGGTATTTTGTTATTTTGCTGTCAGGTAACAGAGACCCACTCCTGGTTTGTTCACCTTTTATGAACCGTCTTCAGCAACATGTGGCGCGGCTGTAACATACCAGGCTGGCTACCAGTACAACACATGACAGAGAGGGCGAAGGAGCATTTACTTAAAATAGAGTCCCTCTACTGGCCAAGTCATATAACTGCACTCTATCACAGAAACGCAAATTGAAAAAGCGCCGGAAATAACCCAAAAAACTAAAAGAACAAAAGAAAATATTGAAACTATATCTGTGAAAAAAGTTAATGTAGATGAGAAGCTTTTAGATATAACTGGTCGGGGCTGGTTAGGGGCCTGATGGGGGCGTGGAGTGGCCCGGCCCGGCACACGATTGGAGGACTCGCACACCCACGGCCCGCAATTTTAACTGCAAAATTGGGGGGGGCTGACATCTGAGTGTCCTGCGCTGATCACACTTGGCTCCATAGATGGGCACTTGGGGTTTGCGGCCAGATTGGGCGGTTGGCCAGTTGAGGTAGGGCGGGCCTAACTTTTGCATGGTCCATTGGTGGGCGTGGGGACTCACCGGCTTGTCCGCATCCCAGGTTCTGCGCTTGTGGCTGCGTCTTTTGCCGGTACGAGGGGGTGGGTTGTATGTGTGCAGGGTCTCCTCGCTCTCTCTGGGACTGGTTTATGCTCCTCAGGGCCGTGCGTGGATTTTGCTCTGTGTTCAGGTTTTCTGGGGGCTGGAGGGTCTTCTGTGGCTGCAGGGCAGGATGCTCGAGCTTTCCTGCAGTCTCTGGGTGTCTATACGGCTACAGGACTCAAAGGGTGGCATCGGGGGCCTTTTCCGCTGCTTGGAGGCCCTACGATATAATTCCGACCTTATACACCAGAACCAATTGGGACAAGTCCTGTACACTCACCGGTGGACGCATCACACTCACACACACACACACACACACACACACACACACCCCGAACACCGTCCTGGTTACATCCCTCTCCTTTCCTCCCTCATTTACTACCATAACTATAACAGGAAGAGACCACGTACCGAATTGCTGTTCCAGTTTCCTGGACTTTATTAACTCTGTTTCATCTATACATGTTGTCATCTGACGTTTCTATGTTTACATTTTTCCATATAAATGTTGGAAAAATCACCTTGGGGCATGAGGTCCCAGGTTTAATTTAAGATCATTTATTATAAAAGGATCTGAGTTTGTCTCTGCAGAGGACAAGACTGGCTAAATACACAGATACATACCCTTTTATAGTATCTATTCATGGAGTGTGTTCTCAGCAGAATATTCCAACAATTCATCTGATTAAATAGTACTGTCTACCAGACTGACTTATCTTTTGGGAGTGGCACTGAGCGAGAAAGCTACGCTCAAACCAATGTTTCAATAGCCAAAAAAAATGTGTTGCACTAAGCACATTCTGTAACTTTTCCAGTGCATAATTCCCCCCTTTTGGGCCTACCAAGCCCCAAACATTAATTTCCTGCATAAGCAATTGAATACATATCTCCTGAAATGAGTCTTCAGGGGCTTCTTTGCTTACATACATTCCATTTTATGCAAAAACATTCTTAATCGTGGTTATATTTGATTATCAGAAAAAAACTGTTTTGATACATGTCTTGTTGAATATAAACTGGAACTCTTTTGACACTGTGATCTATAGGATGTACAGAGGCCATATCTATACTGATATGAGGTTTCCTGTAAGAGTAATTAGTCCACAAATACCTGATTTTACTCGCCGTCGATGTTCCAACGCAGATCCCTTGTTGATGAAACAGGATGTCTTCCTGCATGTCACTTCATTGGAGCTTGGCACGCTTCTGTTGGAATAGGACACAGCTTCCATACTCATAAGGTTCCAATGCAGCTGTTGGCTTGACAGTGGCGAAATGTAGATTTCCTCACTGTAAAGTGGAGGCAGCGTTCGGCGTTCACCCACTGTAGTCTTCCTCAATCATCCGTTGACAACTGGGAAATCAGTCTTATCCAATCTCTGGATCCTTAGGAGTATTACTCCAGGTAAGGTTTACTGCTCCATCATGAATGTCCTCCACTTGACTGGTGACTTGGCAAAACAATGAAATTCTTGTCCCAGTCATGTTGTTAGGAGTCTAGTATAATGAGACACTATTCCTGAATCTTAAGGAGTTGCCTTCCATCAGGAATATCTGTTGTGGGGTGAAAGGGATCCATCTGAATGGTGAAGTCACTGGATCTCTTCGAGTTGAGTTCCTTAACCACAAGTTGGGAGTCAGCCCATACGTTGAATTAGTCATTTTGGGTCATAACTACTAAGTTTTCTCCATAGTTCCATCCTCTAAATGTTTTTCCTATTTTCTGCATGGGCTATTGCCAATTACTGCAGTTGTTCAGGTGAAGCTCTACGTAATCTATCTCTATTACGTAGCCTAATGGAGAGTCAGTCATTCTACATTAGCTTGTGAAGTTCCGGTGTCATTGGCGATTTATATATGTTTATGTGTCATCGCTGTCATTATTAGAGTCCGCCATTGCGCTAAGCACATTCTGTAACTTTTCCACTACAGGTTCTATGTTTATTTACCTCACCTGTGCTGATTCTCCCCCTCTTGGAGTAGTGATTAGTTGTTAATGGACCAAAACATGGTAAGATGGTACTCCAAAGAGGGGATGAGGCGTCTGGAAGGTTTTGGGTGAATAAGGTCACTGAGTTCCCAAAAACGAGTTATAGTGCGATATTATTATTAACACATGTTGCTTCGAAAGTTACATGGATCACACCACTGTCAGCACACAGGTCTGAATTGGGTAGAGGCACTTCCGTTGGAATTAATGGTGTGTCGTTCAAGTGGGCTCCGTGATTTGCGCATGACACCCCAAGAGCTGGCTGCGGGTAGACAGATGCCAACACCTTGTTTGCGCACAAGTGGGAAGGGTCCAAGTTTAGCCCTTTTAGAAAATGGAATGCGAGTGTATTCGTGAAGGTGTTTAGGAGGATGTGGTTTAACAAATGCCGCAAAGGACCATTTGAGGTTGTTCGCAGTACGGGAACTGTGGTTCAGGTTAAAGGTTCTCCTACATGGTACATGCTTTATTACATTGTGTTAAAGCGCCAAAAGAAGAGGTCGCCACGATCACAGAGCAGAGATGTTGAACGCTCAAGAGAGCCAACAGAGGCTGCAGACGCAGCAGAGGTTCATGAGGACCTCCAAGGTCAAGACCCTGACGAAGGGATTGACGATGATGTTGGTGTGCATGATGATGTTCAGCACACTTTCGATGATCCCAGGGATGAATTGTCAGTCCGTGAGCAAGAAAGACACTTTGGTGACATTGATTTACAACATGTCCCAGAAACAACAGAGTCTAACCCCAGAAAGCATGAGTCATCAAAGACTCCAGAGGGCTGTGATACCTCTCCAGGAAAATACATAGACCCAGTTGGACCAAGGATTCCAAGGCCAACCCGAAAAAGGGTTAGACCAAAGTGATACGAGGACTAGAGTTGAAGGGACTTTTGGAAAGTCAGTTCAGCTGCCATGTCAGTGTACAAAACAAAATGATGAAAAGGGGAATTCCCAGTCCAGTGGGAAGATAACCATGGTAAGGTAATTGACTTGTCAGGAACATCATCACTAGAGAGTATGTGCTGCTAAATGGTCCACGGCTGAAGATTGAGGAGGACTGGAGTCTTTATCTACGTAGATCCCAGATTGAAGATCAAGGAGACTACAAGTGTTCTTATTATGATCCAAAATAAGTGAATGTGAGAGAGGATGGAGTAGAAACAAGACCAGACTACGGATACAAAACTGTGACTCTTTAGATACTAAATGAAAGTGAAATTGTAGAACCCGCGGTTGTTGAAGGAGTAGGAAAATTGACCACTGAAGTATCAACTCTTCCTCCAACTGAAAAAATAAAGCAGATGTCCACCTCTTTAGTTCTGAAAGTCACTAATGTTGCGGTTAACTACTGCTGCGCCTCAGATGATTTCTACAACTGCAATTTGCATTTCGCAGACGCTTTTATCCAAAGCGACTTACAATTATTCAAATACCGACAGATGCAGCCATCAGGAGCAATTAGGGGCTAAGTGTCTTGCTCAAGGACACTACAGCATGCTAGCAGGAGGAGCCTGGGATCAAACCAGCAACCTTTAGATTACTAGACTACCCGCTCTACCTCCTGAGCTACCATCCCCTAGATTTCTGTGAATACTGTGATGAGAACTAAATTAGGAAATGCAGCTCACCTTCCATGTAAATGTAGAAAATGGAATACTGGTGGAAATATTTCCCCTAAATGGAAAAATGCGTGGGGTGAAGACATAGTGCTAACAGGACCTGATGTTAGCAGTGTGCCTCGCGATCAATGAAAGTATATGTTATTGGTGGCACGGTGGCGCAGTGCATTGCACTGCTGTTTCACAGCAAGAAGGTCCTGGGTTCGATTCCCGCCTGGGGCGCTGTTGGCACCGTGCTCCGGCGGGTTATCTCCCAAATAGGAGCCTTTCTGTGTGGAGTTTGCATGTTCTCCCTGTGCTCACATGGGGTTTCCTCCACCTCACGTCAGTAAGGACCCCCACCAAAAAAACATGCACCCATCATCGTCTGACCAGCGATGGACACTTATGACCTGGTCCCCGGGCGTGTCCACGTATGCTGCCCACTGCTCCTGGCTGTGCCCCCGGAGGAAGGACAGGCCAGGATGGGTCAAAAGCAGAGGCCACGACCACCATCAAAGCATGTGCGTGCAAGCATGTGTTGTAGTGTGGTGTGTTGCGTGACGAATAAAGACTGTTTCCTTCTTTAATGACAGGAGATGGGTTAAAATTCAAGATGACTGTTCGCTTGTCATAAATATTGTCCTATGGGAAGATCAAGGAGAATATACATGCACATATTTGGATCCAAAGTTTAAATATATCCCAAGGCAAAATTATTGGGAAGTGGGATACAGAACCAAAACCAACTAGTCACACCATGGGTGACTGTTGGACCGATGACATCTATTACCTTAGCTCGGGGAATAACTAGTAGTATTAATGTATCATTGTCAGTCACTAATCTAGCTACAACAGTGGCAGAAAAGGATGTTACGACAACGATTATGACAACTTCTACTTCTGTAACTCCTGGTAATCATATAAGTGAGGTTGTGAGGATGAGATCCACTACCAATAAAACAATGACGACTTTTTCGGTGTCTACAAAGTCTGTAGATAAGATGCTGACACCGATCACTATACCCCCATCATTTAAGAAGTTGGTAAATAAAAGTGTATAGTGAAGTTGGAAATTAATTTGAACAATAGCAAGGAGAGTCCAGGAGACCCCGTCCATCTCCACGTCCTCCGCTAAATGGGCCACGTCCTCATCGGAGGAGGGACCCCCAGGGTCAACATCCTCCGACTCTTGAAACATTGCTGGAGGACGCAGACAAGAGAGGTGGTGGGGTCTGCGGTCGGGAGGGTTGACCCGGTCTGGAGGGCTGGTCAGGATGGCACTGATGGAACCTCCTGATGAGGGTGTGGTCCAGAATGTGCCTCGCAGGGACCCAGGACCTCTCCTCCGGGCCGTAACCCTCCCAATCCACCAGGGACTGCAGGCCTTTCCCACTCCGGCGGGAACGTAGGAGACGGCGGACAGAAAAGGCAGGACCCCTGTCAATGAAACGCAGAGGAGGTGGGGGAGGCGCCAAGGGGACCAGAGCACTCTCCCGGACTGGCTTGACCTTGGACACATGGAAGGTGGGATGGACGCGCATGGACCTGAGTCCACCTTCAGGGGGAGGACCCGGGTGGAGAGCCAGACCTTCTGGCCCGGCTGGTACTCCGGGGCCTGGGAGCGGCGACGGTTGGCGGCAGAGGCGTTGCGGCCAGCGGCTCGGAGGAGGGCGGCCCGGGCCCGGGTCCAGGTCCTGCGACAGCGGCGAATGAAGGCCTGGACGGACGGGCAGGAAGCCTCCCTCTCAAGGGCCGGGAACAGAGGTGGTTGGAGGCCGTAGGCACACTGGAAGGGGGAGAGGCCTGTGGCCAAACTGGTCAGGGTGTTGTGGGCGTATTCCACCCACAAAAGTTGCTCAGACCAGGACGACAGGTGTTGAGACATCATGTAGCGAAAGGCCGTCTCCATCTCCTGGTTCTTCTGCTCTGTTTGGCCGGGGCTGGTACCCTGAGGACAGGCTGATGGTGGCCCCAAGGAGTGAACAGAACTCCCTCCAGAAGACCGAGGCGAACTGGTGACCCCGGTCAGATACAACATCTACCGGGATGCCATGGAGGCGAAAGACGTGATATAACAATAGCTCGGTGGTGCCATTGGCCGACGGGAGCTTCAGTAGAGGCACGAAGTGAGCCATCTAGCTGAACCGATCCACCACGGTCAGGATGGTAGTGTTGCCGCTAGACGGTGGCAGACCGGTGACCAAGTCCATGGAGATGTGAGACCAGGGGCGATGAGGAACCGGCAGTGGGTGTAGAAGACCGGCAGGAGCAGGACGAGACGGTTTGTGCTGGAAACAGGTGGGGCAGGCATTGACAAACCCTCGGACGTCCTCACCCAGGGAGGGCCACCAGAAGCGACGCTGGACGACCTCCTTCGTCCGCTGGATCCCCGGTCCGAGGTTCTCCGGACGGAGGTCAGGCAGGACGAACAGACGGTCGGGCGGACATGCGCTGGGTCCGGGTTGGTCCTGGGCGGCGGCTCTTACTTTCTCTTCCACCTCCCAGGTGAGTGTGGCGACTAGACGGGAGGACGGTAGAATGGTGTCGGGGTCGGCAGCGTCTTCCTCCTCCTCCTGGAACTGCTGGGACAGGGCGTCGGGTTTGACATTGCGGGACCCCAGGCGATAGGAGAGGGAGAAATTGAATCAGGTTAGGAAGAGCGCCCAACGAGCCTGACGGGAGTTCAGCCTCCTGGCAGACTGGATATACTCCAGGTTCTTGTGGTCAGTCCACACCAGGAACGGCAGCTGGGTTCCCTCTAGCCAGTGTCGCCACTCTTCCAGGGCCAATTTGACGGCGAGAAGCTCCCTATTCCCGATGTCGTAGTTCCTCTCGACCGGGGTCAAACGCCTGGAGAAGAAGGCGCAGGGATGAAGTTTCTGATCGGATGCGGTTCTCTGGGACAGGACAGCTCCGACTCCCACGTCGGAGGCGTCCACTTCCACCACGAACTGCCATTCGGAGTCAGGCAATACCAGAATGGGGGCTGAAGTGAACCATGCCTTCAGGGCCAGGAAGGCGTCGTTGGCGGCGGCGGACCACAGGAACGGCACTTTGGAGGTTAGGGCTGTGAGAGGGGCCACCACCATGCTGTAGCCTCAGATGAACCTCCGATAGAAGTTGGCAAAACCGAGGAAGCGCTGGAGATGTTTGCGGGAGTCCGGGGCGGGCCAGGTGGTGACGGCGGAGACCTTGGTGGAGTCCATCTGGATGGTCCCCCTCCCTATGACGTACCCCAGGAAGGAGACGGATGGGACGTGAAACTCACACTTCTCTGCCTTCACAAGGAGTGAGTTCTCCAGGAGGCGCTGCAGGACCGTCTGGACATGGTGGACGTGCTCAGCTTGGGATTGGGAGAAGGATCAGGATGTCGTCGAGGTACACGAAGACGAACTTGTTGAGCATGTCCCTGAGCACGTCATTGACCAGGGCCTGGAAGACGGCGTGGGCGTTGGTGAGGCCAAAGGGCATCACCAGATATTTGTAGTGATTGGAGGGAGTGTTGAACGCCATCTTCCATTCGTCCCCCTCTCGAACCCGGACCAGATGGTAGGCATTGCGTAGGTCGAGCTTGGTGTACACTGTGGCCCCCTCCAGGAGTTTCGAAGGTGCCTGCCGTCAGAGCGTCGTTAATATAGGTGTCCATGGCCTCTCTCTCCGGGGCGGAGAGGGAGTACAGGTGGCCTCTGGGGGGGTGGAACCGGGCTGGAGGTCGATGGCAATATTGTATGGCCTGTGCGGGGGAAGGGATATCGCCTTGGCCTTGCTGAAGACCTCCCTGAAGTCGAGGTACTCGGCGGGGACCCCCAACATGTCGGATGCGGAGCTGGAGCTGGTGGATGGCTGAGGTGCGGCGGCTTGCTTCAGGCAGACCTGTTGGCACGCAGAACTCCATCCCAAAATAGCCCCTGTGGTCCAGTCGAGGTGTGGGTTGTGACACCGGAGCCAGGGGAACCCCAGGAGGAGAGGGTGACGAGGTGAGTCCAGGATGCAGATCTGTATCGTCTCGTGGTGGTTGCCGGACAGGAGCATGCGGATGGGAACCGTCTGATGGGTGACTGTCCCCAGGAGGCGGCCTTCCAGGGCAGTGGCAGGGGCCGGAGAAGGCAAGAGAACTCGACCAACACCCAGCTGCTGTGCTAGGTTATTGTCAATGATGTTAACATCGGAACCAGAGTCAATAAGTATGGCGAGGGAATGTGAGCCTTGGGGCTCAGCAGCAGCCGAGCCTGGCACAGGCGGCGTAGGTTGGAGGGGAATTTGGAGGTGTGGCTCACCAGGACCTCCTCCCTCACTGGTGAGCCAGGCCCTTTTACCGGACACCCGGAAATGTAGTGTCCAGCTAGACCGCAGTAGAGGCAAAGGTTCCCCACTTGGCGTCTCTCCTTCTCCTCCGGGGTGAGGCTGGCCCGGCCAACCCGCATGGGAGAGGCCTCACTCGTGGGTTGACGGGCCGGAAGAGCTGGCGGCCCAGAGGAACCTGGAAGACGGGTTGCTGGGCGGCGCTCCACTTGCCTCCGACGCCTCTCTTGCTGCCGGGCCTGGATGCGTCGGTCGATACGGGAAGCAAGCTCAATGATGCCATCGAGAGAGGTGGGCAGGTCGTGGGAAACTAGCTCATCCTTCACGTACTCTGCTAATCCCATCAGGAACGCCTCAATCTGGGCTGCCGGGTTCCACTGGCTCAGTCGAGCCTGGGTGCGGAAGTCGATCCCGTAATCGACCATGGAGCTGGACCCTTGACTGAGACCCAGGAGAACACCAGCAGCATCGGGACCTCGTGATGTCACCCCGAACACCTTGCGGAGCTCGGCGGGGAAGGCGTGGAAGGAGGAGCAGGCTGGTGTGCGTCGTTCCCACTCGGCCGTTCCCCACAGCCGAGCGCAGCCCGTCAGGTGATTTACGAGGAGTGCCACCCTGGCATCCTCGGAGGCGAAGGTGTGGGGCTGCAGAGCGAAGAGGATGGAACAGTTCGTGATGAACGTACTACAGCCGTCTGCGTCTCCGGCATAGCGTTCTGGAATCCCCACCCAGGGCTCCAGGGAGTACCTAGGCTGGGCCGGTGCTGGTGGAAGTGGGTCCGGGGAAGCAGGCGGCGGGATGAACTGACCGAGAGCAATGGCGAGCTGCTGGACCTGGGCGGCTAGCATGGCGAGCCCTTGCTCCTGGCTAGCCGCCGCTAGCCGAACGTCTGCTGAGGTGGAGGCTAGGACAGCCTCCTGGTGTTGGAGCTGTGACTCCACCCTTCCCAGGCATGCCAGCGACTCGGGGTTGTGTGCTGGGTCCATTGTTGGGCAGATTATAATGTAACGGGTGTGGTTAGGACCCAATTGCAGCACAAAGACAGGCAGGGATATTTGGTAATGTCTTTTATTTGTAGAGCAGACAGAAGACAGGCAGGGAGCAGGCAGGATACATCGTCGGGGACAGGCAGGTTCGATAACGAGGAGTGCAGACAGAAGACAGGCGGGGGGGCAGGCAGGATACGTGGTGGGAGCGAGGCAGAGTCGGTAGCGGGGAATCAGTCCGGAGACCGCTGGTGCAAGCATCGAAGACAATCTGGCAATGGGTGACTGGTGAGAGAGGCATATATAGTGGTTAGATTGCAGATCTGAAACAGCTGTGTGCGCAGGTGAATAGAGTTGGGCTAATGGGACAGGTAAGGAGAGGGAGGGGAAGGTAGAAGAAGAAGGCGGAGATCATGACACCATAAAGAATCAAGCTTTACCGGGTAATGTGACTATAGGAACATTTAAAGATATTTGATGGGTATGTGGTGATAAAACATACTTATTTCTTTATTACGTTGCTATATGGCACAGTTGAAACTTTCTTATGATTTTTTTTGTTATCCGGAAGGGACAAGAGCCAGATGAGGGTAACTCTACAAAGACTGCCGAAAGTAGGAAGAAAAGAGACTAGGCACAGTTTTATAATTTGGAGTTTTATCATTGGAGGATATCTTTAGGAGAAAAATGGGCCATAGGATTGTTTCCATGGTATGGGGTGACATTCTTAGCTGATGATATTGATAATATCACATATACCCTACAAGGGTTTGCAAATGAGACCATAAGAGGTTTTGAATATTTGTCAAACACCCAGAGGAGTCATCGATTGACGTTGCCGAAAAACAACATGGCTCTTGATTATATTTTGGCCAAACAAGTTGGCCTCTACGTGGCTTTAAATCTAACTGGAGATGCCTGTTATATGTTGATCCCTGATGTCGCCGATAACATGACTAATGTCGTAGATGCGTTGAAACCTATAAGGGATGCATTTGGGCCATAGGAAGGAGCTGGGTCGTCAGCTAATGCTTGGTTGCAAGATAAATTAGGACCACCAGGAGCTATAGTAATTCAGGTTCTGGGGGCTGCTCTTCTATCACTGTGTATGATGTCACTGATGATAATGACGTCAGTGAAGATGAGGAGGAAATAGTGATGAAGGAGGAGCTAATACTAGTAGAGAAATATCCATTTTGAATATCTGATTCCGTCATATACTCAACACTATTTTTGACTAGGAAAATGCATGGACAAAGGGGGGACTTGGAAAATGTTAATCATATATTGGAATAATGAAAGAAGAAGAAGTCTTTATTCATCACACCACACTATAACACATGCTTGCACACACGCTTTTGATGGTGGCCGGTGAAATGGATTCTCTGCTTTTGACTCATCCTGGGTTGTCCTTCCTCCAGGGGCACAGCCAGGAGCAGTGGGCAGCATACGTGGACGCGCCCGGGGACCAGGTGATAAATGTCCATTGCTGGTCAGACAATGATGGGTGCATGTTTTTGGTGGGGTCCTTACTGACGTGAGGTGGAGGAAACCCCATGTGAGCACGGGGAGAAATGAAAACTCCACACAGAAAGGCTCCTATTTGGGAGATAACCCGCCGGAGCACGGTCCCAACAGCGCCCCAGGCGGGAATCGAACCCAGGACCTTCTTGCTGTGAGGCAGCAGTGCAATGCACTGCGCCACTGTGCCACACATTAATTGTTAATTGATGTTAAAGTATAATGCAAAATTGAAATTATTATACTGTATTTGATGTTTGTGCAAGATACTGGCTGGTGATTTTTTTCTTTCGGGACCAGTCAGAGGGTGGCTGCGTCCAGAGATCCTATCAGCCTAATGGACTTGAACACTCAAACATGGACATTCGAAAATGAAGGATGAAAATGGACGGCGGACCCTGAATGAGGACATCATGATCAGGGGTGTCGAGTAAAAGATCATTAAAAGTTGATGGTGTTCAAAATGCAACAGTTCAATACATATTTATGTGTCCTGCATGGTTTTTATAATATTGGAGTTTGTTTATTACAATGTAACCTGTATTATTGATGAATATTCTGTACTCTACACTAGATATTTTTAGCAAGACATATTACTTTGATTTAGTATTGTTTTCTTTGGAGTTTTCTGTCATAGGGTGAAGTGAATACCTTGGGACCTCAGGTGTTTTCTTTTTTTTGCGGTCTTGAGGGACATTGGTGTTAGGCAGGGAAAGGTCCACTGGTCCTCCAGTGGACCTTTTCCTGGGTCGACCAGCCTGACTTTGGACAAATTTTTTGATTTATTTCTGAGGTTCTAAATGTATGCATTTATATGTAACCTCCTATACAGTTTTCTAAACCCTTCTTCTTTTTCTGTTAATTGATTGGGAGTACAATAGGTGGTTGCGTAGGGCAGAGGGACCATGAGAGAATTTTCCTGTCTAGATTGCTTGATGAATGTACTAAGAAAGGAAGCTGCCAGATGGGTTTTTCACTCATACAAACTTTATTGTATTGTTCCGACTAAGCATGGTCAGAAGGGTACATTATAATCATTTTGTTTGTTATTATGTGATTTCCATTAAGCCAATTAGCATCATAAGTGCATAATCTTCTTTCGTTCGAGACTTTGTGTAGTCTCGAAGGGGGAAATATGAGGTGTCTGGAAAGTTTGGGGTGAATGAGGTCACTGAGTTCCCAAAAATGAGTTATAGTGTGATATTATTATTAACACATGTTGCTTCGAAAGTTACATGTAGAACGTCACCATTAGAGTGTTTATGTTGGGGCCCCTGCGAGGAGAGAAGTGGAAATGTTAGATTTATGTCAGACAGGGGCTGAGCTGAGACCTATGGAACCAGATCTGTTTTGTTATCTCTGTACAAGATAAAAGCCAATTTCTGGCCCCATTCGACAGAGAACATATCTGGCTCCTGTTCTCTCCCAGACATCCATGGCAAGTCTGGTTTGATGCTGTTCTTACTTGTAATAAACTTATCATAATAATCAAGTCTGCGTCTGCTGAGGCTCCTTCTTCATCAACGCATCATCTACAAAAGAAACTACAGGGGTTTGTTGACAGTTGTGTGTAACAGAAAAACTGTGCTGTTGACATCCTATAGGTCATCCACAGAGCAGAGTTATTGCAGCGGTTCTTGATGATTTAGTAATTAATAAAGAGCTGCACTGCAGGTTGAGAACTTGAACTCCACTTGCAGACGAACTCTGTCCTAACTGCAATGGCATACAAATACTCTGTTGTATGCCCAGCATACAGCACAGGTTAAAAAAAAATGGATCGAGTCAGTCTATAGTAATTTCTGTGATACTGCACATTCATTCAAAGTCAAGAGATATTTTAAATCACTGGACTACAGGCAAATGTTATTGACATACAATGACAACACAAAATAAATATAAAGAACTATGAAGCATCTATACTGCGTTCCAAATTATTATGCAAATTGGATGTTGAAGTATCATAAAAATTAAATTTTTTGTTTTTCAATTAAGCTCGTGTCAAATCATGCAATGCCTTGGACAAGGTATGAAAACATTAGATATTTCACAAAAACTTAAGTGTGATCATCCTACTGTGAAGAGATTTGTGGCTGATTCAGAGCACAGACACATGCAGATAAAGGCGTAATGAGGAAGGTTTCTGCCAGACAAATTCATCGGATTAAGAGAGCAGCTGCTAAAATGCCATTACAAAGCAGCAAACAGGTATTTGAAGCTGCGGGTGCCTCTGGAGTTCCGTGAATCTCAAATTGTAGGGTCCTCCAGAGGCTTGCAGTTGTGCATAAACCTACTATTCGGCCACCCCTCGCCAATGCTCACAAGCAGAAACGGTTGCAGTGGGCCCAGAAATACATGAAGACTAATTTTCAAACAGACTTGTTTACTGATGACTGCCGTACAACCCTGGATGGTCCAGATGGATGGAGTAGTGGATGGTTGGTGGATGGCCACCATGTCCCAACAAGGCTGCTACGTCAGCAAGGAGGTGGCAGAGTCATGTTTTGGGCCGGAATCATGGGGAGAGAGCTGCTAGGCCCCTTTAGGGTCCCTGAAGGTGTGAAAATGACCTCGGCAAGGCATATAGAGTTTCTGACTGACCACTTTCTTCCATGGTACAAAAAGAAGAAACGTGCCTTCCCCAGACCTCAACCCTATTGAGAACCTTTGGAGCATCCTCAAGCAAAAGATCTACCAGGGTGGGAGGCAGTTTGCATCAAAACAGCAGCTCTGGGAGTCTATTCTGACATCCTGCAAAGAAGTTCAAGCAGAAACTCTCCAAAAACTCACAAGTTCAATGGATGCAAGAATTGTGAATGTGATATCAAAGAAAGGGTCCTATAATAACATGTAACTTGGCCTGTTAAGATGTTTTTGATTTAAATAGCTTTTGATTTCAGTAAATATGACCTCCTAATGCTGCAAATTCAACAAATGACCATTTTCAGTTCTTAACAACCTATAAAATGTTTTGAAACTCTGTTGTGCATAATAATTTGGAACAGAGCATTTTGAGTTTTTGATTTTTGAAAAAAATACTGTTTTCATTGGGAGGTTTGTTCAATAACATTTGAATTATACCCTAACGGTTTTTGACTTGAAAATTATACTGACTGTCAATTGCATTGACTTTTTAGCAAAATCAGAGAAAATATCATTTGCATAATAATTTGCAACGCGGTGTAGTTGCAAAGACATATGCGAAAGACAACCATTTCAGCCCACAGAATTAAAAGGTAAACATAATAAGTCACATTCTGTGCCAGCAACTATACCAAAGAGGTGTGACAATATAAGGAGTCACTCATATGGTGTCATTACTGGTTGTAGTGGCAAGACTTTGTACAGTGAAGCAATGCAGGGTACATATAGGGAGTGTTATTAAACAGATGAACCAAGAAATGATTATTTGAAAAAAAAAAAACACGGCTAAAGAGACAATGCAAAAATATATTTGTAAAAGTTCAGATGTTGCTGATAGAACTAGACATGTAACAAATTTAAATTCAACTGATATTATAGTCAATGGGTAAGAAAATTCAAGTTTTCAATTCCTTCCTTGTTTGTACAGTGGTACCTCGACTTATGACTGCATCTACTTAGGACTAATCCAAGATACGGGTAGCGATAGTCGTGAACATTTGTATCAACTTGCCACCGACTGCTCCAAGATACGACCGTGGAAATTTGCAGCTGGTGCGTCGGCGACCAGTCAGCAGTCAGTCAGCGGCCGACCTACATCGTGTGTGCACATAGTTCGTGGCTTATCAATATTTTTTTCTTATTTACTGTGTTTGTGCTGTGTATTTTGTTTATTTTCACCCTTCATGATTTCATAATTTATATGGGAAAAAATGCTTCGACATACGGCCGTTCTTATAGAACGAATTACAGTCGTAAGTCGAGGTACCACTGTCTCAACAAAATAAGCTTTGCTTAAAATGTAACATCTGTCATTCAAATGATAATTTTAGAATACATAAAGCTGTAGTAATTAGTGACCCTTATGAAACAAAACCTATTGTAGCCGATGGTAGCTGCTTCTTTCGGGTATTAACATTTGCAATCAGTGAAAATGAATAGAATCACAGAAAAATCCGACTTATGGTGGTTGTGGGGGCGGTTCGGGCAAGTTAGTTGTCTGTCATCCCGGGGCCTGGCTCCGGGCTTGCGGTCCGTGGCGGGCCCCCGTGGCCCAGATTCTGCGCCTACGGCTGCGTCTAATGCCTGCACAAGGGGTGGGTTGTATGTGTGCTCCTCCGGGGTGAAGGGGTCTCCTTGTGCTCCCTGGGCTCCGCAGGCTTCCAGCTTCGCTGGGGGCCCGGGGCTCTTCTCTGGCTGTGGGACGCGGTGCTCAAGGCTTTCCTGCAGCCGTGGAGTGTCTAGGCAGCCGCATAGCTTGGGGGAGTGGGGGCTTTGGGGCCCTTTCCGCTGCTTGGAGGTGCCATGACATAATACCGCCCTTATACACTAGACCCAATTGGGATAAGTCCTGTACACTGAGGTGTCTTGGAATGTGTGGCATCCCAAGACAAGTCTGGGCTGATTCTGTTCTTTTGTAATAAAGCTATTATTTTACTCAAGTCAGCATCAGCGGTCACTCCTTCTTCATCAACACATCAAATTCATCAAGGAACTACAACACTCACCGACAGACAAATTACACACAAACACACACACACACACACACGCACACACCACCAACACCTGCTTTGAATGCACCACAGCACCCTCCTGGTTGCATTCCTCTCCTTTCCTCCCTCATTTGCTGCCATAACTATGACAGGAAGGTGCCCAATTGCTGTTCCAGTTTTCCTGGACCTGATTAACTCAAAAAATGTTGTCATACGAAGTTTTAGTTTTCCGTGTACGTGTTGTTTTGTTCCACGTTTAATTGTCTCACCTATGGTGAATCTCCTCCCTCCTGGAGTAGTGATTAGTTGTTTATAACCCTAACCCAAAACATGGTAAAATAGTTCTCCAAAGAGGGGGATTAGTGGCGGCTCTGTATAACAAAAAACTGTGCTCTTGTCATCCTACAGGTAATCCACAGAAGAGAGTTCCTGATGATTTAAGAGTTAATAAAGAGTTGCATTGCAGGTTGAGAAGTTGAACTCCACTTCCAGACTAACTCCATCCTAGATGCAATAGCATACAAATACTCTGTATACTCTGAATGCCTAGCATGCTGACAGCACAGGTTTAAAAAAACGAACAAACAAAAAAACAGCATAAATTAATTGTATTTATTAAGCTTGTTATAGAACAATTTAGACAAAAGATAAGTACTGGTCAAGAATATGCATATGCAGTATGCCATCGACAACTCTTTAAACATCTAGTCATAATTTGCAGAAAAGAACAATATCTCAAAAAAGGGAAAATAATCACTTCAATGTCTGGTAAATGCATAACAGAAACATATCTTCACAAAACCACACATAATTGTAATGCAAATTGTATTAAAAAAAAATTGACCTTCTGATTAACTATGGATTTGTTTCACTTGTCACTGCAAAAGAATTTCAGGTAGTTCCTGAAGAAAGCACTTTAAAAAATTTGACTTTAGATGCTATTCTACCAGAAATAAAATACTTAAACTCAGTGGAATAGTTCAAGTTCAAGTTCAAGAGATTATTTGTCACATACATAAACATACGGTCATACATATATGCAGTGAAATGTCATGACACCCGGTGATTACGCACAATAAGCTCTATAAGCTCTAAAAATACAAAAAAAATAAAATAAATGTGCGTAATCGACACAAGGTGCTCGCGCAGGCAGCCGCAAGGGGAGGCGCCACAATCGCGATTCTGCGTTCTATAATTATACAATAGCATTAATTGACTGTGTTGTATTAAATATACATTTAAATTCTACCGTAAACAGAATAGCACCTAATTGTGAAGAAGATTCCATTCATGAAAATACTAACCTTACCAAAAGTGGTTAAAATGGTGTTCATAGACCAGTCACATGTTTACCTTAAAACATTACCAATGTAACAGTTGTACTTCCAAGATCTGATGATCATGACCTTATGATTTGTGTCTAACTGAAGAGGAAGTTAACTTACAAAGGTCATTATGACTATCAATAAGTTCATACAGGTCAAATAAAAAGGCTGTTGACATATCTGAAAAGACATAACAAATGGTATAAGGATGTAGAGTTTAACAATGAATGGAGTAACCATCTGAGGCGAAATAAGGGGCATGGTTAAGTCCAGTTGCAGACAGCAGCATGGTTTCCTGCTCCGCTACTGCACAAAACTTGTTACAAGGGGAAAAAGCATAGGGTACAGGCTGTGGGTTTGTTCCCACCTGTTGCACTCCCTGATTTTGGGAGTGGATTGGCCAGGGTTTAAAGCATTGATGAGAGAGACTGGGGGAGTGCGCTCACGGTTGGTAGGGAGATGTGAGTATTGTGTGGTGCGTGGTGACGTGGAGGGATTGTCGGCTGGCGGTGGAAACCCAAGTGGGATTTTCCCTGGTCCCCTTGACGTTCCCTATTGACGATTTTCCACTGGAGCAGTCGCGAGACGACACCCGATGCAGATCCTTTGTAGTACGTTACTTTGTAGTAACTTTGTACTTAAAATCAATGGCATATTGATGCATCCAGACTCGACGCTCACTCAACTGTATTTTTCGGTGATTAGGGACAGGTTATATCGAGTGAGCCGTGACACTCAGACAGGAGAAGAAATAACTCAGTTGTTGGTGCTGAAGAGCCACCGGGAAATGCTCTTTAAGGCGGCTCACCATAACCCGATGGCCGGTCACTCCTACCTGTGGGCAGAAACCCCCACATCATCTTATCAAAATTAAAGAAGATCAGAAAAACACAGAGCATAACAATGAATCTTTGTTCATTGATAGGACTGAAACTGCAGAACTAAGTTCAGGAGACATAAACATTGACAAATCTTTAACTGACAAACAACAATATGGTATGTTTATGGACATATGTTTACAGCTAGTTGATATTGTAGAGGGATTGTTGGATCAGCACTTTGATGACATTTTGTATGCAGCACCTGCAGAAGGGAACAACCCTGTCAGATTATCGGGAGATGAAATCACTGAAGCAAAATGTTTCCCAGCCCCCCCCCCCAAAAAAAGGAGTTCACAGTGTAATACAATTTAAACAAAAATAAAAATATATGAATAAGATACAAAAATAAAGTAACAAAAGAAATAAAACGAATTGGGGGCTTTTCTTTTATTAATTATCTGTAGTGGGGAAATAAGATTATTACAATTTTTAATAATTTGACTTCTAAAAGAAAGGGAAGCAAGTGGGGAGTGGACGAACACAATCTTAGTAGGAGCTTGTTCTTTAAATAGTGACGTCAAACCAATGCGACGACAACATATCCCGCTGATTAGCATTTTGTTCCTGTGGCTCAAGTCACATCTGTATGGACGTGCAATGGATTGACTACGGTGATAAAAAAAAAATCAACATACAATTGTTATACACCATATATATATATTAAAAAAAACCCACACACATATACACACGACTGCATCAGAGTGTATAGTAAAGTTGAAACATTGACTTATATTGCGTTACACCGCTTCCGGTTCCTCGCTGCCCTTTCCGAAAGCGTCTATTCCTGCGCGGCGCTCCGTTGTTGACGTTGGGGAGCCGCAACGACGTTTTAGGGACGGATGGAACAGGTAGGGCCTGAGCGAATCCCACTTATATAGAACCCTCCAGTCAAGCAAAAAGAAAAATAAGAGATAACGTCAAATATACATGTGTGACGTGGAACAAAAACAAGGTCGCCGATAAGAACTTTTCGTCATTCGTGTACAACGTTTTATTTGTGTTTCTCACGTTAATGGTTGAAGTGTGGATCATTCGGGGATTCGTGATTTGAGGGATGCCGAGAACGTCACGTAGGCTAAAAGTGGCGTCGTAACGAAGTCAACGTAGGCGTCGCTGAATTTGAAACGTAAGGGTTATTATTTTTTGGATTTTCATATTCCTTTTCCAGCCAAATAATTGGCCCTTACTGCGTTGACCGTACTTGTTAATGATCGGTTTTATTATCGTCTATTATCGAACTCAAATGCTGCATTAAGGCCTTGTGCGTATTCAGTAGGTTCCGCCTATTTCGTGATTGACAACATAAATAAAAATACCCTGCAAGCTTGATCTGCTGAAAGCCTAAAATGTCCTTGTTTCGAGAAAAATCGACATCCACTGATAATAAAACAATTAACTTTGTAACAAAAAAAACCCACAAATGTGAATTTTTTTTAATCTATTTGATTGTGTGTATATATATTATAGTTATACATTTGATATGCATAGTGATATTTCCTCTAAAAATGCAAATATTCGCTCATGTCGATGGTGATGGTGAAGCTCTGTTGCCATAGTTTCAATGATGTCAGCGAGATAATTCAGAGGCACACCCACTTCCAACTCCTTTGCTATATTTTCCACCCCATGACTCTTGTCACGGCTGGTGAGTCACCGCCGGAGCTGTATAGCTGCACTACCCTTTGTTTACCTATCATGAGATGCCAAATTATCTTTAAACCGTGGCATGATAAACGTTACTTCTATAAAAGTCCTTTAATAGGAGTGTGATTTCAGTTTGATTCAATGGATACTGTAGTAAACAAACCAATGTTCACATGAAATTCTGTTGAGAATTAATATAGTGATTGAACTATTATTATATCTGAGCTATGGTAT
The DNA here is from genome assembly GCF_960531495.2 of Zeus faber. Taxonomy (NCBI): domain Eukaryota; kingdom Metazoa; phylum Chordata; class Actinopteri; order Zeiformes; family Zeidae; genus Zeus; species Zeus faber. Next base: position 4,564,575 of record NC_137204.1, read on the forward strand.
TATAATTGACTTAAAGGTTTGTGTAATATTGACCAGAGGTCTATGCCAGAGGTGTGATTGATTTTGTCACATTTATTTGTGCATAACCATTCAGTGTTGCGGTACTGCAATGGCTTTAAAACATTATGAAAATTATGTTTACAGGAAATGCTTCTTTGTGCATTGCATTGTACTCCAATACAATGCTTTGAAAGTAACCTGGGTGAATAGTGATCTTATTTTGCTGTGTTTTTTTTTTTTCCTCTCGCATAACATAATGTTAATGGATGCATCCACTTTATTTCACAGGTTCTGACCAGAGGCCAGTCAGTTCACAGCTGTACATGAGCTGCTTTTCAATGTTGAAGGACTCCTTTGGTGTAATTTATTTTCCATAACTCATCCATCAACTTCTTAATTCCTCTGATGAGAATCTTGGGGAAAGGATCCAACAAAGAAGACGGGAGATATGTTGAGAAAGAGCGGGAAGTGGTTACGCCACTGTTTGCTCTAGAATGAAATAAAGGGAGAACAAGTCACTTGTTAAGCCCCAGAGTCTTCATTGTATGGGGACAAGAGTACAATTGACCTAGCCTTTGCATTCTCAAACCCTCTCTCCTGCATCTTCTGGGCAGCTTTGGTTCAATTATTGCTTCAATCTTCCATTGTAATCTTGGGACTTGGAGCTGTATTGAAACCACGATTACCTGGTGTCACTCAACAGGTGATACCTGTCGCAGCACAGCCATATTGTGTTCAATGACAGGCAGGATGGAAGTGCTTGTGTATTGTGGGCTGATACTAGGACTCATCTGTCCATGCCATAGCCTGGATAATGGCAACTCACTCAACAGATTCAAAAGGTAAGGGATGTATGGCATTAAAGTGGTACTGTACACATGTGTGGTAATAATGTCATATTTCACTGTCATAATAATTAATAAGTAATAATTTAAGGCATTTCACTGCATATATGTATAAAGGTATGTATTAGTTTAGTAGCTAGTATATATGTGACGAATAAACCTCTTGAATCTTGAATTTTTAGAGAGTTTTCACACCAATATAATCTGCTGGTTCACACCACTTAATTTATTGCATTTTATCTTCTTAATTTCAGTCCGGTTTGTTTTACACTGCCATTCACCATTTGAGCCGCATCGATTTGAGACGTTTTTCAAATGACCTATGTCACGTATTCCTTGACAATGTGTGGCAGCCATGTTTAAAGAAAACAATTTACGGGTACACTGGGCATCTGTTAATTAGTCAGAATTTTCCCCCAACACATTTTATTGTTGACTTAGCTTCTAAAAATTTTTACCCGTCATCGTTCCCCACTTCGTTCAAATCCCCAGCATCTTCTTATTTTTGATTTTCTCTTGCTGTTCATGTATGTAGTCGTCACATCTATCTATCTATCTATCTATCTATCTATCTATCTATCTATCTATCTATCTATCTATCTATCTATCTATCTATCTATCTATCTATCTATCTATCTATCTATCTATCTATATCTGATTCACGTAACACAGAATTCACCTCCATTTCCTGCAGTCTATGGATTAACATTTACATTTACATTTAGTCATTTGGCAGACGCTTTTATCCAAAGCGACTTACAAGGGAGAATAACATTCAAGCTACATTGCGACAGACTATTGTTTAGCGCAGACTATTGTAGAACTTTGTTCATACCTACAGTACATAGAACTGTACCAGGTTTCACTTAGAAATGGGCCAAAACCTCTGCCCAAGTGTGGGTGCATGTTCAACCTGTCAAAAAGGCGTGAACTTTAAGGGATACTTGGCTTTTTCTCTCTTGCCGAATTTCAGACGCAAAAGCCAATACCGATTTCATATGCTGAATGGCTCAGTTCAATGCAAGGTTGCAGAGGGAATCAACTAGCCTAGCTCATTTGAAATTTGGGAAATATATACTTACTGTCATAAGCCTTGTGCAACCTGTAGGCTTGCCAGTTCAGTCAGCAGAGTTTTTGTTGTCGCCAATGTTCTGACACAAAGCATTGCATCTCAAAAAAATGTGGCATCTGTAAATCAGAAGCAGTTGGCTGTGCTGCTTTCACAATTTGATGCATCTGTATGTTAGTGTAGGAAGAAAATAATCTGCACTTCGGAATTTTTCTAATTTTAAAAGGTCTCAGGAAAGCATGTGGTCTGATCCCAGCGACTGCACAGCCAGGCGGACAAAGCAGACGGTTGTCCCAATGAATTCTCATAACTTTTCTCTCGATATCCTCATGCCCGGTGTGGTCCCGACAGGGGTAAGTCATTTGGCAGCTTGCTGATACACGCAGATAGCTAACCTAGTAAAATTTTGGCATTGATTTACGCTGTACAAATATTTATCTGAATTTTGAACCAAAAATTTCACTCATTGAATAAAACATTCAATACGAGTGAACCACATTTCGTACATTTTAAACTCCTAATTGGTTCTGTTGTTTCAGTCGGATTCCTACCTGTGCATGGCTGTACCTGTGCCAACAGTACAAGATTTTTATATTGGTGAGTATCCTCTCTTTTAATGGTGCAACACACCAAATATAGCAGCAATGCCTTATTAAAGGCATGCTCCAGTTTTTGGGGAAAATTTATTATAATATTTATTTTTTATATTACCAGATTGAGAGGAGAAGATAAATACCAATTTCATCCTTGTGTGTCTAGAACCAAGATATTGACGGGCTGCAAGCTAACTATGTTAACTCAATGCAAGGTTATACAGGGAATCAACTAGTCTAGCTCCTGTGAAATTAGGGAAATACTCTTTCCAGCAAAGAAGCTGAGTCACGGCTTGATGACAAGTAAAAATAAAAACATGAAAACGAGATTAATATAAATGGAGCTTCCTTCTGAACTATTTTTGATATGAATATGAATCCGCTGGGCGCAGTGATTATCAGCTGTGCAACACCTGTGAAATTCAACGTGTTGGTATGGTGAGGTTGTCAGTTCAGTCTGCTCAGGTTTCTTGACAGTAACGCATTTTAGTTTATACCTGGCAATCCCCACCTCACTTGAAGATGAGTTATTTTCACTGAACCAAGCAGATAGATCAATAGCTATGCATCAAAAATGGTTCTGAATGTAGCTGCATTTAAAACAACAAAGATCTTGCTTGTATATTTTTATTTTACTCGACATAAAGATGTAAAATGTCTTATTGCAAGAGATGGCCTCACTTCCTGTTTGGCATTTTACAACCAATTAAAAGACGTGGTAATATAGTCAAAAGGGGCTGCCTGGACAAAGGATGTGTTCAGCACTGAAAATTCTATTGTTCATGTTCCGGTGAGCTCTGGTCCCTTTCTATCACTGGCTAAGAACATAAAAGTAATAGCATGTTATCTTATTTAGGAAACAAATGTATGATCAACATATGATCAAATGTTTTGCAAAACATCCATATCACCTATTAAAATGCAAACAAGTGTTTTCTTTCTGTTTTTTGAGAAGTTGTAGTCAACTAAGTATTGTGACATTATAAATGTACTTAATGCTTCTTCTTAGTGGACTTTGTGCCTCATGCCAGCATGGACACAGCACACCACATGCTCCTGTATGGCTGCCAGTCGCCTGTTTCGACCAGTGGATATTGGTAAGTCTATTGATCAAAACTTTGTTTTCGTATTACGTGCATCAGTTAAGGAAAATCATGATTATACCTACATGAAATCACATTTGGGCCTACGATATGACAGCCCAATTTGAATCCAATTTTTAAATACACTTGAAAAGAACATGTACAGTATGTCATGGAAGTCTTGAGTTTCCAAATATTTCTACAACTGTTATTTTTCTGTGATGGAATGATTGGAGCACATACTTCTTTGTCGCAAAAAACATTCATGAATTTTGGTTATTTTATGAATTTATTATGGGTCTTCTGAAAATGTGACCAAATCTGCTGGGTCAAAAATATAAATACAGCAATGCTAAATTATTTTTTTACATGTCCCTTGGCCATTTTCACCTCGATTAGGTGCTTTTGGTAGCCATCCACAAGCTTCTGGCAAGCTTCTGGTTGAATCTAGGACCACTCCTCCTGACAGAATTAATGCAGTTCAACCAAATTCTTTGGCTGTCTGACACAGACTGTTTCTTCAGCACAGTCTACATGTTCTCGATGGGGTTTAAGTCAGGACTTTGGGAAGGCCATTCAAAAAACCTTAATTCAGGCCTGATTTAGCCATTCCTTTACCACTTTTGTTGTGTGTTTGGGTTCATTTTCCTGTTGGAACACCCAACTGCATCCAAGACCCAACCTTCTAGCTGATGGTTTTAGGTTTTCCTGGGGAATTTGGAGGTAATCCTCCTTCTTCATTATTACTTTTACTTTCTGTAAAGCACCAGTTCCACTGACAGCAAAACAGGCCCAGGGAACAATACTACCACCACCACCATGCTTGACCAAAGGTATGGTGTTCTTGGGGTTAAAGGAATTTTGGTTATTTTATGAATTTATTATGGGTCTTCTGAAAATGTGACCAAATATGCTGGGTCAAAAATATAAATACAGCAATGCTATATTATTTTTTTTACATGTCCCTTGGCCATTTTCACCTCGATTAGGCGCTTTTGGTAGCCACCACAAGCTTCTGGCAAGCTTCTGGTTGAATCTAGGACCACTCCTCCTGACAGAATTAATGCAGTTCAACCAAATTCTTTGGCTGTCTGACACAGACTTGTTTCTTCAGCACAGTCTACATGTTCTCGATGGGGTTTAAGTCAGGACTTTGGGAAGGCCATTCAAAAAACCTTAATTCAGGCCTGATTTAGCCATTCCTTTACCACTTTTGTTGTGTGTTTGGGTTCATTTTCCTGTTGGAACACCCAACTGCATCCAAGACCCAACCTTCTAGCTGATGGTTTTAGGTTTTCCTGGGGAATTTGGAGGTAATCCTCCTTCTTCATTATTACTTTTACTTTCTGTAAAGCACCAGTTCCACTGACAGCAAAACAGGCCCAGGGAACAATACTACCACCACCACCATGCTTGACCAAAGGTATGGTGTTCTTGGGGTTAAAGGAATTTTGGTTATTTTATGAATTTATTATGGGTCTTCTGAAAATGTGACCAAATATGCTGGGTCAAATATACACATACAGCAACTTGAATTATTAATTTTGGTGATGTAGAAAGTTGTCAGTCAAATTAGCTTTGTTGCATGCCCTCTTAATGTCTTGTGAGTGATTATGATTGACTACAGCTGGTGACTTCCCTTAGCCGATTTAAATAGGGCCCGTTTGATACATTCATTCGACTCAGCCACAAACGCCACAATGGGAAAGTCGAAGGAGCTCAGCACGGATCTGGAAAACCGGGTCATTGACTTGAACAAGTCAGGAAAGTCACTTGGAGCCATTTCAAAGCAGCTAGGGGTCCCAAGATCAACTGTGCAAACAATTGTTTGTAAGTATAAAGGGCATGGCATAGTTGTCACTGCCACGATCATGAAGAAAACCAAGCTATCACCTGCTGCTGAGAGAAAATCAGTCAGCATGGTCGAGAGTAAACCAAGAACCACCAAAAAGCAGCTCTACGATTAAATAGATGTTGCCTTGCAAGAAGGAAGCCCTTGCTCCAGAAGCGGCATCTTAAGGCTCGACTGAAGTTTGCTGCTGATCACATGGACAAAGAAAAGGCCATCTGGAGGAAAGTTCTGTGGTGAGATGAAACAGAAATTAAACTTTTTGGCACAATGACCAGAAATATGTTTGGAGGAGACAAGGTAAGGCCTTTTACCCCAAGAACACTATACCTACCGTCAAGCATTGTGGTGGTAGTATTATTCCCTGGGCCTGTTTTGCTGCCAGTGGAACTGCTGTTTTACAGAAAGTAATAATGAAGGAGGATTACCTTAAAAATATTTCAGGAAAAATTAAAATTATCAGCCAGAAGTTTGGGTCTTGGATGCAGTTGGGTGTTCCAACAGGATAATGACCCTTAACACACATCAAAAGTGTTAAAGGAATGGCTAAATCAGGCTAGAATTAAGGTTTTTTGAATGGCCTTCCCAAAGTCCTGACTTAAACCCCATCGAGAACATGTGGACTGTGCTGAAGAAACAAGTCTGTGTCAGCAAGCCAAAGAATTTTGTTAAACTGCACCAATTCTGTCAGGTGGCGTGGTCAAAGATTCAGCCAGTAGCCTGCCAGAAGCTTGTGGATGGCTACCAAAACCGCCTAATTGAGGTGAAAATGGCCAAGGGATGTGTAACCAAATTAAGGCATTGCTGTATGTATATTTTTAACCGAGCAGATTTGGTCACATTTTCAGATCCCATAATAAATTCATAAAAGAACCAAGATTCAGGAATGATTGTGCTTTTTTTCACTAAGGTTGTAGAGATTATTGGAAACACAAGACTGCCATGACGTATTTTTTTTTAAAAGTGTAACTTTTGACCATAACTGTCGGCGGGTGGGTGGGGGGGGATAATACTGGAGAAGGCCTTGAATATTTGTCACAGTCTTGCGATACACGTCCATGAAACAAGCTGTATTTCAGCTAAGATAATGTTTACTGCAGGTGCGTCTGACAAAATGCTTGACAGCACCTAGCATTCAGGTTGTAACCTAGAATGCAGAAATGTACTCTCAAAGAAAGAACCAGATGAAGTTGAATGTCTTCTGCCCTGTCACGAAACCAATCCACAAATTTCCCCTGCCTGAGGTCCAGCTGCTGCCGCTGGAACAATCCAATCCAACACTACGAGAATAAATTAGAGCAAAAGGAGATGAGGATTTTTTTTTAGTTTACTTAACTGCTTTTCTGCCTGTGGGACTCATCAGTGTCCTTTTTTCCCCTTTGAGCTCTTTTTTTCTGTTCTATTGTCTATCTTCTAAATTGTTGTCAAAATTCAGCTTTAAGGTTCGAAATGGTCATGTCCAAAATATTCATTCTTTATTAAATTAAAACTGTTCAGCGAGGTTGCATATGATCGGGCAGACCTCAGTGTTAGGTCAACTTTTGATTTACAAATCGAGCATAGAGTAGCCGCTTTGCCTATTTTAAAGCATGTGTTCACCTTTTTTTAATCCAGGCCTTAAGATGTTTCCCCTCATAACTGTTCATAGCACAACCTTCAATGTATTTTATGTTATACATGATTAAAATGGTTGCAACCATGCATCTCATCGGGGTTTTCAGGGTTTTATTGAATATGTCACTTTTGCACTTTTGCACATCAGCTCTTTTGATTATATCCTGGCTAACATAAGTAGCCTCACCCAAGGACCCCCAGGAGGTTGCACTGTTTCATTTTTACACCCTAGGAGTGAAGGCATCCTACTCTAGCAAATGTTGGATTGTACTGCAAAAAAGTGATTGCAAAACGTAGTTTTAAATAAAATATATATTACTGTTATTGTGAACAAGTTAAAGAAGTGTAATGACTAACACATATTGATTTATTTTAAAATGTAATGTTAAAGGTTACCCCATTGGTCTGTTTTAAAGCACAGTGTTTTTCAATAGGGTCTCAATAGTAAACCATTAAGAAAAGTTGTGCTTTCAACAGGTGAGTGATGGGAATCAACATTTTAAATGGCCTGGGTTGAAAAGTAGCCAACCTATCCTTTAAACCTCTCTGAGCTTTCTGTGGCTTTTCAAGTAGATAAATTAACTGTACAGTCTGCCTTTCCAGGGATTGTGGAAGTGTTCAAGGTACCTGCGAGGAGGAGGCATCCATCATGTATGCCTGGGCTCGCAACGCCCCACCCACTAAATTACCAAAAGGTAGGTGTCTTGACACTTGAAGGTTTCTGCTGTTTCTAATTTGTCTTCATTTTTATATTACATTACGTCATTTAGAAGAAGAAGAAACAGTCTTTTTTCGTCACGCAACACACCACACTACAACACATGCTTGGGCACACATACACACATGCACATGCTTTGATGGTGGCCGGTGAAACGGATCCTCTGCATTTGACCCATCCTGGCTTGTCCTTCCTCTGGGGGCACAGCCAGGAGCAGTATGGACGCGCCCGGGTACCTGGTTAAGAGTGTCCATCGCTGGTCAGACAATGATGGGTGCATGTTTTTGGTGGGGGTCCTTACTGACGTGAGGTGGAGGAAACCCCATGTGAGCACGGGGAGAACATGCAAACTCCACACAGAAAGGCTCCTATTTGGGAGATAACCCGCCAGAGCACGGTGCCAACAGCGCCCCAGGCGGGACCTTCTTGCTGTGAGGCAGCAGTGCAATGTACTGCGCCACCGTGCCACAAACTTAGCAAACAAACTTTAGCAGAAACTTTTTTCCAAAGCGACTTTCAATAAATTCATTTTCTCCAGTATCAACCCATTTTTAACAGGATAGTAAGTTAGAAAGTAATAGGGAATGGGATCCTCATGAAGTAGAGGAAGAAGGGTCCAGGTGTAGCCTGAAGTCTTCAGTCTGGGCCTTCAGTCTGCAACTAAAAATAGGAAAGCGATTTAGTGAGAGGGGGAGCTCATTCTACCATTTTGGTGCCTGGGATGAGAGGAGTTGCAACTGGAATGAACAACTTCTGAGTCAAAGTAGCGACCGGGGTGCGAGGTGGCCTGCAAGAGTGGAGGAGTGGAGCAAACAAGTCGGTGTCTGGAACCTGACCAGTGATTGTAGATATGGAGGAGCAGTTAGATGGACAGCCTTGTAAGCGGGTTCTAGTGTCTTAAATTTGATGTGAGCAGAGATGGGAAGCCAGTGAAGTGAACGAAGGAGGGGAGTAACATGAACAAGGGAGTAACAACTTTGGTTGTTTGAACACTAGACAGGCTGCTGCATTCTGGATGCGCTGTAAAGGTCTGATAGAACAGGCGGGTAGCCAAGCCAGAAGGGAAAGGAGAGATAGTTAAGTGTTTTCTGCATAGTAGTATAGTAGGAGAAGTCATGGGAGGAGATCATACCACCAAGGGATTTGGTGTGCAAGGAGAACAGCAAAGGCCACAGGGCTGAGCCCTGTGGGACTCCAGTATTTGGAGTGCAAGGTTTGGACAGGGATCCTCTGCATGAGACCTGGTATGATCGATTAGCCAGGTATGATGTAACCTAGGAGATTGCAGATCCCTTAATTCCAAGCTCAGGGAGGGTGGAGAGAAGGATTAGGTGGTTTACTGTGTTCGGCGGCAGCAGGCAAGCCTAGGAGAATAAGGACAGATGAGAGGGATGAAGTTTTGGCAGTGTGGAGAGCCTCCACGACCGCAAGGAGAGCGGTCTCGTGGAGTGGTAAGTCTTGAAGCCAGATCGTAGTGGGTGAGAGAGGTAGGGAGAGAGGAGATTGCTCAGACAAGAGTTTGGCTAGGAGAGAAGTGCGACAGGTCTGTAGTTCTGGACAGCAGCTGGGTCAAGGGGTGGTTTGTTGAGGAGAGGCTTGACTCTTGCAGACTTAAGGGTAGTATAAACAGCCTGAGTACAGGGAAGAGTTGATGACTGTTGTGAGGAAGGGCAGGATATTTCCGGGGGAATGGACGGAGAAGAGTGGAGGCAATATTTATATAATTGTATTTGAATGTGATCTCTTTTTTTGTATATTCTTTCTCCCAAATGTCTCATGCAGTCACAATTTAGTAAAACTGCCTTTCCATGAATTAAAGTACACAGCGTACACAGCGTACACAGCGTTTCACCAAAATATAGGCCTAATGTTGTGACCTGGTGTCAGTTCAATCACTCAAATTTCTTTCAATAACTGTTCAAATAATTGAGTCTTGCAGCTCTTCAAATTTCACCAAAATTGCTGTTCATCTTTGACCTGGACAAGTTGTTACATTTTGTCTTAAAATTTGAAAATGTCAAATTAATATTGAGTGAAAATCAAGCTTTGATAGATGAGTGAACAAAAAATTGTCTTAGCGATCGTATCTTTCCCTCAGCAAGTGCCAGGCCAGTCTGCCTGATATGTTCAGAGAACATGGCACTTATAAAAAAAAAAAAAAAGTAGTGTAACATTGCCACACCTTTATTGATTTAGATTATACAGACACTTTTGTTCAGAATTACTAATTACTTTTTGTCTGACTTTACTATGTGTTTGGAAGGCGGAATAAAGTTTACACCAATGACTGGTTTCTCAGTTGACTGATGTATTCGTTATTGCTGTAATTGGCCATTAGATCTGCGATTTAAAATATACTTCCTTTGTGTTGATTCTAAATTAAATTTGTGATCTTAGTCATAATTTGGGTTCAACATCGATCATTACGTCCTCAGTCTCAAGGGGTTTTGAGGGGATCAGTGATGATAATTTTGTGATTAATTCATTCTTTTTTTAAATTGATACACAGCCCTAAAAATGTTACAAAACACAATCACTGGTACTATTTGCAAGTATTTAAATGAGGTATTATACATATATTGGTATAATATTGGTATTACAATAATACAGGTCATTGGTATTCACAAACACCGGTGCTAATACCCACACACAGAGTTAAATTATTACCGTTTGCAGAGAGCTGGTGGTAACATGGATTATTTACTTTTCCACATGAATAATTGCGATCAGATGCAAAACAAGGGAAAATTGCACTCAGCAGCAAAACTTTGTGACCGTGTTTGCACTGTCATAGCGCAATATCTTTTTTGAATTGGACGCTAAGACTGTGCAGGTAGCAGGCGCAATTCATAGTGCTATGAGTGGTCACAATCCATTGTTTGTGAAGTGTTGGATGTCGGGGGGGGGTGTGTCATCAGTTGACAAATATTTTATTTATCTTTACAGGGAAAACTAGAAAGCTGAAAAGACACCGTTTAACTCTGTAATTGTATTTTGTTTTGTCACTCTACAGATGTTGGTTTCAAAGTTGGAGGAAATTCTGGGATTTCATACTTTGTGCTGCAGATCCACTATGGCGATGTTGGTGCTTTCAGAGGTGAGTCATAACGGAAGTGTCCACAGGGTGATTATGTTCTATGTCAACTGGATTTTTAAGAGCTATCAGAATTGTTCTATTTCGCCAGGTACATTTAAATTTACCGGTACTCCTCACTTAACGACCTACCTGTTTAACGACCGTTTGGACTTACGACGAGCTCTCCGACCAGTTGGTATTGTACGCTGCGTACAATACCGTATCGTACGCAGCAGGGCGTCTCAGCGTCAAGCATCTCATCGCGCATTACCCTTTCAGAATTAGGGTCGCTAAGTGAGGAGTACCTGGCCTAGCAATTCCTTCTGTTGAGGTTTGGTACACAGACCATCAACATTAAAATATAAAGTCTTGGCAAAAGAAAGGGATCAAAGGAGAATACAATTCTTTGGCATTAGTGGAGAATCAGAGCTTCCAAACAAGGTGTCACTTGTGCAAATCAAGCAAATATTTTTCAAGCTATGACTTGTTCATGACAAGGGTGTGGCAAACCGTGTTCCTGAGATAATCACCTTCAAAGTTTTCCCCCACACTTGGTTCATTCAGCCAGCTCCTAGAATGCAAATGGTTGGAGGACTAACAGAGCCACATGGCTATTTAACATCCTGTTGAATGGGAACTTGACACCCTGCTGTATGGGGCAATCACTGCTTTGTTCTTGTGTTTTGAGGGAGTGGTGAACAGTGTCATCAACATACAACTATTTTTTTGAAAACTATGTTTTTAAAAAAGCTTTTATTTAACAGTAAGAATTTACATGTTTTATAAAAGTGGAATTATTTAGGAGTTTGAAAGTACGGACAACACAAGAAAATGTAGAGTCTATGAATGATATGAGTCTCGGAAATCTGCCAATCACCAACCTTAACGGACTTGATCACGTCATCAACTTCTTCCATGTAGTAACAACGGGCGTATTGTCGGTCTCCTCTGGCGGTTCTTGAAAATATTCCATTTCATCGTCACATTCAGGTTGAAATCCGCTGTTTTGAAATGTTTTCCAAGTCCGGGATGACATCAGATAAAACGGAGAACTGACTGTCATCACTGATCGTTGGAGCAGATCTCAATGGGCATGTTGGCGAGGGGATCAGAGACATAGGTGACAAGAAGGTGATGGGTAGATATGGTGTGAAGGAGAGGAATATGGAAGGACAGATGGTGGTGGATTTCGCCATAAGGATGGAATTGGCTGTTGTGAATATGTATTTCAAGAAGAGAGAGGAACACAGGGTGACACACAAGAGTGGAGGAAGGTGCACACAGGTGGACTACATCTTATTCAGGAGGTGCAATCTGAAAGAGATTGGTGACTGCAAAGTGGTGTTAGGGGAGTGTGTTGCGAGGCAGCATCGGATGGTGGTCTGGAGGATGACTCTGGAGGCCAAGAAGATGAAGAGAGTGAAAGAAGAGCCAAAGATATAATGGTGACGCTGATAAATGAGTCTTGCATACAATTTGGGGAGAGGTAAGGCAGGCAATAGGTGGGAATGAATGGTTACCAGATCACTGGGAAACAACTGCAGAAGTGGTGAGGGAGACGGCCAGGAAGATACTCGGTTTATCATGCGGGAAGAGGAAGGAAGACATGGACTCTCGGTGGTGAAATGAGGAAGTACAGGAGAGCAGAAGAGGTTGGCGAAGAAGAAATGGGATAGCCAGAGATGAAGAAAGTAGACAGGAGTACAAGCTGATGCGGTGCAAGTGAAGAGAGAAGTGGCAAAGGAAAAGGCACACAACGTGTTGTATTAGAGGTTGGACAGTAAGGAAGAAGAAAAGAACTTGTACCGATTGGCAAGACAAAGGGACCAAGCTGGGAAGGATGTACAGCAGTTTAGGGTAATGAAGGATAATGATGGGAATGTGCTGACTAGTGAGGAGAGTGTGTTGAAAAGGTGGAAGGAGTACTTTGAGGAGTTGATGAATTAAGAAAATGAGGGAGAGAAGAGTGGATGATGTGGAAATAATGATCAAGAAGTGTAGCAAATTAGTCTAGACTAACGAGACTGTTTAACACCATCCTGGAAAGGGAGAGGTTGCCGGAGCAGTGCAGAAGAAGTGTACTGGTACCCATCTACAAGAATAAGGGAGACGTACAGAGCTGTGGTAACTACAGGGGAATAAAGTTGATCTGCCACAGCATGAAGCTATGGGAAAGGCTAGTGGAGGCTAGGTTAAGAGGAGAGATGGGGATCAGTGAGCAGCAGTATGGTATCATGCTAGGAAAGTACTACAGATGCAATGTTTGCTTTAAGAATGCTGATGGGAAAAGTACAGGAAAGGCCAGAGGGAGTTGCACTGTGTTTTTGTGGATTTAGAGAAAGCATATGATAGGATGCCGAGAGAGGATGTGTGGTATTGCATGAGGAAGTCAGGGGTGGCAGAGAAGTGCATAAGAGTGGTACAGGATATGTATGAGGGCAGTCAGACAGTAGTAAGGTGTGCAGTAGGCATGACAAAGGCATTCAAAGTGGAGGTGGGATTGCATCAAGGATCAGCTCTGAGCCCTTTCTTGTTTGCAATGGTGATGGACAGGTTAACACAGGGGGCAATTATTTTTTCCATGGGGCCACATGAGAAACAGAAAAAATTGTGGAGGGCCGGGCCAAAAGGCTGAACTCAATTCTGCATAATATTAATTGTATTTCTTAATTGTATTTCTTTTTGACAAGCTGGTAAGGGTAGGCTATATGTTATAATTAAGCAATGAAAAAATGAGGTTCCCTTACAAAAAATGTCATTTATTCAATCAAAATTCCTAAAGCAATGGTAAACAAAATGTGAACACTTTTGTACCATTTGACTGATATTAGTAAACATTTTTAGTCACATTCCCCCAAACACATTTTGAGTTTCAAGTACTGTTGTAAAGTGGTTCACATCATATTGAACTGTCACTGAACATCACTGAACTATGATTTTGAGAAAAAGGCTTCCAAAGAAAGTGTCCCAGTTCAGTGCTAGTTGGTGCCTTGACATGCCTACATTTGTAGTCTAACCACCTCATTTGGTCTTTTTAAGTTCTTTTTTTTCTTGTTCAGTGAGAGAAATCTAGTCTCTGCTGGGCTTTACCGAGTGCATCGAAGTCGGGTTAAATGTCTGAGGTAGAGATGCGAAGCACAGCTGACAGATGATCATCAGTGATCATCTGTCAGCTGTTCATCAGTATTTGATCTATACCTGGATTTTGTAAACGTCATCATTCAAAATGTTTGTTCACACATGTAAGTAGAGCCAAAGAGAACCAACGTCTTCTGAGCATGTCTCCTCATGTTTGGAAAGTTCTCCTCCTTAAGAGAAGAGTAGAAATCCAGCAGAGATCCTGACTTAAAGTGCTCTGCCAGTACTGCATCAGACTGCAGGTCAATGAGTTCCAGCTGAACATCACTGGGTGCATTATCCACACTGCAGGTAAAGGGAGAGGAAATCATGTGCATTTCATCCTCGATTGTTCTGAGATCTTCAAATCGCCTTGAAAACTCCGCATGCAATGCTCCTAACATGGATGAGTACCTGCGGAGGTGATCAGCTGATGGTGTGACTTCTTTCAGGGTTTGCATGTGAGTGAGAGTGTTGCACTCCAGTTGGCTTGAAAGAAACTGCATCTTTCTCATGAAAGCCTTCACCAGGCTGTGCATTTCATGAACAAAAAGGCCCTTACCTTGCAGTTTGGTGTTCAGTTCATTCATCAGTGCAAAAATATCAACAGCAAATGCAAAATCTGCCATCCAGTCCTCATCTGAGAGCTCTGGGATGTCTTTGCCTTTCTTCTCACAAAACTCTTGAATCTCTGCTTTCAGGTTCCAAACTCTTTTTAGCACTTTGCCCAGGCTGAGTCATCTGACAGCTGTGTGGTAGCCAATGTCACTTGCTCAGTCTCATGCTCCTCCAAAAGTGCGACAAACTGTCTGTGATTCAATGCCCGTGCCCTGATGAAGATTACTGTTTAAGTAACATCAATAACATGGTTAATTTTAAGCACTGACTTGCACAACACATGTTGGTGGATAATACAATACAAAAATACCAATTTCTGATCTGCGTCGATTTCAGTCACTTTATCTTGCATACGTTTCAAAAGTCTGACATTTTTCCTTGTAAGATTTGGACAACCGTCCATTGTGACACCTGCTAGTCTGTCCCATTTCAATCCCAGGGTGTCCATACCATACATTTACCTCCGTAAAAAGATCGCTCCCTGTCCTCCGTAATCTTGAAGTCCGTTATCCCACGGACAAATATAAGTAGCTGGGCTGTGTCGCGGACATCACAGCTCTCGTCCAAAGCCAAGGAGAAAAAGTCAAAACTTGCCACTTCACGTTGCAGCTGAAGCTCCAGATTCCCCGCAATTTTCTGATCCTTCTCATCACGGTTCGCCTGGACAGCGGGACTTGCTCAAATGCTCCTTTTCTTTTCAGGGCATATTAGTGCTGCAGAGTCCACCAAGCACTCTTTGACAAACTCCCCCTCCGAGAATGGCTTACTGTTTTTAGCAATTTTGTGGGATTTCACAAAGCTGGTATTGGTTGCTGCATCCCTGGATCTGTGAAGCTTGGTAAAAAAGCCTTGCTGCTTAGCTAGCAAAGCTTCTGATGTCCGCGCCCTTTCAGAATCAGTCAAGTTTTTGTATTTCTCCACGTGTTTCGTCTCGTAATGCAGACTCAAAATGTAGTTCTTAAACACGGCGATCTGCTCCCCGCAAACTAAACACACGGCTTCAGTAAATAAATACTTAGCAGTCCAATTTTTGTTAAAAAGCCTGCATTTGGCATCTACCTTTCTTTTTTAGCATGAGGGGACATTTTTGAGAGCTAAAGTCGTCTTGTGACCTGCTTGTGACAACGATCCAATCATGCGCACGTCTTGATATACTGTACATATTGCGTCATTATGAACGTGAATAAAAAACAACTTCAAAATAAAAGCAATGCAGCTTTAGTCCATGCATGAGGGAAAATTAGAAAATGTTTATTTTGTAATTTCCAATTAACCTTACACGGGCCGGTCAGTCAACCAAAGGGCCGTATGTGGCCCGGGGGCCACCCAGGTCGGGGTTAACAGATGAAATCAGGGAGGGGTCTCCATGGACTATGATGTTCGCTGATGACATTGTGATCTGTAGCGAGAGTAGGGAGCACGTTGAGGAGAGCCTGGAGAAGTGGAGGCATGCATTAGAGAGAAGAGGAATGAGAGTCAGCAGGAGTAAGACAGAATACATGTGCCTGAATGGGAGGGAGGGCAACAAAAGGCTGAGAATGCAAGGAGTGGAGGTGGAGAAGGCAGATGAGTTCAAGTACTTTGGGTTGACCAGCCAAAGCAGTGGAGAGTGCGGGAGAACGGGGAAGAAGTGTCCGCAGTGATCTGTGACAGAAGGGTCCCAGCAAGAGTAAAGGGGATGGTCTAAAGGACGGTACTGAGACCAGCTGTGTTGTACGGTTTAGAGGCGGTGGCTGAACTGGAGGTTGCAGAGTTGAGGATGTTGAGATTTTCATTGGGAGTGACAAGGATGGACATGATTAAGAATGAGTACATTAGAGGGACAGCTCAGGTTGGACAGTTTGGTGGAAAAGTGAGAGGTGAAATTGAGATGGTTTGGACACGTGTGTAGGAGAGATGAGAGTTCGATTGGGCGAAGGATGCTGAGGATGGAGCTGCCAGGCAAGAGGAAAAGAGGAAGGCCAAAGAGAAGGTTAATGGACGTGGTGAGGGAGGACATGCAGGCGGTTGGTGTAAGGGAGGAAGATGCGCAGGACAGAAGCTATTGGAGGCAGGGGTCGCCACAGCGGATCATCTAACGGGAGTAGCCGAAAGAAGGAGAGCTGCTATGCACAAGATAAAATATTGTTATGCATTTAGGTGAATTATTAGTATGTGCTCACAAACATATTCTGGCATGTGCTGTATTACAGTATAATTGCATATACATTATTTCACAAGGTGTGTGTGTGTGTGTGTGTGTGTGTGTGTGTGTGTGTGTGTGTGTGTGTGTGTGTGTGTGTGTGTGTGTGTGTGTGTGTGTGTGTGTGTCTCATGCCATCCATTTATTTTATTTACATCTCCAAATGGAAGGAAACAAGTGTGTATGGAATGAAACCGTGCGTAATGGGGACACTTTCTCCGTGACACTCTCTTAAGACGAGTGGAAAATCAGCCGTAAATCACGTAGTCTGAACTAGTCTCACGTAGTCTTAGCAACTGTTATAATTCAGAAATGACTGATTGCTGATTTCTGCTATTGACAAATCAGAATCGAGTATTAGATAGAGCTGTATAAGAAGGTATTGATTAAGTATCATCGACTGAAATCCCTCTGAGGACATCCCCACACAGAAAACTGTTCAGCTATGTCAGAAAAAGTGATTACGTCAATATGTGCAATGCAACTAGAATGCTGATTTTTCCAAATAGGTTAACCCAGATATTTAGTTCAAATGCTCTTTCATGATGACGAAATTTGTCTTGCTTTAACCCCTGAAATTGCCTTCTTGAGGTTTGAATTTGAATTAAATTTGGATTTCTTATCGCTTGATGCAAAAACATCTGACCTTTTGTAACTGTCAAGTTGACATACAATGGGCACCGAGTGTCTCATGTTGGGCCACAGAAAATGCGTTTCTCTTTGGGCTTTGCATGGACTCATGTGACCTCCAATTGCTTTCTCAAAGACTGACTAAATTGAATAAAAAAAAAAGAGCGCAAAGCTTGTCTTCACCATGTGAAGGCGAAAGTACAATAACGGCTTTAATGTTTTTTTTATTTTTTATGCAGACCATCATAGAGATTGCTCGGGAATTACCTTGAGAATGACTTCAAAAAGGTAGGTCTTTCCATCGGGATATAAATTGAACCCCACCCCTTACACAATTACCATACAAATGTATTTACTTAGTTACTTAAAAAATGCTAAGTTGCTAATACGTGAATGAGATACCATAAATAGTGAGGATGTAGAATTTCTTGACCTGTGTAGATAAGCAAAATGTAAAGGATAGGATATGCTGTTTTACAAACCATGTTAAGACCTTTTAATAAAATGTTTGTTTCCATCAACTATAACTTCATAGCGCAACCTCACAGGGTAACGCTTTAGCCCTAAAACATTTTAAAATCCAATTTTAGAAAATATGAAATTTCCAATGTTCCCATCCAAACGTCAGCACGTGCTGATTAATACGATTTGAGCACACATTTTAATCATTTGCACTTGAAGCTCTAACAACTACAGCTTACAATTTCCATTGAATTACTATTGTAACTCTCTTGCTGAGTGAAACTACATGCTATTGACTTTACACTGACACTCTGAATCTGAACATCCAAATTGATGATCCAAATTTCTATAGTTTGATTTTGGCCTGTTCCTGTGGCCTTTCAGAGTGGCAGGCTGATTGACCGCCATTTCTCTGTGTTCAAACAAGAACTATCATCAGTCAGGATCATCAGACAACTTGATGACTTAATGATGTAATTTCGTCCAGCATGCTTAAGGATGTAAGTAAAAAGAATGATGGCTTCGGGGACATAATGCATCTTCATCTAGCTGCACCTCTTCCTTTCGGCATGTTGCCGGTTGATGACGACACTGCATAGAAACCTTTACCGAACCGTGCATCATGGTATACTGTTGCCAGCATAGTATGCAGTGTATTCTGCATACTTTAGATGTATATTTGTTATTATTATTATTATTATTTTTGCCTTTTCGCATATCATTTGAGCTTATTATGGTTTCAGACATACTATACACTCATTTATCATACTAAATAGAATGCTTATATCGACTGTATCCAACTGCTGTATGTATTATGAGGGAAAGACGCTAGTGATGCAACTCGCGACTGATTCATTCGGAGTGAACAAATCAAAAGAGTCGTTCACTTACTAATCGCTAACTGCTGCCACACAGGCATTCACTGAGAAGTGACTCTCGGTTTTCGCGAATGAGAAGAGCCACGAGTCACACATGTGCCTCGAGAAGGGGCAATGACTCGTGAACCAATTTGCGAATGGGAAAAGCAGTGAGTCACGAGTCACTTTGCATTCTACCAAAATATACATATTTTTTTTTTTTACAGAATTAATTATTTTTGTGAGAATATACCAACTGAAACAAAGAGTTTGAAAATTTAACAAATGTTTTCACTCGTAAAGAACCAAATATCCAAAAATAGACAAACTTTGTCACTCCAAGACACTGATCAAAGTTTCTATTCAGTGTTGTCATCAAGCCATTGCGTGCAGGAAAGCAGTGTTGCAGCTATATGATGAAGTATGAGAAGTCTGAGAAGCCATGAATCTCTTTACTCGCATACAAAATGACTATGCTTACAACACATTCAATCCCCTATATATTTTTTAGTGTCCTTTTCACCAAAATCAATGGCCTATCTAAAAAAAAAAAAAAAGAACAATAATTTTACTAATTATTGCTATGATTATCACTTTGAACATCCTAGAAAAGATATAGATGTGCTGTCAAAATCTGTTTTTTATAACTAAAACTGGCTTGGACTTGTGCAATAGTTTTCTATGGACAGACCAACTTAATGTTCTTGTAACTTGTGTTTTTCTGTCTTGCGTATTCCCTCGGTACAGGCAGCCGTTCATTGCAGGCATTTATTTATTAGTGGCTGTGGACGTTGTTATACCACCGGGAAACAGAGGTATGTTTTTTTTTTTTTGTTTTTTTTCTGTGCCAATGTTTTTAGCTAGCTGTAAGCAAAATGCTGCTTCAACTTGATAACGGTTACAAATCCATCTTTTGATATGCAATGGTCCAACAATTAAAAAAAAAAAAAAAGAAATCCATTGCAATGATGAAAACATGAAGGAAAAGCAAAGGATTCCATGATATTTCTGCAACTCAATCAATAAACAAAAAAATAACGTATTTGATTGGTTTGCATTCTCACTGACACACACACACACACACACACATTGACAACGGACCCGTCTGTGAATAGCCCCTCCTCTTTATGCACTGTCTGATCAAAACATGATCATGCATGGGATGTTTGGGTTGGGTACCGAAACCTGGTGCCACTATGGCATTGGTTCCTATAAGATCAGTATCTACCGAATCGCAACGCAGATTTTGGTGCCATGCCCGAGCTGCCGATGGAAATATCCACCCTCCGGTGCTCCGAAACCGCTACACGCGCCTTCACTGAACATAATTGTTTGGAGCGTGCCGCTTGGAATCCTCTGTATTCCTCGTGCCACCACTTTCCTCTCCCGTGCAACTAGCCTACTGAACTTTTGGATGAGAGCCAAACAGCAGTGGCGCTGGTCAATGTCAAATTATCGTCAGTTAACCAATCAGATAAAAGAGGCGGGTTGTAAAAGTTTTCACTACCAATAACCTACTGATCATACAAACTGTCAGTTATTTGTTAACACGTAACCTGTGAAAAGTAATTACTGTAAGGACAAATGGGTTTAGTTCCTAAATATCTAAAATAGCCTCGATCTTAAATTTTTTTTATTTTTTTTACAAAAATAAGGATAATTAAAAAAAAAAAAAAAAAAAAAAAAAGAGCCCATGGACTGTTTGAAAATGTGTGTGTGTGTAACCACTAATGTTTTCTTTACCCCACAGTTACAAATGCAGATGTCGCCTGTGATTTTGAATCATATCCCATCTTCCCTTTTGCATTTAGGACCCATACACATCACCTAGGTAACTACCTTTTACACTTATATTTAAATTCTCTATGTAGAACCTCATAACACTGTGTGAGGTATAGTATGTAAGGTATGAATAAAATTGTATTGCTTTGTTTCAGTCACCACCGGAATGGCCTTTAAAAGGCTGTTCCGGTGTCTAGGGGTGCAACGGAGCACAAATCTCACCTTTCAGATCGTATCACATATCGGATCATTTTTCGGATCAGAAAAATAAAGGCGGGGACAAATATAACTTTGCTTTCCATTTATTCTGTAAAACACTAAAATCAAGGAGCTTTTGAAAACATCTTAAATGAAAACAACATTCAAGATGTCCAATGTTGAAATAAAACTTAAAATATTCAATCTATACTCGATTGTTAAATTAAAGTGCAATATGAGGCATGCCAAACATGGCAGTGAATGGAAAAAATGTGATTAGATTCGCCCCCAGTAATTGAATTCCAACAAGTGAACAATATCATTACTACTTAAATTCCTCATGTTTAAAACGAACAAAGTTTCGTGAAAATTGGTTCAGAATTAAACGAGTTACAGTCGGTTTTGTAGAGAAGTCGGAGTGCATCTGTATCCTTTTCTAATGACCATTAGATCACCATTCCCCAAAACCAGAGCTGAGTGAGGCGGGGGGGTGTCAGGCCAGGGTATGGATGTTTGAAATGAAGCGCTGATATGTGAAAGATTTGAATAAGACTGTAGGGATAGGAGGTAGAGTTGGTCGTCGAGTAATCTAAAGGTTGCTGGTTCGATCCCAGGCTCCTCCTGCTAGCATGCTGTAGTATCCTTGAGCAAGACACTTAACCCCTAATTGCTCCTGATGGCTGCGTCCGTCGGTGTTTGAATAATTGTAAGTCGCTTTGGATAAAAGCGTCTGCTAAATGCAATGTAATGTTAATTCAACCATTTTAATTTGTATTAACAAATGACAACAAAAAGTACAGTGTGGCAAAAAAGAATGGGGGGAAAGAATCCAGGAAATCACATTGTAGGATTTTTAATGAATTAATTGGTAAATTCCCCAGTAAAATAGGTATTTGGTCACCTACAAACAAGCAAGATTTCTGGCTTTCACGATCTGTAACTTTTTCTTTAAGAGGCTCCTCTGTCCTCCACTCGTTACCTGTATTAATGGCACCTGTTTGAACTCGTTATCAGTATAAAAGACACCTGTCCACAACCTCAAACAGTCACACTCCAAACTCCACTATGGCCAAGACCAAAGTGCTGTCAAAGGACACCAGAAACAAAATTGTAGACTTGCACCAGGCTGGGAAGACTGAATCTGCAATAGTTAAGCAGCTTGTTGTGAAGAAATCAACTGTGGGAGCAATTATTATAAAATGGAAGACATACAAGACCACTGATAATCTCCCTCGATCTGGGGCTCCAAGCAAGATCTCACCCCGTGGGGTCAAAATGATCACAAGAACGGTGAGCAAACATCCCAGAACCACACGGGGGGACCTAGTGAATGACCTGCGGAGAGCTGGGACCAAAGTAACAAAGGCTACCATCAGTAACACACTACGCCGCCAGGGACTCAAATCCTGCAGTGCCAGTACATGTCCAGGCCCGTCTGAAGTTTGCTAGAGAGCATTTGGATGATCCAGAAGAGGATTGGGAGAATGTCATATGGTCAGATGAAACCAAAATAGAACTTTTTGGTAAAAACTCAACTTGTCGTGTTTGGAGGAGAAAGAAAGCTGAGTTGCATCCAAAGAACACCATACCTACTGTGAAGCATGGGGGTTGAAACATCATGCTTTGGGGCTGTTTTTCTGCAAAGGGACCAGGACGACTGATCCGTGTAAAGGAAAGAATGAATTGGGCCATGTATCGTGAGATTTTGAGTGAAAACCTCCTTCCATCAGCAAGGGCATTGAAGATGAAACGTGGCTGGGTCTTTAAGCACGACAATGATCCCAAACACACCGCCCAGGCAACGAAGGAGTGGCTTCGTAAGAAGCATTTCAAGGTCTTGGAGTGGCCTAGCCAGTCTCCAGATCTCCACCCCATAGAAAATCTTTGGAGGGAGTTGAAAGTCCGTGTTGCCCAGCAACAGCCCCAAAACATCACTGCTCTAGAGGAGATCTGCATGGAGGAATGGGCCAAAATACCAGCAACAGTGTGTGAAAACCTTGTGAAGACTTACAGAAAACGTTTGACCTCTGTCATTGCAAACAAAGGGTATATAACAAAGTATTGAGATGAACTTTTGTTATTGACTAAATACCTATTTTCCACCATAATTTGCAAATAAATTCCTTAAAAATCAGACAATGTGATTTTCTGGATTTTTTTTTTTCTCATTTTGTCTCATAGTTGAGGTATACCTATGATGAAAATAACAGGCCTCTCTCACCTTTTTAAGTGGGAGAACTTGCACAATTGGTGGCTGACTAAATACTTTTTTTTGCCCCACTGTATGTACATGGTGTGTACTTGCTTGAAAAACCAAAGATAGTCGCTCCAGGTTACATACTCACATGAGCGCTCCTGGCGTGCCAGGCTGGAGCCAGCTTCATGCCAAAAAACATCCCAACGGTGCTACGGCGATCAGGGAAAGGAAGTAGAGGAAGAGGAGATTCAAACCCTTGTCATGGGGAATGTAAGATCGATGACCAACAAGACGGACAAACTCATTACATTGGTGAACAGCAGGGGGAGTACCAGGAGTGCAGCTTGTTTTGCTTCACGGAGACATAGCTAAATAAAAATATACCTGACTGTTCAGTCAAGCTAGCTGGCTTGCATCACACTAATGCAAGCAGATAGGGCAAAACAGAGCAGCAAGAGGAAAGGATATTGCCGTATTTGTCAACTCTTCCAGAGCCTCATTGCTCCCAGTGTTATACCTCTACCAGGGAAGTCGATATATGCTGTTTGGACAAGCATAATGCAATACAAGCCATCCAGAATAATGCACAAACAGAAGTGGATCTTTTTGTGTTTTTGCATTCACAAATGTTGTTCAGTTTTCTGAAAAAAAATTTTTTTGTTTGTTTTTTTAACATTGTTCTGGGAATTGTGACAGAATTCCTTCCATATAAAAAAACATAACTACAACTCAGTGAAAACCCAAACTACAAGATGGTCACTTAGACATTACGCAGTTTGAAATCTACTGAATAAATAAAAACACAAAACCCTAATTACCTTGGTCTGACCTCTCATCGTCTTTTAAGATGCATAAGAAGTTTGAAATTTCATTTTACCATCATCCTAGGGAAAGTGGTAAGTGGCTACAGGATCCGGGATGACAAGTGGACTCTCATTGGGCGGCAGTCTCCTCAGTTACCACAGGTAGTTAACCTGCCACTGAAATGTAATCTGTTCTAAGTTAGTGTTTATTCTCTTAAAAAATTTTTTTTAAATCTTTTTGAATACCAGGTCTCAGAAAGCCTTTAAAGTTTAAACAAATGCTTTCTCTATATCTCCAAATCTTTTCCCTTTCAAAAATATTTTAAGGGGTATTATGGCTACTTTTCGACCCAGGACTTATTAAAAATGTTGATTCACATTATTCATAACTTTTTATAGAACAATTTTGTCAACTATATATTGAAAAACGTATTGCTCTGCGGCAGCTTCTCACCGTGCTTAAATGCAGTCCAATGGGGAAAATGTTTTTAGCCTTAACAAAACAACAAAAACATGTTAAAACTCTTTTTAGAGAATAGGAAACTTAAAGTATGTTTGTGCGTGTTTTGAATAAGCGATTTTATGAAATAACCACTTTTTGCAATTGCCACAGTACATCCAAAGTATAATGTTGGCTACAGCAGGCAATCGCTAAAAAGCAGAGCAACTTCCTATTTCTAGTCTCTCCCATTCGTGTGGAAAAGAGATGATCCGAGGATGTGCAAAAGAGTGAATAAAGCCCTGACGACCATTTTTTCCAGTACAGGTACTCCTGTTTAATGATCCTTCAGACTTAAGACCAGCTCTCTGACCTGTTGATATTGTGAGCTGCGTACAATACCACGGCGTGCGCGGCGTCTCAGCATCAAGCATCTCATTGCGCATCACCATTCTGTCTGTCTCGTTCCCGCAGTCTGTCAGTATTCACTCCACTAGCATTCGCAATCGCCACGCCCCCTTACTGTGAAATAACACGGGTCCTCGCTGATCGACCAATTCCCTTAACGACCTGGTTGTAGGAACGGCACTTGGTCGTTAAGTGAGGAGTACTTGTATAACGTGATTGTGAGCTTCCAGATTTCAAATAGTATATTTAATATGTTAACATTTAACATTTTGCCCCAATCCCAGGCATTCTATGCTGCTAACAGGGATGTGGATGTGAAGTATGGAGATACTCTTGCAGCAAGATGTGTATTTACCGGTGAGGGGAGGACTTCCAAGACATATATTGGGTGAGTTCTAAAAGCTAAATGCTGCTTCTCTTCTCTGTTTTGTCTTTACTCTCGGTACAGTTAGTAAATGGGTACCAGTTGAGGTGAGCTCTGAACGGTTCATGTAATGATGGCCAATCGGCGATGTATTTTGGCCATTAATTTTGCTTATTTTGTGTAGATTTGTTATGGGCCTGTAATTTTACATTTCCGGAACATCTAGCTATGCTTTTTTGATAACTGTAGAATAAACTAAAATGTATAGTCAGGTAGAATTATCAGGTTGTCTATATGTTATACCAAAAAATGGTTTCTAAAATGTTTGTAGTCTCTTAAGTTAACGTGGACGTAGCCAAATGACTTAATTTGCAGAAGTGCAAGAGTCAATTAAACCCTAAAAAACGTCATAATGCATTGTTTGTGTATTTCAAAAAAATTGGTTTTAGTTTTTTATTTATTTATTTTGGGGTTTTGCTATGAACAGTTATAAATGATGCAAACCAACACTTATCACACCACTCTTATAACAAATCTTAGCCTTCATACCCACCACCAATTAACTTTGACAACCCTGTTTTTTTTTTTTAAATGTATTTTATATATATATTTTTTTATTAAACCAATACGTTTTTAAAGTGTTTCAATTTACAAAATAACAGTGGTTTTGCTTCCTCAAAGACTTCAATTTTGCTGTTGCCAAACCTAAAATGATTTTGTGATGAACTTTTTTTCAACCTTTTTATTTTGCCCCTGCAGTGGTACATCCAGTGATGAAATGTGTAACTTCTACATTATGTACTACATGGAGAATAAACATGCTGTCCCCTTTATGAACTGTATGGAAACCGGCTCAACTGAGCTGTTCCAGAATATTCCATACGAAGCCAACGTTCCCATTCCTGTCAATACAGACACAATGTTTTCCATGATGCATGTGGGCCATGCTACAGGTAAACAATGGCACTACTTTTTTTTGCTTTTTTGACACAACAGAAAATGAAGCGCTGGAAACACAAGATATATTTTTTTATTCTTTCTTTTGAGATAAATTGTCACACCTCATTTGCAGTTGATTTGAGTAGCCTACTCAACTCAGTATAAAGGTAGTTTAAAAAAAAGTTTACGTTTAAAAATAAGTGATAGTGACATTTAATTGATTTCACTCACAAGTAAGCAGTAAGAAGAAGCCTTATATCATCTTCATATTTTAGGTAGTGAAGACAGCATGAATTAAATTGTAACACCAGCATGGATTTTCCAGGAAAAATTCACCCAATATTGTTTTTCTGCACAGATCCTTGGAATAACAAAGCATCATCACAACCAAATAAGGTGGAGCAGGAAACTCTGAATCAGGGTGAGTTTGCTGTGTTGCTCTGCTTAATTGCTCATTCTGTGTAAAATTATTTGACTCTGAATTTGAATATGAATAAGTTGTATAGACTTTATTAAAATATCAAAAAGCAAAGCCAGCCAAAATGATGTGCGTTTTCCATGTAAACTTTACCTTTAGCTTTCTCTGCTAACAAAGTTACGTTCATCGTTTTTCAAGCCAGGCCTCATTGAAATGTTGGTTCCAATCCTTTTATAATTGTTCATGACACAACCTCACTTATTGGTCATTTGTTTAAGTCCAATCTATAGGCTGATTGATGATTGTGTTAGATTGGCATCATGCGGGTTCATTTGTCATGACAATGGGTGTTTGTGGAAGGGGCTGACCATTGGTCTCATCTCTTTACATATTGAAAGCTCAAAAGTAAATTGTGATGTTAAAAGACTAACAAAATGGCTTACGTTTTTTGGCACTAATTTCTAATGTGTGAAAATACGCTGGAAAAGTAAATAAGAAAGATTTTCTGATTGTTCCTTTTTACTCTTATTTTATAGACTCCAGGTCCCCAGATGATCTGGAGTCTGCTAACGGACTTAAGGGAACATTTAAGTTAAGTGTAGTTTAAATCGACTTTTTGAAAGATCATGTGTCACACTGCATGCTAACCCGGCACATTTAAGGGGCGCCTACTTTTAGTTACATGTGGAAAAATATAAAAAAAATCCTTTCAAGTGGTTTTCTATCTCTCAACTTATTTCAAAACTGAGTTTGATTTCTAATTATTAGATACATATTAAAAGGTCGAGGCTACTTGATCCACCAGCATTTTACCCGGGGAAAAAAATCAATCACCAAATTGTTGAACTCCTAAAACAGTGCAAACATCCTTGTTTGCCAATTGCATCCCACTCCCACAGGGCGGATTTCAGTGTTCCAGTCCCAATGTTGTGCTTCAGCAGCTAACTCGGCATAGCGTAGATGTTTTCGCTCATAAGCCTCGTCTACTGACTCCTCCTAGGGTACGGTAAGCTTGATGATGAAGACCTTCCTGAGAGAAGGGGACCAGAGTACCACGTCAGGCCTTTGGGTGGTGGTTGCAATCTCTGGAGGAAATACAAGTTGCTGGCCAACATCAACCAGCATCTTCCAATCGCAGGCTAAGCAAAGCTGGCCTTGCTCCAGCGGTGTGGGGCTGCTCCTGCTTACCTTAGCCCCCTCACGGACAAAGATGGTTGTTGTTTGCAGGTGGTTGGATGCTGATGGTGGTATGGAGTTGGTGGCAGCTCGTTTGTTTTCCAGGGTGGAGGCAAGGCTCTTTAGGACTTGGTTGTGACGCCAGGTGTAACGTCTCAGTGTGAGACTGACTTTACACCCTGTGAGTATGTGCTTGAGGGAGGCTGGCCCGGAGCAGAGGGCACATCCTGGTTCTTCACCCAACCACTGATGAAGATTAACTGGTGTTGGAAGGAGGTCATACGTAGCTCTGATGATAAAGCTAAGCCGCCTAACTTCCATGCTCCACAAGTCCTTCCAGCTGATCCTCCTCCTCTCCACACTGTCCCACCGTGTCCACTGTCCCTGTTTAGCAAGGGAGACCGCTTTGGCCCATCTTGCAGCTTCCTCCTGATGTCGTACTTCTGCCACTGCCATCCTCCTCCGTGCTGGAGCTGTGGCTCTGTTCCAAGCTGGGCGGTTAGTTGATAACCCAAGGCCACCTCTTCCTTGCTGAACATGTCCCACGATGTCCGCGTGTCTGAGAGCTGTTACTGCCTCCTCCACTGCTCTGGTTGGTCTCCATTTGCGTCCTGCTGCCAAGGTGGGTGCATTGTTGCTCACCACTGCGTCTTGGGATTCATTCAGTGTCATCTGAAGTCTTACTTTAGCGCACTAGAACTCCTCCGTGAGACTAGTGAGAGGCAGTTTGAAGGCACAATCTCCGTAGAGGCCTATGGTGGAAAGGCATCGGGGACTCCGAGCCACTTCTTGATATAGCCTGTGACTTCTCTTTCAAGCTTCTCCACGGTTGCAATTAGGACCTCATAAACTGAAGGGCCACAGCACCTGGGTTATGAGGCCAAACTGCAAGCATCAGGTCTTTAATCTTCCAGGAAGCTGGGTGTTGTTGATGGCCCGTAATCCATTACTGATCTCCTTCTGCAGTTGCTGTACCTGGTCTTTGTCCTTCAGGCTTGCATCATACCATCTCCCAAGGCTTTTGACAGGCTGCTTGGATACTGTTGGGATTGGGTCATCTCCGATAAAGAATTTAAGATCAGAGAGCACTACCTTGATGAGGAAATGCTGCGTGACTTGGATGGTTTTATCTTCATGCGGGCCCAGCTGATGTTCTCCTCCAGTTTTCCGAGCAGCCTCCTGGTGCATGGGGCAGTCGTGGTCAGAGTAGTAATGTCATCCATAAAAGCAAGAGGAGGGAGGCGCCGGTCCGAGTTAAGCCGTTGTCAGGCCACCACTCATCTTGAGGCTCGGATAATGACCTCCATTGCCATTGTGAGGGCCAGGGGTGAGATGGTGCATCCCGCCATGATGCCAACTTCTAGGCATTGCCAGGAGGTGGTGAACTCAGAGGTGGTAAAGCAGAACTGCAGATCCTGGAAATAGGATTTAACCAGGGCAGTGATGGTGTCTGGGAAATGGAAGAAGCTGAAGGCAGCCCACAGGAATTCGTGGAGCACTGACTCAAAGGGATTGGGGAGGTCTAGAAACACTACCTGAAGGTCCCTTTTCTCCACCTTTGCCAATTGGATCTGGTGCCAGATCATGCTGGAATGTTCTAAGCACCCAGAGAACCCTGATATCCCTGCTTTCTGTACAGATGTATCGATGTACTTATTCCTTCGCAGGTATTTGGACATCCTCCGAGCTATGACACTGAAGAAGACTTTACCCTCTGTTTAGCAGGGAGATTGGTCGAAATTGGCTGATGTTCACTGCCTCCTTCTCCTTTGGGATCAGGACCCCTTCTGCTCTACACCACACTTTGGGTATACTCCTCCTCTGCCATGCTGTTCTCATGCGCCTCCAGAGAAACCTTAGGAGATCTGGTGCGTTCTTATACACCTTGTATGGAACTCCATTTGGCCCTGGGGCTGATGCTGTTCTTGCCCATCGGACTGCATTTTCCACCTCTTTCCAAGTTGGAAGGTCAGTCTCGATCCTCCAGGTCTTTCTTTGTTGTTTTCAGACCTCCATTTTCTTCCCCTTGTGAAGAGACTTTTTAGGAACTTGAAGGGGTCTTTATAGAACCATGTTTTTGTTTGTTCTTTCTTCCTTCTGCATTCCCGTAGGTTCTCTGCTGAAAGTTGTCTCCTTTCTTGGATGAGGCGCTTGATCTCCTGTTGGTGCAGTTGGAGCCTTTTTCCCGCGTTTCCCTTCTTGTACTCCAAAGCGTTCTGCCCCATATTGGTAGATGATGTCCCCCATTCTCTCCAACTTGTTCTCCACTGTGCCTTTAAGTTGCTCCAGGGTCAAGGTGAAGTCGGTGTTGACCGTTTCTCACAGTTTCTTGTCAGCAGCACCAGGCCATTTCACGTGCAGTCTGTGCCCGGGTAGTCTCCTCTCCACTGCAGGCTTATTGACACGCTGAATTAAGCTGAGCATAAATCAATCACAGTGCACCATTTGGTTCCGGGTGGAATATTAGAGTAGTGTATGAGGGTCAGGGACAACCGGTGGTTCGGCATCAACAATGGAGGTTTTAAAAAAATATATATGTATTTTTTTTACCTGTGCTGTCAGCATGCTGGGCATACAACAGAGCGATAGACCAACACCCTGCCCGAGCAGCAGGCCAGCTGGCAGGACTCCCATGCCCACCCACGCCCCGTGTAAGGGGAAGGCCTGCCCCACCGCAGCCGACCAGACGCCCAACCCGGCGTGAGTGCCAAGTGCTCAAACACGTAGCAGCGTGTGCTCAGCACGGGGTACCTCGTTGTTACCCCCCCGCCGATGCCAGCAGGCCGCCAGAAACACAGGCCCCCAGCACCCTGGGCGCCCGCTGCAGTGTTTTTTTTTTTAATCGGGAAAATCGGAATGTTGCAGGGGCTAAAGGTTTTCCTCAGAACCCTTGCTGCCTTCAGTCCTACAAATGTGGGACTCTCTATGGCGTGTTGTTTTAGGTGAGGGAGCCTGGCGCTTTTGTTTATTTTTATGCGTACCGGCTCTGCTGATTTTACACATCCTAAATCTGTCTTGTGTTTTGACCCTACTTCCTGTGGTACTTGTTTTCGTAACTTGTTTTTCCAGATTTGTGTTCCTTTGTGTTTTTTTATTTTTTTTATCTCAACGTATATTTGATTCATAAATGATAGAAAAATGTGATCCACCGTGTACTTTAGGGTCATTTGGCGGCTTTCGAGTTTTTTTTTTTTTTTTTGCATAATTGAAAGTGGAGAATCAGAGCTTCCAAACAAGGTGTCACTTGTGCAAATCAAGCAAATATCTTTAAAGCTATGACTTGTTAAGGGTGTGGCAAACTGTGATTCTGAGATAATTCCCTCCAAAGTTTTACCCACACCAGGTTCATTCAGCCAGCTCCCAGAATGGAAATGGGGTTTGCGGACAAACAAAGCCTCATGGCTATTTAACATACTGCTGAATGGGCCAATCATGAACAGCTCAACAACACACAACTATTTTGTTTTTAAAAAAGCTTTTATTTAACAGTAAGAATATACATGTTTTATAAAAGTGGAATTATTTTGGAGTTTAAAAGTACGGACAACACAACAAAATGTAGAGTCTATCAATATTATGAGTCTCAGAAAATCTGAAATCTGAAAATCTGTCACCAACATCAACGGACCTCATTATGTAATCGACTTCTTACAGATACGGACGTATCGTCGGTGTCCTCCAGTGGATCTTGAAAATATTCAGTTTTATCGTCACATTAAGTTTGAGATCCGCTGTTTGAGTCCGGAGTAATATCAGATTTAGCATCGCTGACGTTCTCCGCGTCGCTGTCAGAGAACTCACTATCATCGTGGAAAATGAAGTCCAGTACGCGCCGCTAACACTGACTTGGATCTATCGCACTGGTCAGATTAAGGTCCGACAAATGATTCAGAGCTTCCACCACCCGCTTCGTGTAATCCATAACGATACGGAGAAGAATGTTTTCACAGACAATTGAGACCGAAACACCCCCGTGCTGCTCTTTAACCATCTGTTTACGAAAGTGACATAGGTGCGTGACGCGACGGGTTTTTCTTTGCCGTTTCACAACAATGGCTACATGTGTGTAAGAGTAGTACGATTTAAAGGTTGAAATATATCAAAACGGTTTCACATTGTGACTTCCCATCACATGGAATATGGATGAATGATCTTCACCTGGACGCTCGCTCTAAGAAAACGATCGATCGGCATTGTTCAGTGCTGTTCTGCGTCTCGTAAGTGAACTGCCTTTCCCCATGTAATCTCACGGGAATATTTAACTCCACAGTTTAGCGTTTTTCTATTACTTATAAATCAAACTCGTTTTTGAAAATACATTGAGAGCATTACATTTTGGATGTACTGTGGGAATTGCAAAAAGTAGCTCTAAATAAAAAATATTACTCTTATTCAGAACTTGTTCAAAAATACACAGACAAGCGTTAGTTGAAAAATATAAAATCTGCGGTTTAATATGGGTTTTTTTAGTACTGTAATTTAGATTTCATAAAGAATAAGACATTCTAAGCAGAAGCCACAATGCAGTCATCGCAGTAGATCCACTGTACGTCGACAGAATGTTAGACTGTCACAGATATGTCATAACTTGCTTACCCGCAAAAATTGGCCGTTTACTAACTCTAAATCAACCAAGCCTATGTGCCTTGACTTGATCCTCATCCCTGTACCGTACTGTTCTGTCTCTCTCTGTTATATGTGCCATTTCACAGCACAACCCTAAAACACCATAACTATTATATACACTGTACATTTTCCACCGAATCAAGTTAACTTACAAAGTCCACTCTGACACCCCACAAATACACCACAATCTGGCATAACCCTGACTCCCAGCTCAACAAAATTTCCACAGAATTTCACCACAGGAGGAATTGGAAATAAAACACTCAACAACTTCTCTAAGTAAGAACAATGGCCAGCATTTATTTAAAAAATAAAAGAAGACACCTTTTCTATCCATTTAATTGTAGTGCAAACACAAATCAGTCGGTTCATGAATTTCCCCAAAAATAAAGAAACTAAAAGAGCTGTTTAGTTCAGTTCCAAAAATATATATACAGTGGGGCAAAAAAGTATTTAGTCAGCCACCAATTGTGCAAGTTCTCCCACTTAAAAAGATGAGAGAGGCCTGTTATTTTCATCATAGGTATACCTCAACTATGAGACAAAATGAGAAAAAAAAATCCAGAAAATCACATTGTCTGATTTTTAAGGAATTTATTTGCAAATTATGGTGGAAAATAAGTATTTGGTCAATAACAAAATTTCACCTCAATACTTTGTTATATACCCTTTGTTTGCAATGACAGAGGTCAAACGTTTTCTGTAAGTCTTCACAAGGTTTTCACACACTGTTGCTGGTATTTTGGCCCATTCCTCCATGCAGATCTCCTCTAGAGCAGTGATGTTTTGGGGCTGTCGCTGGGCAACACGGACTTTCAACTCCCTCCAAAGATTTTCTATGGGGTTGAGATCTGGAGACTGGCTAGGCCACTCCAGGACCTTGAAATGCTTCTTACGAAGCCACTCCTTCGTTGCCCGGGCGGTGTGTTTGGGATCATTATCATGCTGAAAGACCCAGCAACATTTCATCTTCGATGCCCTTGCTGATGGAAGGAGGTTTTCACTCAAAATCTCACGATACATGGCCCCATTCATTCTTTCCTTTACACGGATCAGTCGTCCTGGTCCCTTTGCAGAAAAACAGCCCCAAAGCATGATGTTTCCATCCCCATGCTTCACAGAAGGTATGGTGTTCTTTGGATGCAACTCAGCTTTCTTTCTCCTCCAAACACGACAAGTTGAGTTTTTACCAAAAAGTTCTATTTTGGTTTAATCTGACCATATGACATTCTCCCAATCCTCTTCTGGATCATCGAAATGCTCTCTAGCAAACTTCAGACGGGCCTGGACATGTACTGGCTTAAGCAGGGGGACACGTCTGGCACTGCAGGATTTGAGTCCCTGGCGGCGTAGTGTGTTACTGATGGTAGCCTTTGTTACTTTGGTCCCAGCTCTCTGCAGGTCATTCACTAGGTCCCCCCGTGTGGTTCTGGGATGTTTGCTCACCGTTCTTGTGATCATTTTGACCTCACGGGGTGAGATCTTGCGTGGAGCCCCAGATCGAGGGAGATTATCAGTGGTGTTGTATGTCTTCCATTTTCTAATAATTGCTCCCAGAGTTGATTTCTTCACAACAAGCTGCTTACCTATTGCAGATTCAGTCTTCTCAGCCTGGTGCAGGTCTACAATTTTGTTTCTGGTGTCCTTTGACAGCTCTTTGGTCTTGGCCATAGTGGAGTTTGGAGTGTGACTGTTTGAGGTTGTGGACAGGTGTCTTTCATACTGATAACGAGTTCAAACAAGTGCCATTAATACAGGTAACGAGTGGAGGACAGAGGAGCCTCTTAAAGAAAAAGTTACAGGTCTGTGAAAGCCAGAAATCTTGCTTGTTTGTAGGTGACCAAATACTTATTTTACTGAGGAATTTACCAATTAATTCATTAGAAATCGTACAATGTGATTTCCTGGATTCTTTCCCCCCATTCTGTCTCTCATAGTCGAAGTGTACCTATGATGAAAATGACAGGCCTCTCTCATCTTTTTAAGCGGGAGAACTTGCACAATTGGTGGCTGACTAAATACTTTTTGCCCCACTGTATACATATATATCTTACTGTCCACCGCTACCTGGGTAGTTTTATTTTTGTATCAATGTTAGAGGCCTCTTTTGTTTTTCTCATCTGAAATCAATGGTAAGGAGAACCGATGGAAGAATCAATCCGCATGACAGTAGGCTGGATAGATGACAGAAGACTGGATGTCCGGTCACCTCTTAATGCAGTCTTGTGGTCGCTGTCTGGGCTTGTGCTCACATGCATGCGTTTCTCTCTCTCAGAATCAAAGTTACCTAAAAAACCAACCTGCATACTGCAGGGCAAAGTCTCATTTAATTTCCATTCTCATAAAATAAGAGATTATATTTCAAAATTGTATTGCGTTTATCATTCTCATAATTAATATATTGAGATCTAAGCAATTTATAGCATAACATATACTGTAGCTGCAACATACAACGCATTATTAGAGAATCATGTCACACTGCTACATTAATATATAATATAACATTTCCATTCCGAGACTAGCTTTACTGCTTTTACAAGTCCATAACATAAATCTTGGTTTTTGTTCTTGCATCATCAAGTAATGCTAAACTGTAGATTCTAATGATAGAAGGCTAACACCACTGCTTTGTTGGTGGCACATGTACCCAGAGGAGTACTTTGGGGTACTGCAGGGGGTACTCTGAAAATGAAAAAAAGAGTTTTAAAAAATATTGGTTACATATAATGTTCTATAGGGGCGCTAATGGCGCCCCGTTGTATTTATAACACCCAAGTGCGGTTGTACCAGGGCTCAGTGGTTGGCACTGTTGCCTCACAGCAAGAAGGTCCTGGGTTCAAATCCTGCGCCTGTTGGGGATGGTAGCTCAGGAGGTAGAGCTGGTCGTCTACTAATCTAAAGGTTGCTGGTTCGATCCCAGGCTCCTCCTGCTAGCATGCTGTAGTGTCCTTGAGCAAGACACTTAACCCCTAATTGCTCCTGATGGCTGCGTCCGTCGGTGTTTGAATAATTGTAAGTCGCTTTGGATAAAAGTGTCTGCTAAATGTAATGTTTCCTCCTGTCATCAAAGGGGTCAACCTTAATACTTAACCTTAATAATAATTTAGGGGGTAATACTCCTATTGGTGCACCTGACAAAGTCATGGGAAAAGAGCTGGAGTTGGTCTATGTAGGTCCTAGTTATAAGATGGGATAAATGCAGAGAAAAATTGCCCCCAGAGTGATTAATAAAGTATAATAAATAAATAATTTAATTGCCCTGTTGAACTCTGTATTGCAAATTGGTGCACTGAAATGTTGTCTGAAACTATTCTCTCTACTGGATCAATTTGAAAAGTTTCTGGTGCTAGTCACTCGGATTGACCGATGAATGAAAAATAAGGTTTAGTTTAAAAAATATATCCTTTAATTGTTAAGCTCCCCCATAGCCCCCCCCACCCATAATTATCTGCTGCCACCACTGGCTGAAACATTCCATTCCCATTTTCCCAAGATATAATAACTCAGCGTTACAGTCTACTTCCTCTATTCCTTTTTCTCTTGCAGATTTGTTTTCCTATCTCTCCTCCAGCTATCTTATAGCACTTAGTTTTTCTCTCTGCCATGGAAATTAGTGCACAGATGCAACTCTCCTTTTTCTTTTTTTTCTTTCCTCACCTCATTTCTTCTACCTACCCCTGTCCTGTTTGTGTAGGTGACCTCTATTCTCTTCTGTCCAAGCTGGTAGGCGAAAGCCAAGATCTACGTAAGTACGATCCCAGCAGGACACAGGCAGCCCAAAGTGAGTTGCTTGCGCACATTGATAACGTCATGCAAAGAAAGAAAGGGTCTGGTTCGAGGTTATCATTCCCAGCAAGGGAGGAGGCCATACTGGTCAGGGATAGAGTACACAAGTTTCACCAGATTGAGGCCCCAGCCACACCCCCAGGGAGAAAGCTGCCACCTGTCGCCGTGCTTGGCACTGAAAGTAAAGGTGGGTGTCGGACTATATTCTTTCTGGTTCGGTGTTGAAAGTCCCACCATTGTTCAGGATTTGGAGCACTTGTGTTTCGTTAGTTTTCTACTGCAACTAATTCATTTGTCATACAGGTACTTAAGCATGATCCAATTGAATTTGAACTGACTTATAAATAAAATTACTTTACAAAAAACCCATTCAGACAAATTGTTCCACAAAATCTGAGATGTTCTGGCGTTTCGGAATGGATAGTTTTCTTACTGATATTGTTTGCGAACATTTGAAACTGACATTGAACTCCGGGTAGCTATGTAGCTTAATAGTTTGCTTGACCACCATTGGACTACATTTTAACATAGTGAGACACTGCAGTAGAGAGGTACATTTCGCAGTGGTAAAGTGTTTGTGAAATTGAGTGAGATTGTCCATGCATGCAATGCCTGGCTTGAAAAATGGCGATCATATACCTTAGGACAACTAACGTTGTTCCTGGACTAACTAACTAATCCGATTTTTTTGGTGTGTGTCATTTAGCATATCATCTGGAGGAATCCACAGCCTGGCCAGGGAGAGAGCTTCAGCTGGGTCAGGTGGCCGGCCTGGCCCTCGACTCGGATGGTAACTTGCTCATTTTTCACCGAGGGGATCACCGCTGGGGTGTCAAGTAAGTTAATGACACCAACTCTTAGACTTATAATTTTGGAATTTGAACTGCATTGCTGAAAATCCGTATTAAATCAAATTCCAAAGTAATGGTAGTCTGCAATAAATATTATATTTCATAGTCAAAGCCAGATTTCTTGCCTTTTATCATAAGATTCTATTCCATTGCAGACAATTTATTTGGTTATAAGTCATTGTGGGAGTCTGCCCACTCTTTCTGGCGGTGGATTGCCAACATGGCAAGAATCTTTAACAATTCTAGACAGGCTTGCTGGCCAAAATGATAAATATTAAGGATAATCTTTTTTTAAACGGTGTGCAGGAGGAATCTCCGGCTCTCGAGCCCTCTACGCCGATCCCTCTCTGCAAGACGGACAAACATTAAGAAAGTTCCCTGCCCAGAGTCGGACCAATCAGCGTCGCGTGGGCGCTGATTCGGACGACTCGAGGTAGCTGGGTAGCCGTGGGAAAGGGAGCCATGCTGCCATCTGCAGTTGCAACTTGACCACGCCCCTTGGTCCGCCACAATCATGTTAAATTGTATAATTTAGTTATGTCATCTTGAATTCAAGTTCAAGAGATTATTTGTCACATACATACACATACGGTCGTACATATATGCAGTGAAATGTCATGACACCCGGTGATTACGCACAAGCTCTATAAGCTCGAAAAATACTCAAATGTGCGTAGTCGACACGCGGTGCTCGCGCAGGCAGCCGCAATTCGTTTTAACATTAATGCTGTTACATACTAACAATACTGTTACACTTTAGGCTGAACATTTGCTCATTCCTGCACAAACTGTACAACTTTATTAAAAAAATAAAATAAAAATAAAAAACAGCCTTATTTTACATATTCTTATATAGTTTACTTATATTTTACTTTTTATTCTTCTTACGTTTTATATTTGTTTCATGTATGCACTGAACACCAAGACAAATTCCTTGTTTGTGTAAACTTACTCGACTATTCTAAGTCTGATTAATCCTAAGATATTCTAGTCAAAGTATTCACAATGGTCTATATTTCGAGCAGGAGTTAACGGTTAAAAGGTTTTTCTCTACAGTAGGACCTTCCTAGTATGTCCTACTGTAGAGAAAAACGGAAGCCATAGCTGAGCGAAGGGACCGGGGTTAGCAGGGCAGGGGTGGTGGAACAGGACCCTGACATAATCATCGAAATTGCTATGTGCAGCTTGTGCCTCTGGGCGGAGGGCTTTCGCATGGGGCACGTTACACTATGCTCTACACTCCATTGGTGCAGATAACTTGATAACTCATGCTGTGTTCCAGGGGAACTCTGAAATTTGTAATTGTGTCTATAGGAAGTGATACTGCGTTTCGCGGGAACTCTGAAAACTAATTTGTAACTAACACACATGACTTGGATGCCGTGCATGGCTGCCTGCAGCTGTGTTGTTTATTATTATTATCAATAAATATATCAAATTATAAATAATAATAAATATAGCTGCAGGCAGCAATACACAGAGTCCAGTTACTTATGTATTAGTTTCGAGGTTCTCTAAAACTCAGCTCCCCCGGTCCGTCGTCTCCTGATTGTTCGTCCCGCGGTGCAAACAATATGCGCGGAACAGGTCTACACTTCAACTTCCGGTTAATTTCTGTTGGTTTTTCACTAATTCCTGCTCCAAAGGGATATGGATCAACCTTGAACCACGGGATGACTGAGACATCTGGCTTTTAACGAGACCGCAACCATGTCTGTGGGTTCAACGATTGTTGTGTTCTTTTAGCCCGAACATTCCAAGGAGAATAATAATAATAAAAATCCCAGGTGCCCTATGCTAAACACACTCAGCTACGAGAATGGGCACTCTGGCTTACGGCTTCATGGGGCGCCAGGTTGTGGTGGGGCTCGCTTGGGGGTGGGTGGTTTGGGCCGAGTGTCGGCCCGCGACCTGCAGTCCGTGCCTGGCGTCCGCAGCCCTGGTTCTGTGCCTGCTCCTTGTACCTGCACGTGGGGGTGGTTTGTATGTGTGCGCCTCAGGGGTGCAGGGTCTCCTTGCGTGCTCCGGGACTGGGTTATGCTCCTCGGGGCCCTTACCGCTGCTTGGAGGCATGTCGTCGTTAAAAAAAAAAAAAAAAAAAAAAAAAAAGGTCCAGACCCTGGACCAGTGAAAAGGTCTGAAACTCTATAAGACTTTCGATCTTATTCTGGCTTCAAAAACTTCGAAGAAAATCACTGGACCTCGACCAGAGTCTGATGTGAAAATGTTTGTTATATATCAGAGGGACAAATACATGAATAAACTTTGAGTAGGCTCTGCGGAGCCAAGTGTTTAATCAAGTCCTTTGTTCCCCTTTTATGTCCAAG
This sequence comes from Zeus faber, assembly GCF_960531495.2. Lineage (NCBI taxonomy): Eukaryota > Metazoa > Chordata > Actinopteri > Zeiformes > Zeidae > Zeus > Zeus faber. The sequence goes on from NC_137204.1 coordinate 4,603,601, forward strand.
GAGCCGCATTCTCTTTGGGTTTAAGCCAATCGCAGCTCGTAGTCCTGTCATCACGCGTTCTGGTATGATGTTCCAGACAGCCGGTCACAGCCTTTGTTGTTACTGAGTATCCTCCCCTTTCTTTGAAGAGGCCCTCCTCTATGATTCCTCGAACTCCTGTACCTTACATGGGCACATGGCCTTGGACCCGTTCAGCTGCATTTGGTCCCCTGTTTTGTGGGAAACTTTGGCTCCCTCTGCTAGTTTTATAAAGTACATTTTTAAACATTTTATTTTCATTTTTTATTTTTATATACATATATCTTGAGTATCGGTGGTTTAGTATAACATGTAATAGGTTCTTTTCATGTGTTATAATATGTAATAGGTTATTTTCATGTCAGGTTACTAATTAGTATGACATGTAATATGTCCTTTTCATGTGAAGAAGAAGAACAATCTTTATTTGTCACACAGCACACCACACTACAACACATGCACGCACGCACACACACACACACATGCACACGCTTTGGATGGTGGCCGGTGAAATGAGGCCTCTGCTTTAACCCATCCTGGCTTGTCCTTCCTCCGGGGGGGCAGCCAGGAGCAGTGGGCAGCGTACGTGGACGTGCCCGGGGACCAGGTGATGAGTGTCCATCGCTGGTCAGACGATGATGTGTGCATGTTTTTGAGGGGGGGTCCTTACTGACGTTAGGTGGAGGAAACCCCATATGAGCACAGGGAGAACATGCAAACTCCACACAGAAAGGCTCCTATTTGGGACATAACCCGCTGTGTTTCCACGGGTTATCTCCCAAATAGGAGCCTTTCTGTGTGGAGGTTGCATGTGGGGTTACTAATTAACCACAACAGGCGCCACAATATAATACAGACCTTTTACACCAGAACCAATTAGGACAAGTCCTGTTCACTGACCGGTGGAAACGTCACACACACCCACACACACACACACACACACACACACATACAGGCGGTCTCATCACAGGCACACACACACCACCAGCACCCTCCTGGTTACATTCCTCTCTTTTCCTCCCTCGTTTACTGCCATAACTATGACAGAAAGAGGTGCTGAATTGCTGTTCCAGTTTTCCTGGACTTAATTAACTTTGTTTTGTCGATACATTTTGTTGTCTGACATTTCTATGTTTATGTTTTTCCATGTACATGTTTGGTTCTAGGTTTATTTGTCTCACCCGTGGTGATTCTCCCCCTATTGGAAAAGTGATTAGTTGTTTATAGACCAAAACATGGTAAGATAGTTAACCAAAGATGGGGGTTTTAAAAAATAAATAAATAAATGTTTAGGGTCCAGCCCGAATAATAATAATAAAATGATAATAATAGTAATCATTTATTAATAATTGTATTCTTTATTTTTGTCACCTGCTCAACATTGGTGTTGCAGTTCTTTTTAACAGCTTACTCAGGAAATACTAGCTGTGCTACAATAAACTGACCTTATTCAATTTCTTTTCCAGCTCGTTTGACCTTAAGGCAAGATACCAACAAAGGTCCCTGGGGCCCATTCAGCAGTCCACCATTTTGGTGGTGGACCCAGTCAAAGGTCACATTCTGAAGGCATTGGGCAGAAACATGTAAGCCTCTATTTTCCTTTCTTATAGCTGTTAACTACCAAGCATGAAAATATATGCTCCATATTGTGTACACAGAAAATATGTGCTCAAAACATATTATGGTTGTGGGAAGAAATGGCACAAATAAATTGTGCCCGGTGCAAAATCCGCCATCCAGCACATTTCGAAAATCGTCTAGAGCAGCCAAATAAGTTGAAAGAACCTTTCTTGAAGGAAATTGAGATTTTTCCAGATTCGTGTTCCTTTGTGTTTTTTAATCTCTCAACGTATTTTCAAAAACGAGTTTGATTCATGAATAGTAGAAAAATGTTAAACCGTGGAGTTGAATATTTCCGTAAGATTACATGGGGAAACGCAGTTCACTTCCCGAGATGCTGAATAGCGCTGAACAACGCAGATCGATCGTTTCCTTTAAAGCGACTGTCCAGGTGAAGATCATTCATCCATATTCCATGTGATGTGAAACCGTTTTGATTATACTTTTGCTACTTCAACCTTTAAATCGTACTACTTTTAAACACACACACGGAGACATTGTTGTGGAGGTGTTCCAACGTGTATCATCGAGTAAGAATTGCTGACGTCACTTCCGTTAACAAGACGAGGATCCGGTTTCACTTTTCTGTAAAAACTTTCATTTCCCTGTGTTGTAATGGATGAGGAGAAGCGGGTGGAGGAAGATGGAAATCATATCGCGGACCTCAATCTTACCAGTGCGATAGATCCTAGTCAGTGTTAGCAGGGCGTACTGGACTTCATTTTACGCAATGATAGTCCGTTCTACGATGGCAACGCTGAATCTGATATGATCCCGGACTTTGAGAACATTTCAAACAGCGGATTTCAACCTGAATGTGACTATGAAACGGAATATTTTCAAAAACCACCGGAGGAGACCGACGTTACGCCCGTTGTTGTACAACGGAAGAAGTTGATGACGTGATGAAGTCCGTTGAGGTTGGTGTTGTTGACGCTGTTCAACACTGTTCAACGTTGTTCGTGATTGGCCCATTCAGGAGTATGTTAATAAGCCATGAGGCTTTGTTTGTCCGCCAACCCCGTTTTCATTCTGGGGGCTGGCTGGCTGAATGGACTAAGTGTAGGTAAAACTTTGAGGGTGGTTATCTCAGAATCACAGTTTGCCACACCCTTGTCATTAACAAGTCATAACTTTAAAAAATTTGCTTGATTTGCACAAGTGACACCTTGTTTGGAAGCTCTGATTCTCCACTTTCAAATGATCAAAAAATAAAAAAAGTCGAAAAGCCACCAAATAACTCTAAAGTATGCGGTGGGTCACAAATGTTCTTGCTGCAAGAAATAAATCTCTCTTTGAAATTCCATCTGATAAACGCATCGATAAAGTTCTGAAGGTGAAATCTACTATGTGTATAGACAATTATTAATAGGTGGATTTTTTTTTTTTTGCATTTTGCTGTGAAAGTTTTAGAAGAAATCATTCCTTTCTGGAAGCGTTTCTCATGATACAGACGTGGACAAATTTGTTGGTACCCTTACAGCTCATTGAAACAATGCTTCATTCCTCCTGAAAAGTGATGAAATTAAAAGCAATTTTCTCATGTATACCTGCATGCTTTTGGTATGTCATAGAGTAAAGCAAACAAACTGTGAAAATAGATAAATTATTGCTAAAGAGATCAATTATATTCTAAAATGGCCTGGGCAAATTTTTTGGTACCCTTTGACGAAAATAGAAACCACAATTTCCTCTGAAATTACTTGAAACTCACAAAAGTAATTGGCATCCATCATTGTTTATTCCATATTAAATGGAAATCAGACTTTGCTTTTGATTTTTAATTCAACAGAATATTTTACATAATAAAACAAATGAAAATGGCATTGACAAAAATTATGGGACCCTTAACCTAATATTTTGTTCCACAACCTTTAGAGGCAATCACTGCAATCAAGCGATTTCTGTAGCTCTCAATGAGACTTCTGCAGTAGTTTGGCCCACTCGTCCTAAACAAACTGCTCCAGCTGCCTCAGGTTTGAAGGGTGTCTTCTCCAGACTGCATCTTTCAGCTCTTTCCATAAATGTTCAATAGGATTCAGATTAGGGCTCATAGAAGACCACTTCAGAATAGTCCAATGTTTTGTTCTTATCCATTCTTGGGTGCTTTTAGCTGTGTGTTTTGGGTTATTATCCTGTTGGAGGACCCATGACCTGCAACTGAGACAGAGCTTTCTGACACTGGGCAGTACGTTTCACTCCAGAATGCCTTGATAGTCTTGAGATTTCATTGTGCCCTGCACAGATTCAAGGCACCCCATGCCAGACGCAGCAAAGCACCCCCAAAACGTAACCGAGCCTCCTCCATGTTTCACAGTAGGCATGGTGTTCTTTTGTTTGAAAGCTTCATTTTTTCGTCTGGAAACATAGAGCTGATGTGACTTGCCAAAAAGCTCCAGTTTTGACTCATCTGTCCAAAGGAAATTCTCCCAGAAGCATTGTGTTGTGTCAATATGCATTTTAGCTAATTCCAGTCTACTTTTGAAAGAAAAACAAAAGTATTCCATTCTTCCATGGAGCCCACTGTCCCTCAAAAAGCGATGGATGGTCGGATCAGACACTGATGTACCCTGACCTTGGAGTTCAGCTTGTACCTCTTTGGAAGTTGTCCTTGGCTCTTTTTCTACCATTCACACTATCCTTCTAATTGATTTTCCTCTTGCGGCCACGTCCAGGGAGGTTGGCTCCAGTCCCATGGACCTTAAACTTCTTAATAATATTTGCAACTTTAGTCACAGGAACCTCAAGCTGCTTGGAGATGGTCTTATAGCCTTTACCTTTAACATGCTTGTCTATAATTTTCTTTCTGATCTCCTCAGATAACTCTCTCCTTTGCTTTCTCTGGTCCATGTTCAGTGTGGTGCACATGATGATACTAAACAGCAGAGTGACTACTTTTGTCTATTTAAATAGGCTGAATGACTGATTATAAGATTGAAGACATGTGAGATACCAATTAAAGAAAACAGTTAGTTGAAATATCACTATAATCCAATTATTTATAATATTTTCTAAGGGGTACCAACATATCTGTACAGGCCATTTTAGAATATAATTGATCTCTTTAGCAATAATTTATCCCTTCTATCCACTCTGACATACTAAAGGCATGCAGGTATACAGTGGGGCAAAAAAGTATTTAGTCAGCCACCAATTGTGCAAGTTCTCCCACTTAAAAAGATGAGAGAGGCCTGTAATTTTCATCATAGGTACACTTCGACTATGAGAGACAAAATGAGATAAAAAATCCAGAAAATCACATTGTCTGATTTTTTTAAAGAATGTATTTGCAAATTATGGTGGAAAATAAGTATTTGGTCAATAACAAAAGTTCATCTCAATACTTTGTTATATCTCCTTTGTTTGCAATGACAGAGGTCAAACGTTTTCTGTAAGTCTTCACAAGGTTTTCACACACTGTTGCTGGTATTTTGGCCCACTCCTCCATGCAGATCTCCTCTAGAGCAGTGATGTTTTGGGGCTGTCGCTGGGCAACACAGACTTTCAACTCCCTCCAAAGATTTTCTATGGGGTTTAGATCTGGAGACTGGCTAGGCCACTCCAGGACCTTGAAATGCTTCTTACGAAGCCACTCCTTCGTTGTTTGGGATCATTGTCATGCTGAAAGATCCAGCCACGTTTCATCTTCAATGACCTTGCTGATGGAAGGAGGTTTTCACTCAAAATCTCACGATACATGGCCCCATTCATTCTTTCCTTTACACGGATCAGTCGTCCTGGTCCCTTTGCAGAAAAACAGCCCCAAAGCATGATGTTTCCACCCCCATGCTTCACAGTAGGTATGGTGTTCTTTGGATGCAACTCAGCTTTATTTCTCCTCCAAACACTACAAGTTGAGTTTTTACCAAAAAGTTCTGTTTTGGTTTCATCTGACCATATTACATTCTCCCAATCCTCTTCTGGATCATCCAAATGCTCTCTATGAAACTTCAGACGGGCCTGGACATGTACTGGCTTAAGCAGGGGGACACGTCTGGCACTGCAGGATTTGAGTCCCTGGCGGCGTAGTGTGTTACTGATGGTAGCCTTTGTTTTCTTTGGTCCCAGCTCTCTGCAGGTCATTCACTAGGTCCCCCCCTGTGGTTCTGGGATGTTTGCTCACTGTTCTTGTGATCATTTTGACCCCACGGGGTGAGATCTTGCGTGGAGCCCAGATCGAGGGAGATTATCAGTGGTGTTGTATGTCTTCCATTTTCTAATAATTGCTCCCACAGTTGATTTCTTCGCAACAAGCTGCTTACATATTGCAGATCCAGTCTTCCCAGCCTGGTGCAGGTCTAAAATTTTGTTTCTGGTGTCCTTTGACAGCTCTTTGGTCTTGGCCATAGTGGAGTTTGGAGTGTGACTGTTTGACGTTGTTGAGAGGTGTCTTTTATACTGATAACGAGTTCAAACAGGAGCCATTAATACAGGTAACGAGTGGAGGACAGAGGAGCCTCTTAAAGAAAAAGTTACAGGTCTGTGAAAGCCAGAAATCTTGCTTGTTTGTAGGTGACCAAATACTTATTTTAACGAGGAATTTACCAATTAATTCATTAAAAATCCTACAATGTGATTTCCTGGATTCTTTCCCCCCATTCTGTCTCTCATAGTCGAAGTGTACCTATGATGAAAATTACAGGCCTCTCTCATCATTTTAAGCGGGAGAACTTGCACAATTGGTGGCTGACTAAATACTTTTTTGCCCCACTGTACATGAGAAAATTGCTTTTAATTTCATCACTTTTCAGGAGGAATGAAGCATAGTTTTAATAAACTGTAAGGGTACCAACAAATTTGTCCACGTCTGTATGTTGCAGTGGTCTTTTTTTCCTTCATCACTAACAAATAAATTGTAAATTGGACTAATTTTTCCAAAGTTGTGGATTTAAAATGTGCAGAATAAGTAACAACATGCTCTTCTGTACATCTTCAAATTGTCTTTTGGAACATTTTTGTACAATTTTAAAAGAATAATGCATGCAATGAGACCTGCTATCAGCAATTAAAGTTGATATCAGGAATCTGCTTTGAACCCAAGAGGAAAGTTATTAGTTAAAGGTTTGTCAAAATCTTGTTTAAGCTTGAAAGAGTGGGTCTTTTAATGCTTACATCGGCAGTTTCTACAGTTTGCGTGTGGCTTGTGATCACATGGGGACGTCTACAAGTGGGAGTGGAGTATTGAGAGGTTTGGTCGAAGCAGAATTCATCACTGCAGACTTCGAGCTCAAGAATTATTTGCTCAAAATGATTCATTCTTTTCCAGGAACGAGCTTCAACAACGTCCTACAGGGGTAGGACGTCATTAGGGGTATTAGGGTACATAATTTCGAAATCAAATATTTCAGCTGGGTACTACCCACTTTGTACCTCCAGCTGACTTGAATATAAAACATTTTTAAAGGAAATTGTTGCACTGTGAATGGCCAGTGTTATTTTTCCCCACAGTACCACAACTCAGTTCTTTAGAAAATGCACATCTATTGAAGTTAGTGAATCACATTGAATATGAATATACTGTATGTGTCATACATAAACTGAAAAACAAATCTAAAAATATGACTATAGAATATAGCTAATAGCTAGGGTTTATAGTATGTACCAGGATGTCACATAGTTGACCTAGTTAACTGCCTCAACTGAGATCAGAGATTAAATGTTCCATTAACAGCTGAAAACACTCTTAATAATTGGTTCTACAAGGTAATTCTTCTGATCTGTTCTTCAAAAACGGTAAACAAAGATTATAATCATGTGTCTTATGTGTATTTTTGAACATGTTCTGGATAACGTCAATATCACATTATTTGAAACAATTGCATAGCACAAGCATTGGAGACAGTAGGTTGCCAGTAGGAAGTACTACAACTTCCTGTATCTAGTCTCCTACATTAACACGGATGTAGCCAAAACAGAATTTTTTTGAAGTTACTTTTTTTTAATGAAAGGCCTGAAAAAATGTGTGATTGTGTGACCTTTTTTCGCATGACAGTGACAATATTGTGAGTTTCCTGTTTTTGAAAAGTATATGTGGCTGGCTTTGGAAACAAAGATTTTACGGCTTAAAAGTTTGCCCCCCTAGACTGCATTTAAGCACAGTGAGAAACTGCAGCTATCCTTTAACAATTCCTGTATTCCCAACCATCCGGCAGGTTCTACATGCCTCACGGAATAACTACCGACAGTGACAATAATTATTGGGTCACCGATGTAGCTCTTCATCAGGTGAGAGAAACGTTAGTGTACATGTAAACACACTGACTGACATGTTTCAGCATTACTAATGAAATTCTCTCCCTTCGGTTTGAAACCCTTAGGTTTTGAAACTCAGTAGCTCAGCCAGAGGCAAGCCCCTTGTGGTTCTGGGGGAAGCTTTTACACCAGGAAGCGACAGCAATCACTTCTGCCAACCTACCGATGTCGCCGTGGACACTACGACTGGAAATATCTATATATCCGATGGTTACTGCAATGCACGGATACTGGAGTTCTCGCCTGACGGCAAATACCTGTCTGAGTGGGGCGCAGGTATATTACACATATATGTTCACATATTCAATTTTCTGCAGCAATAGATCACTATATAATTTTTTTTTTTTTTTTCAGCAAAGTCTTCCAGCACCCTTAAAGGTGTTGCTGAATCTTTTTACAATGTTGTATTTCAAACGTCGCTCATCTGGATATAAGTCCACATACTTAACCAGACCTACCAACTTGCACATATTTTGTGTACCAACTATGCAATTTTCAGTCAAAATACACCGGTACGAAATGCCAGCTGAAACGTGTTATTATTATTTATTAGGAATTTAAATTACATCCCTCTGAGTGGACCAGATGCTACGACCTGTGGTTCTATAAGCCCTCACTCAACATCCACTGATATGCAGCGCACTGAGTGGTACTTTATTATCCACCGAGGTGTAATGCTGCATTTAGGAAAATGTGAAATGGGAGAGTTATAATAAAGCACAAAGACTCAATTGGTCGTCGACCGGAATTAGAATTGGTCTGTTTACACTAGCCGATCGGTGTCATATATTTTCTCAGATTCTGTGTCGGTCAAATTTTCACGTCCTATACAGCACTCATGTACTGTACTCGTAAAAATGCTCCAATACTGAAACCCGATACCAACGTAATGTTGCGTAGTTGACGCTCAAAAAAGAGAGCGAAAGAAAGAAAATGTTGGCTGTTTGGAGGTACTTCAAACACCTGACAATATTCTAACATTCTGCAGACAGCATTTCTACCGCTGTCACTCATTAAAACGAGTCGTTCGATTTGATTCACTTGCTTTAACGCAAAGTGAACGAAAGGGAGATTAGTTGGCAATTTATTTAATTTCATTATTATTTTTATTTTTATTTTTTTGGAATGATTGTAATTTATTTTCAAAGCACCATATAAATGTAATATACATGTATATTTGCACTTAAAGTGAAAGAGACTCTTATTTGAAGTTTGAACTGGACATTTCTATTCTTGTGTTGGGTCCTACTAAAACTCAGTCATACAGTCATACATTCATACAACCCAGAGAGTTGTATGAATTATACTGAAACTTGGTGACAGTCCCATATTCAATTGCATTGGAACTCAGTGACAGTTTCATATTCAATTATTGTTCCATAGTGAATGAACAATAATAAACAATGTCAAAATCATCAATCTCACTATTGTGGAATTGAAACTGAAAATTGCAGCGGTAGTCTGTATGTGCAGCTGTCCAATCACGTGAGCATGATCAGATCACGGGATGTGTTTGTCATCGAAATACAGCAGATCAGAAATCGGAATCTGCAGCTCAGACTTCTTCTGACTTCAAACTCTGAAATAGGAATCGGCCAAGCAAATTGCAGTTAGTGCATCTCTAGTTGGTTACTAACATACTAACATGTTCGGTAGCTTTACGAGATGATGCATTTCAAGGGGTATATCCTACTGATATGAATTTGTATACTGTATATACAGGTACATCTCATAAAATTAGAATATCATGAAAAAGTTCAATACTTTTTGTCACTCATTTCGGAAAGTGAAACCCATATATTATAGAGATTCATTACACGTAGAGTGAAATAATTCAAGCTTTTATTTCTTGAAATTTTGATGATTGTGGCTATAGGAAATGAAACGAGACCCGCTCGGTCTGTTTGACGGTCACGTCTGGCCCATGTACTTCAAACACAAGAACTGTACATACACTGTGTACCAGGGTGGAAACAAAACACTATTATGGTACTCAAAATATTTTCCCAAGGTTGGCAGGTCTGCTTAACATTTCTGTACAAATATTTTTCTTCCTTTCCTCCTTCGACTTACAATCCTTTCATGACCCGAGTCTCAAAAGTATAAATCTGACTAAAATATGAAGCAGATGAACGCTTAATGGATGTATAGGGACAGAGTGGAGCTACAGATGCCAGACGCTTGTGGAAGGGGCTGCGGACTATTACGAACTGTGTGGAACCGAGTGTGGACGCCTCCCTAGCCAACAAACTGAGCTCCTTTTTTTGCTCGGCTTGAGTCTGGCAACCACACCGTTAGCTCGCAGGCTAATTGGAATTACACCGCTGGGGATAAGCGCTTACTCTGTTTCCGAGCGTGACGTCAGGAGGGCTCTGATGCGTGTGAACACCAGGAAAGCTGCGGCCCGCGATGGCATATCTGCGCGTACTGAAGACCTGTGCTAACCAGCTAGCCCCGGTGTTCACTAGGACATTCAACGCCTCCCTGGCTGAGTCGTTGGTCCTGTCCTGCTTCAAGAGGTCTACTGTCATTCCTGTCCCGAAGATTGCCTCTCCAGCCTGCCTGAATGACTACCTTGCAGTGGCCCTTGCGGTGGTCATTAATTGCTTTGACAGGCTGATTAAGGATTACATCTGCGCCTCCCTCCCCCGCACCTTGGACCCGCCGCAGTTTGTGTACCAGCCGAACAGACGATGCGGTCTCCCAGGTACTGCACCCCACACTCACACACCTGGATGGACGGAAGGGGACCTATGTGAGATTGCTGTTCATTGACTATAGTTCAACTTTCAATACCATAGTCCCTACCAGACCGGCTATCAAGCTGCGGGAGCTAGGAATGAGCACTCGGCTGTTTGTCTGGATCCTGGGCTTCCTCTCAGCCCGGCCCCAGGTGGTTAGGGTGGGGAGGCACATGTCCAGTTCCTTCACCCTGAACACAGGATCCCCCAGGGCAGCATCCTCAGCCCCCTACTGTACTCCCTGTACACTCATGACTGTGTGGCCAAGTCCAGCTCCAACACCACATCAAGTTTGCTGACAACACCGTCATGGTGAGCCTGATCCCCGACAACGATGAGAAGGCTTACCGTAAGGAGGTGGCTGACCTGTCACTCTGGTGCCAAAACAACAGCCTCCTCCTGAACGTCAGCAAAACTCAGGAGCTGATTGTGGATTTAAGGAGGGGATTACAACCAAGGACGCACGCGCCATTGGTGATTAATGGGGATTCTGTCGACAAGGTGAGCAGCTTCAACTACCTGGGAGTCCACATCACAGAAGATTTTACGTGGACTACACACATAGACACTCCGCTGAGAATGGCGAGGCAGTGTCTTTACCACCTCAGGCAGTTGAAACATTCAGGGTCTTGGTGAGAATCCTCAAGTCCTTCTACTCTGGAGCAGTGGAGAGCATCCTGACAGGCAACATCACTGCCTGGTTTTGGAACTGTACTGCTCAGGATGGTGCATTCAGCCAAACATAAGACTGTAACTACCCTCCCCTCCCTGCAGGACTTATACACCAGGAGTTGTAGTAGCAGGGCCAGCAGGATCATGAAGGATCCTCACCACCCCAACAACGGACTGTTCCAGCTGCTGCAGTCGGGCAAGCACCTCCGCAGTCACACAGTGAGGACAGAGAGACTGAGACAGAGTTTCTTCCCGCAAGCCATAACGACTGTCAATGCTAAACTCACCAAGACTCCTAACAAAAACCACTGAGACACTTGCCCTGCTGCCTTACTATACTGTATGTAGCATACAGTACTGCAAGTTACTGTATCACTTTTCTGGGTTACTGCATACCGCGCTGTATTGCTGTTCTGTTCGGTGCTGCTGTGTCGTACTGTTGTATACTGTACTGTATATCTCCATACACACTTTATTCACATGTACTTTACGGCACATATCTGTATATACAAATGGCCTATCCCATATACATAACTCTATTCCCCTCACTTCTATTTTGTGCCCCCACCCTGTATTATCTTTTTGAGTCTTATTTTATTTTTATTTTATTTATATTATTCTATTCACTAACTGCATTACGTTTTTGGAATCAGTTAGTTTCAGTTAGTTAGCTAGGTAGGAATTAGGTTAGCTATTATGTTCGGTTTAGAAACGGTTTAGCATAATCTCTGGGTGCGTTGCAACGACATTTCACTGCATATGTATGAATGTATGTGACAAATAAACCCCTTTGAATCTTGAGATGCAAGCACATACTAATGTAACACATTATGGCACATTATGTTAGCGAGCAGTAATATCGAACTCCATGCAACTTAGGGATGGGCAATATTTCAATTTAATATAGATATTTTGATATCAGTCTAGATATCGTCTGCATCATATTATGTTTATTTGAGTCAAATGTTGTCTTTTCCTGCTCTAAGAGGCTAAATTACAGTGAAGTAATTTTATCTTCTGACTTGTAGAACCCTTTAGAATCCTGTTCTTGCTGTTCTGATGAATGCCTCTACCTACTTAGTCTTAATATCTGCAATTTATTTATTTTTTGTTTCTCAATTATATCTTGTGTGTCTTATCAAAGCACCAATAGTCATTTCCAATAGGCTTTGGCTGATACTCTATAATATCGAATAGTGCGATATTTGCCACCATATGTGATTTTATTCACAGTATCGAAATATCGTCCCATCCCGCCATTCGTCCGTCCGTCTGTGGGACCACGGGGAGTGACAGAGTGCATTCACTTACGTGCACAGATTAGATGTACAGTATGTGGACATAAGCACGCAGCGGCACAACAGCGAAGAAGCAGATGGAGGATTTGGACATGGTGGCGTGCATGGTGTGGATGGTGATTAAGTTGCAGCTCCAACGGTACTGACAATGCTTGCGCTAGTGATGGGTTGCCCGCGAAGGGCGGGCCAAAACAGTGTTTTTATTTTAGATGTAGGTTATTTTATTTTACGTCTGCTTATGGAATGAAATATTTGCGTATGGAACGGTATGGAATGAAGCCGTGCGTAATGGGGACACTTTCTCCATGACTCTCTCTCTCCAATCACCCCCTTTCCATGGGTTGTGCTCAGGAAATAATTGGAACGAGTCTACGAGTTGTGCCCGGTTCCCCACACTGTTTTTAGTTGTTTTATTTGGAAACGGGGGCACAGGTGAATTGCACATATAAAAATATATTTATGATTCCCCTTATTTCAAATGTTATTATGATATATTGAAAACCCTGTGCATTTTGTAAGCTTCTATCTGTTTTATCCTTTTATTGTATTCCACACTGACTGACAAAAAAAAAACAGGTTGACTTGAAGAATCTCAGTCGACTGATGGGTGACTGTCCACTAATGGGTGACCCCGACAGATGATTTCGGGGGTCAGCCCTACTCACGCATATCAACCAGTTGACACGCCACACTGTTGCCTGTCGCTGTTCCCATGGTGAACGGTCGATCCTTTTTACATGCACGTTACATAAACGCCCGCATGCAACTTGCTATCCGTTCTACATGATCCGGCATTAAAGGTTCACCGTTTCTCCAAAAAAAAGAAATATAAAGGGTTTTTATTGTAGATGTATTTATTGTAATTGAATGAAACCAAATGCATACTTTAAGATACTTTCTACGTCACTGCTCTGGTCATGTGATGTTTTTGAAGTTATCAATAATTGATGGCCTACATTGTGCTACAGTCTTTTTGATGTACCTGCATGGGATGTTTCAATCGGTTTCATATTTTAGTCAGAAGTACTATGAAATATTCTCCAAAATACTGTCAAATGTTCTGCATGACTACTCCATCTCCCAAAAAATTCCATGGATATTTTCAACCCAGGAGCAGATGGACACATGTCATGACAGAGGCTCTCCTCCTGTGTGTGTGGGGATGGGTGATTTACCTGTGGCTCATTGATCACTCTCATGAACAACAGGCATTCAGTGACCCTGATCCCGGGCCCAATTACCTAGACCCAAGGCAGTTGTTGCTACGTAAACCACACCACAACCACATCTTTTATTTTTTTGTGTTTGACTCTGCTGTCTGTGCCTTCCTTCTCATTCTTCCTCCAAGGCTCTCTGGACAGGAGGAGATGGATCCCATTTGGAATCCCTCACAGCCTAACTTACCTCCCCGACAGACGGGAGCTGTGTGTGGCGGACCGGGAGAATGGACGCATCCAGTGCTTTGTTGCCAACTCTGGAGAATTCGTCAAGGAGATCAGTCGGGAGGAATTCGGAGGAGAAGTTTACGCCATTTCCTCCAGCTTTGCCAACGGTGAGTATTGGCTGTTCCACGAATGACATATACAATCGTTTCAATTTTGCATTTTAAAGTTCAGTCTTAAGTTTTTATGCCAGTTTGTTTGTGTGTAAGTTAAGGGTGCCTTTCACTTCTTGCAAATATAGAATTTAGCATTTAAACAGCTAACAGTAAATATACCTCTGTATCAACAATTCACATTCTGACAGTCTGCAATTGTGCAACTGTACATACACTGTGTACCAGGGTGGAAACAAAAAAGCTATAATAATATATATAACTACAGCTAGCAACGCACAGGGTCCAGTTTAGTTCAGTATTACAGGTTTTATATCAACACCAATCCCAAATTTCCCAATTCTTTAATCTCTAAATGTTAGACTAATAGACCAATATGCACAATTGTTTCTAAATCAAACATAATAGCTCACCGAATTCCTACCTATCTAGCTAACTAACTGAAACTGATTCCTAAAACATAATGCAGTTAGTGAATAGAATAATATAAAGAAAAATAAAAGAAAAATAAGACCCAAAAAGGTCATACAGAGTCGGGTTAAAAAATAGAAGTAAAGGGAATAGAGTTATGTATATGGGATAGGCTATTTGTATTTACAGATATAAGAATCAGAATAGTCTTTATTGCCAAGTAAGTTTACACGAACAAGGAATTTGTCTTGGCGTTCGGTGCATACATGAAACATAAATGTAAAACAATAAGTAAAATGTAAGTGAAATGTATAAGCATATGTGAAATAAGGCTGGGTTTTTTTTAATAAAGCAGTACAGTTGTGCAGGACTGTGCAAATGTTCAGTGTAAAGTGTAACAGTATGTGCAATGTTCACGGATAAAGTCAAGAGAATGAGGAATGTGCGTTATTGTGCGTTATTGTAACATGTAACAATTCAGTTTAAGTCGTAGTGGGGGGGGGGGGGGGGGGGGCGTTGTTGATGAGGCCAGTTGCAGAGGGGAAAAAACTGTTCTTGTGGCGAGAGGTTTTGGCCTTGTTGGACCGCAGCCTCCTGCCAGAGGGAAGTCTTCCAAACAGTTTGTGTCCGGGGTGGAAGGGGTCAGCCACAATCTTACCTGCAAGCCTCAGGGTCCTGGAGGCGTACAGGTCCTGGAGAGATGGCAGATTGCAGCCAATCAACTTCTCAGCAGAGTGACTGACACACTGCAGTCTGCCCTTGTCTTTGGTGGTTGCAGCAGCATACCAGATGGTGATGGAGGAGGTGAGAATGGACTCATAGATGGAGGTGTAGAAGTGCACCATCGTCTCTGGCAGGTTGAACTTCCTCAGCTGCCGCAGGAAGTATGAGGAACTCCCACTCGAGGTCCCGGGAGATGATGGTTCCCAGGAAGCGGCAGGACTCCACAGTCGACTGGGGAGTCACACAGGGTGATGGGGGTGAGTTGGGCTGTGTTCTTCCTGAAGTCCACAACCATCTCAATAGTCTTGACAGCGTTGAGCTCCGAGCTTGTCCTGCAGAAGAGCCGGGATGATTGTGTTCAAGGCGGAGCTGAAATCCACAAACATGATCCTGGCGTAGGTTCTTGAGGAGTACAGGTGCTGGAGGATGAAGTGGAGGGCCAGGTTTACCAAGTTTCATTACACCAGCTACTGTTAGTGTAAAAACACAAACCTCCACCTTTTGTTTTGCCGTCCAAGAGTTCTTTGTCCCGATCCGCTCTGAAGAATTGGAAGCCTGCCAGCTGCAGCGCAGAGTCCGGTATCGCTCAACTCAGCCACGTCTCGGGGAAGCACAAAACAGAAGATGAAGAAAAGTCTCTGTTCTTCCCCAACAGTAGTTGAAGTTCGTCCAGTTTGTTTCCCAGTGAATGCACGTTAGAGAGAAATATTCCTGGTAACAGTGTGCGACGTCGGCGGAGGGTCTCCCTCTCCTCCGGTGTTTCACTGCGTGCACAAAGGTGAGCGCCCCTTTGACCAGAATGTTCAGAAATTCCACAGATGTGGCGATGAAAGTCGGAAATAAATCCACAGGGGTTGTAGCCCTGATGTTCATGAGCTTTTCTCTGGTGTACAAGCTCCCGGAATTGTCACAAAAAAGGAATATAAAACAAAATGAGACATAACGTGCACCGTCACACTGAGGCAACCGTACAAGGTGCCATCTTGGTGTATGCAAGTCTGGTGTCTTGGTGTATGTAATATGTGCAGTAAAGTGCATGTGAATAAAGTGTGTATGGAGATATACAGTATAGTATACAACAATGCGACAAAGCAAAACAGTAACACCGAACAGAACAGCAATACAGCGCAGTTTGCAGTAACCCAGAGCAGTGATACAGAAACTTGCAGTACAGTATGCTACATAGAGTACAGTAAGGCAGAGGGGCCTATGTGAGTGACTCAGTGAGGACCCCTGGTGAGTTCAGCATTGACAGTCCTTTTGGCTTGCAGGAAACTCCATCCCAGTCCCTCTGTCCTTGCCATGTGACTGCAGAGGCACTTGCCCGACCGCAGCAGCTGGAACAGTCAGTTGTTGGGGTGATGAGGATCCTTCATGATCCTGCGACTCTGCTACTACACCCACTGGTGTATAAGTCCTGCAGGAAGGGGAGGGTAGTTCCAGTCTTGCATTTGGCTGAACGCACCACCCTCTGCAGGGCCCGCCTGTCCTGAGCAGTGCATTTCCCAAACCAGGCAGTGATGTTGCCTGTCAGGATGCTCTCCACTGCTCCAGAGTAAAAGGACTTGAGGATCAGCTGCCTGAGGTGGTAAAGACGCTGCCTCGCCTTTCTCACCAGAGTGTCTGTGTGTGTGTGTGTGTGTGTGTAGTCCATGTTAAATCCTCCGTGATGTGGACTTCCAGGTACTTGAAGCTGCTCACCCTGTCGACAGAAGCCCCATTAATCACCAACGGCGCGTGTGTCCTTGGCTGTAAATCCCTCCTAAAGTCCACAATCAGCGCCTTAGTTTTGCTGACGTTCAGGAGGAGGCTGTTGTCCTGGCACCAGAGTGACAGGTCAGCCACCTCCTTGCAATAGGCTTTCTCATCGTCTTCATTGATCAGGCCCACCACGACGTTGTCGTCAGCAAACTTGATGATGGTGTTGGAGCTGGACCTGGCTACACAGTCATGTATGTACAGGGAGTACAGTAGGGGGCTGAGGACGCAGCCTTTCGGCGGATCCTGTGTTCAGGGTGAGGGAGCTGGACATGTGCCTCCCCACCCTAACCACCAGCTTGACAGACTGGTGGAGACTATGGTATTGAAAGCTTAACTATAGTCGATAAACAGCAATTTCACATATGCCCCCTTCTGGCCATCAGGGTGCATGAGCGTGGTGTGCAGTACCTGGGAGATTGCGTCCTCCGTGGATCTGTTCGGTTGGTATGGAAACTGCAGCTGGTCCAAGGTGCGGGGGAGGAAGGCGCAGATGTAATCCTTAATCAGCCTCTCGAAGCACTTAATGACCACTGAGGTGAGGGCCACCAAATGGGAGTCATTTAGGCAGGCTGGAGAGGCGATCTTCGGGAATGACGGTAGACCACTTGACACCCTGCTGAATGGGGCAATCTCGGCATCGTTCTTGTGTTTATAGAGAATGTTGAACATAATGAACGTATTGTACAGGTTATCAATGAATGCAAGTATATACAATCTGTCGATAATATTAGTCTCTGTATATCAACCTATCAGCCTCTTCTCCTTCATGTGTTGGTGGATTGCAGTGAGGCGGTCATTGCCAATAATGTTAATAAAATTGACATCACATTTTGCAGGAAATACGCACATCAATATGTTAGCTTATAGATGTAGGCTTACAGCCTATAACAGGATGGCACCATTGTGTGTTGGTGGATTGCAATGAGGCGGTCGTTGCCAATTCTGTTAATAAAATTGACATCACATTTTGCAGGAAATACGTACATTAATATGTTAGCTTATAGATGTAGGCTTTCGGCCTATAACAGGATGGCACCATTGTGATAAAATGATAATTACCTGTGAATGAAGAGAAACAAAGCTCTGCAGATTTGTACACCATCCACTGAATACTGGGTCCACTGCCTCTTTATTTTGCTTGGTGTTTTCTTGTTGTCTGGAGTAATTTCACTGCGTCTCCCATTGCAGAATAGCTGTGCCATGATAAACATTTCTGTTTCCTGCTTTGCTATCATGTAGCGCGATCTATAGATAAAATCAGGATCCAGTTTCTTTGTACATGATTACTGGTCAAGTCTGCCATTTTCCTTTTCGCTCCTGGCCGCATTTTCAGGTAAACTCCAGCGTCTTGTCCATTGCTACTTATTCATAATCTTCATCACCAACCTCAAAGGACTTCATTACGTCATTAACTAACTCGCGTTGTAACAACAACGTATTGTCGGTCTCCTCCGGTGCTTTTTGAAAATATTTGTTTAATTGTCGCATTCAGGTAGAAATGTGCTGTTTGAAATGTTCTCCAAGTCTGGGATAATGCCTATCAGATTCAGCATCACTATCGTTCTCGGCGTCACTGTTGGAGAACTGACTATCATCGCTGAAAATGTAGTCCAGTACGAGCTGCTTACACTGACTTGGACCTATCGCACTGGTCAGATTAAGGTCAGCGATTTGATTTGGAGCTTCCACCACCTGCTTCTCGTAATCCATAACAACATGGGTATGAACATTGTAACAGACAAGTGAAACCGAAGGCTTATAGTCTTCTGTTTACAGAAGTGACGTCAGCTTTCCTTCTCCGCGGGTTACACCATCTACACAATGTCTCCGGGTGTGTGTAAAAGAAGTACGATTTAAAGGTTGAACTCTATCAAAACCATTTCACATTGTGACTTCACATCACATGGAATATGGGGGGATGATCTTCACCTAGATGGTCCCTTTAAGGGAAACGATCGATCGGCATTCACGCTGTTCAGCATCTCGGTGAGTGAACTGTGTTTCCCCATGTAATCTAACAGGAATATTTAACTCGACGGTTTAACATTTATCTACTATTTATAAATCAAACTCTGTTTTGAAGTTATTAAGCAGTTCCTCCAAAGGTTCTTAGAACTCCTTCTGTGGCTGAGTATAGTTTTCGGTGTTTTGTGAAACGGAGCACGAGTTACAGTTTTAAGAGTTTCCATTAAATGCAGCATCAGCTCAGGTTGTCTGTCTACACATAGCAAAAGGTACGCAGTCCACAAGGTGCAAGTCCCTGGATGCGAATGATTTCCGAGAGACGACGCTTGGACTTATATAACTTTGAATGATGATGTCACAAAGCGCCCCTCTCCGCAAATTAATCACGCCAACGTTCTTCAACTTCTGGTAAATTTGCAACAGATTTCCACTATATTCTGCTCCAAATGTGCATCTATATTGATCAAAGTCAAAACAAGATGTTTGAAACCTCCTGGTTCCAACGAGGCCTCAACCATGTCTGTGCATACTGCGGTTGTTGTGTTTCAGATACTTTTAGCCTGAAAAATGCAGATAAAAAAGAGGATTTGTAATACTAAACATCTGAGCAAAAACAATAGGGTTCCAACCCCCCCCAGTTTGGTCGTGTTAGGTAGACCCGATTTTGTCATGGCCGACATTTCCAGTGTTGGGCCCGAATATGAACCTTGGGAACGACGAATGGGTGTCTCTACCACATGAAGTGTGACATAATCGGTGACTATCCCGACGAAAGGTCTACAGTAGCATGTCCGATTTTTTTTGTATTTTCCTGCCTAGTCTGGAATAATTATACAATTCCACCTGATAAACCGCGATCAGCCATAACATTAAAAGCACCACTAACAACCACTAATATTGTGTAGCTCCCTCTCGTGCCGCCCAAAAAGCTCTGACCCATCGAGGCATGGACTCCACAAGACCTCTAAAGGTGTCCTGTGGTATCTGGCACCAAGATGTTAGCAGCAGATCCTTTAAGTCCTGTAAGTTGTGAGGTGGGGCCCCCATGGATCAGGCTTGTTGTTCCAGCAAATCCCACAGATTTTGTCCTATAGTAGCTCTTCTGTGGGATCAGACCCGACGGGCTAGCCTTCACTCCCAAAGTGCATCAATGAGCTCATGGTTGTCCTTCACAACCGGTGAACCGGCGACAGGGTCAGCCTTGTCCTTCATTAGACCACTTTTGGTAGATACTAACTAGGACTGTACCCGAACTCCAGAATTTTCAAATTCCAAAGTAATGGTACTCTATAATAAACATATTTCATAGTCAAAGCCATATTTCTTGGCATTAGAACAAGTTTGTATTTCATTATAGACAATTAATTCTGTTATATATGAGGTTGAATTGTATAGTTCTTCCAGACTAGGCAGGAAAATACAAAAAGCCCTGTGGGCTGGACCCCTAATCATAAATATAGCTGCAGGCAGCAATGCACGGGGTCCAGGTTAATCGCATTAGTCAGAAATTACTTCTGAGTTCCTGTGAAAAGCAGCATCACTTCCTATGGAGCTGAATTACAATTTTCCAAGTTCCCATGGAACGCAGCATCGGCTCCCTCTCGTCTTCACCCGGCGCAGATCCTGCACAAAGCAACCAATGTAAACCAATGGACTCTAGACCACAGCGCACCACGTACTTCGCCCCATGCAGATGCCCCGCAGAGACCCTGCACATACAGTGGGGCAAAAAAGTATTTAGTCAGCCACCAATTGTGCAAGTTCTCCCACTTAAAAAGATGAGAGAGGCCTGTCATTTTCATCATAGGTACACTTCGACTATGAGAGACAGAATGGGGGAAAGAATCCAGGAAATCACATTGTAGGATTTTTAATGAATTAATTGGTAAATTCCTCGGTAAAATAAGTATTTGGTCACCTACAAACAAGCAAGATTTCTGGCTTTCACAGACCTGTAACTTTTTCTTTAAGAGGCTCCTCTGTCCTCCACTCGTTACCTGTATTAATGGCACCTGTTTGAACTCGTTATCAGTATAAAAGACACCTGTCCACAACCTCAAACAGTCACACTCCAAACTCCACTATGGCCAAGACCAAAGAGCTGTCAAAGGACACCAGAAACAAAATTCTAGACCTGCACCAGGCTGGGAAGACTGAATCTGCAATAGGTAAGCAGCTTGTTGTGAAGAAATCAACTGTGGGAGCAATTATTAGAAAATGGAAGACATACAAGACCACTGATAATCTCCCTTGATCTGGGGCTCCACGCAAGATCTCACCCCGTGGGGTCAAAATGATCACAAGAACGGTGAGCAAACATCCCAGAACCACACGGGGGGACCTAGTGAATGACCTGCAGAGAGCTGGGACCAAAGTAACAAAGGCTACCATCAGTAACACACTACGCCGCCAGGGAATCAAATCCTGCAGTGCCGGACATGTCCCCCTGCTTAAGCCAGTACATGTCCAGGCCCGTCTGAAGTTTGCTAGAGAGCATTTGGATGATCCAGAAGAGGATTGGGAGAATGTCATATGGTCAGATGAAACCAAAATAGAACTTTTTGGTAAAAACTCAACTTGTCGTGTTTGGAGGAGAAAGAAAGCTGATTTGCATCCAAAGAACACCATACCTACTGTGAAGCATGGGGGTGGAAACATCATGCTTTGGGGCTGTTTTTCTGCAAAGGGACCAGGACGACTGATCCGTGTAAAGGAAAGAATGAATGGGGCCATGTATCGTGAGATTTTGAGTGAAAACCTCCTTCCATCAGCAAGGGCATCGAAGATGAAACGTGGCTGGGTCTTTCAGCATGACAATGATCCCAAACACACCGCCCGGGCAACGAAGGAGTGGCTTGGTAAGAAGCATTTCAAGGTCCTGGAGTGGCCTAGCCAGTCTCCAGATCTCAACCCCATAGAAAATCTTTGGAGGGAGTTGAAAGTCCGTGTTGCCCAGCGACAGCCCCAAAGCAACACTGCTCTAGAGGAGATCTGAATGGAGAAATGGGCCAAAATACCAGCAACAGTGTGTGAAAATCTTGTGAAGACTTACAGAAAACGTTTGACCTCTGTCATTGCAAACAAAGGGTAAGGGCTTTAAAAAATCAGACAATGTGATTTTCTGGATTTTTTTTTTCTCATTTTGTCTCTCATAGTCGAAGTGTACCTATGATGAAAATAACAGGCCTCTCTCATCTTTTTAAGTGGGAGAACTTGCACAATTGGTGGCTGACTAAATACTTTTTTGCCCCACTGTATACAGTGGTGTGAAAAGGTGTTTGCCCCCTTCCTGATTTCTTATTTTTTTGCATGTTTGTCACACTTAAATGTTTCAAATTAAAATATTAGACAAAGATAACACAAGTAAACACAAATGCAGTTTTTTAATGAAGGTGTTTATTATTGAGCTGAAAAAAATCCAAACCTACATGGCCCTGTGTGAAAAAGTGTTGCCCCGCCCCCCTGTTAAAACATAATTTAACTGTGGTTTATCACATCTTTGGAAAGCTGAGTTCAATTTCTCTAGCCACAGCCAGGCCTGATTACTGCCACACCTGTTCTCAATCAAGAAATCACTTAAATAGGGCCTGCCTGAGAAAGTGAGATAGACCAAAAGATCCTCAAAAGCTAGACATCATGCTGCGATCCAAAGAAATTCAGGAACAAATGAGAAACAAAGTAATTGAGATCTATCAGTCTGTAAAAGGTTATAAAGCCATTTCTAAAGCTTTTGGACTCCAGCGAACCACAGTGAGGACCATAATCCACAAATGGCGAAAACATGGAACAGTGGTGAACCTTCCCAGGAGTGGCTGGCCGACCAAAATGACCCCAAGAGCACAGCGACGACTCATCCAAGAGGTCACAAAAGACCCCACAACAACATCCAAAGAACTCCAGGCCTCACTTGCCTCAGTTAAGTTCAGTGTTCATGACTCCACCATAAGAAAGAGACTGGGCAAAAATGGCCTGCATGGCAGAGTTCCAAGACGAAAACCACTACTGAGCAAAAAGAACATAAAGGCTCATCTCAGTTTTGCCAGAAAACAACTTGATGATCCCCAAGACTTTTGGGAAAATATTCTGTGGACTGACGAGTTTAACTTTTTGGAAGATGTGTATCCCATTACATCTGGCGTAAAAGTAACACAGCATTTCAGAAAAGGAACATCATGCCAACAGTAAAATATGGTGGTAGTGTGATGGTCTGGGGCTGTTTAGCTGCTTCAGGACCTGGAGGACTTGCTGTGGTAAATGGAACCATGAATTCTGCTGTCTACCAAAAAATCCTGAAGGAGAATGTCCGGCCATCTGTTCGTGACCTCAAGCTGAAGCGCACTTGGGTTCTGCAGCGGGACAATGATCCGAAACACACAAAATGGCTTAAGAAAAACAAAATGAAGACTTTGGAGTGGCCTAGTCAAAGTCCTGATCTGAATCCGATTGAGATGCTGTGGCATGACCTTAAAAAAGCGGTTCATGCTCGAAAACCCTCCAATGTGGCTTACAACAAGGGTGGCCCAACCAGTTATTAGGTTTAGGGGGCAATCACTTTTTGACACAGGGTATGTAGGTTTGATTTTTTTCCCCTCAATAATCAACACCTTCATTTAAAAACTGCATTTTGTGTTATCTTTGTCTAATATTTAAATTTGTTTGATCTGAAACATTTAAGTGTGACAAACATGCAAAGAAATCAGGAAGGGGGCAAACACTTTTTCACACCACTGTATACAAATTGGATGATGTCACAAAGCACCCTGCTCCACTACTTCTCCACTCGAGTCCCCCGCTCCTCCAACATTCAGCTACTACCAGTAGATTGGCAACGGTTTCATTAATTACTGCTCCAAATGTAGATGGATATGTATCAAACTTGGACTACAAAATGTCTGAACTGCCCTGAATCCAACGACACTTTAGTCGTGTCCGTGGGTTCGGCAGTTGCTGTGCGTCAGGCACTTTTAGCCGGAAAAATGCGTAGGTTAAATATGAACAAAAACAATCGTAATAAAACATTTACTACTGATGATGATAATAAATATCCCCTCAGGAAGCAATATGAGGGTCCAGTTTAGTCGTTTTCCATACATATTACAATTTTCCGGCTTCTGTGAAACGCAGCACAAGTTACAAAAGTTACAAACACTATGGACTTATGTCTGGACCAATCACCGTGCCCTTTGTCACTGCATGTTGCTTTTCTGGCGTTGAGTTTAAATATCCCTGAAAGACGGTGTTTTAAGAATTAAGATCGTTCCTGGATGACTCAGTGCGGACACAAACGGTCCTCCAACGGTTCTTAGAACTTCCTGCGGGGCAGGAGCAGCATTTAATAAAAAGGGTAAATATTATACTAATTTTATATAAATGTATCATATAAAGTAAGTAAAAAAGTAATATAACCTGTATGTGTGTGTGTAGATATGTGTGTGTGTGTGTGTGTGTGTATTCAGTATGTGTCTGTGTGTTCAAGAGATTATTTATCACATACATAAACATACGGTCATACATATATGCAGTGAAATGTCATGACACCCGGTGATTACGCACAATAAGCTCTATAAGCTCTAAAAATACAAAAAAAATAAAAATAAAATGTGCATAATCAACACAAGGTGCTCGAGCAGGCAGCCGCAAAGGGAGGCGCCACAATCGTGATTCTGCGTTCTGTGTATGTGTGTGTGTGTGTGTGTGTGTATATATATATATATATATATATATATATATATATATATATATACGCACAGTATTGCAAATGATGATTTGACATCCCCTAGTCTGGCGCAGATCAACAGTGGAGGGAAGATAATGTTTAAATCTCATTTTCGGCATCCATTGTTTCGCCCCTGCTTTGTACCCTCTGTGACTGCTTCGATATTTCGGTAATGTACTGCATCGAGTCCTTAGTGCAGTTGTGCACTGAATGTTTATAATGTAAGTTTTCTGTTTTTTGGATAGCTTTAACTTTTTTTTTTTAAGGTCTAAACCTTTCCCCCCATTGGACTGACTTTCTTTATAGTAAGGCATTCAGCAACGTGCTCAAATCAGTTATAAATGATGGCATCCAACATTTAAGATACAGATGAGATATTTACTTATCTTCACATATTTTTGCAAATATTTCTCCCTTTGGTCTACATGCAGGCGGTTTGATCTACGCTGTGAATGGGAACTCTCCGATTGGATACTCTGCTCCTCCCAAAGGCTTTGTGATCGACTACTCATCTAAGGACATTGTGGACGTCTTCAATCCCGTTCAGCAGGTAGATATAGCCTCACCATCTATTTATGGTAGGGATACATGGAAAGACACCATTACACATTTCAAGACTTTTTTATTTGTCCATCCCAGGTTATAGGATTTGGTAGGTATGGGTGATCACAGGATCACATGTCACATGTCTACAGTGGTGCTAAGATGTTATTTGGTCCATAGAACAAATTTCTTCACTTCTCTGTATCTAAGAACATGGGAAGTCAGTCTATTTGAGCGGCTGGGCTGTGACCTACCACCTATGAAATCTTTGGCACAGCCCAGAGAGTGTGCCACATAGAGATGGAAAATCTGAATTCCATATAATTCTATTCTGATATTAACAATCCCTCCAATTCAAAGAAATAAGAGCCTGGTCCTGTCTGCTACAGACACTTATTGCAATTTCTTCATCAAAACTCTCATCATTTAGTTTAGTATTAAATATATTTGTCTTCCTTTCCAGGAGTTTGAAATGCCCCATGATCTCGTGGTAAGCAAGGACGGTAGTGTCTTCGTTGCAGATGCAGGTTCTTCCTCAGTCTTCAAGTTCACCTCTGAGAGTAAGTGAACTTTCAGTTTGACAATGTCGTATTCACAGGGCCACAAACAACTTAAGTCCATAATTGTGTTCCCAAATTTATTTTCGAGGCATGAGTTTTTTCGGATCATGGATCTAAATCTATTTGTTCTAATGAAAGTCAGTGTAGGTAGCTTTGTAATCAACTTTTATGTCCTACTCTGAGGTAACATTTGCTTTTACTCCAAGTCAAACTTTCAACTTTCTTGGACGTGATAAGTGTTTTGTTTCATGCCCTTTATTGCTAAAGAGTGCATGTATAAGTTCTTTGAATTAACTTAAGAAATAAAAGTAAATCAGGTATTGCGATATTAGCACATAACACAATTATTCATTTACTAGAATTTACGTATAATTTCACCGTAGCATGCTGTCTTTTCTCAAAATGTCTAAATGGTCAAAGAATATAACAAGCCCAGGATGAATTTGTGAAGAATTTTGTTTTCACCTCTTCAAAATTTAGAAATATATTGAATACCTTCGAATGGTCCAGTTATTTAATTGCATGTGTTTATTTTAGAGTCGCTCCATCGCTCCGTCAAGAAGGCTGGAATTGAGGTCAGAGAACTTGAAGGTAAGTCTTACACTTACTTAACCCCAAATTAAGTACATTTTCTTAATGGTTATTTTTATGTATTATTTACTTTTTTTTTACTGTATTTGAGTCACTTTAGCTTGTTTTGCTTGTATGTATCTACACAGTTGAGATTTATCACAAAGATTAAGCATTTAAAATGCTAACATGACAATTGATAATCCTTTCATCTCTAAATAATATATATATATATATAACATAAGATTTAAAGAAATTGATTCTGGCCAATACCTAGTCGACCCAAGTGTTTATTATTTATTATTGGCTATTCCCAATAGAATTGCTTTGAAAATGTCTAAATATATAACTCCATATCATACTTAACAATTATTTTTTTATTTTCCTCAATAATTATACCACTTTTGATAAAATGAATGAAATCAAAAGTTATCAAAAATAGATCTGGAGTATCCCAACCTATGCTTTTAAACAGCAACAGAAAGCAACAAGTAAGGTTTTCAAGGCATTTGTCATGGTTTAGAAACACTGTAGTGAAACAACAAAAGGAAACAACCTTAAATCCAAGCCAAGTTTTCCATTGACGATAAAAGACCACATTTTCTACCTTTTTGGTTTAGAAATCGAGTCTATGGTCCAAACCAAATTGAAACCCCTCCACAAGGTTTTGCTAGAAGCGGCTGCGGCTACCCAGCAAAAGGCAGCTCCAGACCCCGAGAAGCTGCCTAACTCTCCCCAAGCCCAAGCTCATCATCAACAACAGCAGCTTGAGGAGGAGGTGGAGAAGAGGAAGACGATGGGGAAAATGGCCAACCAGAGCGCTCATCAGGGTGTTACCTCATCAGCCCTGATTACCAGCCTTCTGCTTGTCCCCCTCGTATTGGTTATTTCTATCGCGGCCTTCATCCGCTGCAGGAAAACCAGAGTGTATGAGGGTAAGTGTAAGCTCTTCCTGGTGTGAAAAACTAGAGCATAGACAATATGATATAGAAGGGCCGCATATGTTCAAAGCACCTCTCAGCCTGTGAGCCACAGGTTGGTCACCTGTGAACTATGAGTCATGTTTTAGATAGTAGTTTTGTTACTTAAGCACCATACAGTCTAAATATTTCTCCTTACAGACGGATTTGAAGTGAAACCAAACACAAATTCTGCCGGAGGAATCTTGGGAAAACTCAAAGGTAAACAATTATATTTTTAGATGTTTATATTATTAAAGGCCACCTACAGCTTATTTCACTTTCACTGCTTTTCCCTAAAGTTTTCTTCAAGCAGAAGAGTTGGGTTTGTAACTCCACGCTTTAGTTACATATGGTCAATCAGCTATAAAGGAATAAACTGGGATGTTATTTATTTTTTATGACCACATTTTTAGTAGAATATTTTATGAGGAACAGAAAGGAGAAACATTCCAAAAAACATCAAAGTAAAACAATAAACACAATAGCAAGCGTCTGTTGCATTATTTTTCAACCTCTGAGCTTTTCTGCGGCTTCAGGGCTTTGGGCTCAGAGCTTTCTCGCAGCTTTAAAGATGAGAAAACATTTATCTATCCACCAATATTTATCTTGCGACCATGGTTGCGAAAATATATGTGAGCGCATTGCATAATCTGATTGAGTGTGCATTTTGTGAATGAGGCCAAATGTTTTAATGGGGAATTGGTCACAAAAAACAAACCTGTACCTTAGCAGCGAGAAAGTTTGAATTTGAATTCACTCTCTCTGTCTGCCTTTTCTCTGCAGGAAAAGCAACAGGCAGTCTTAACCTTGGGAATTTTCTAGCTACCAACAAGGGTTACACCAGACAAGGGTTTGATCGTCTGAGCACTGAAGGGAGTGATCAGGAGAAGGAAGATGATAACACCACAGATTCTGAGAACGAGGAGTTTTCTGCGCCACCACCTGCCACTGTCTCATCACCCTAGACCCCACCATACAATCCCGACAAGCCTTCAGCTGACTTCCTGTCAACTAACTCTCCGGTCATTTGGCCAGAATGTGTTTAATTTATGTGGAAGTGTCTCGTTTTGGCTGCCAAATGTATTTATTCCCATAAAAACTAGTGTCTTACTTAAGTCCTACTGACTGCTTGAATTATGAGTTTAGGTTAAATATTGGTATATATTTAAGAATTAATTTGTTATATCTTATTTTAATAAGGAAGAGCAATGAGTGCTTAAACATTTATTTTTCTAATTATTAATTTCTTCACAAATATCTTCCATGAACTGAGATGAACTGCATGATGACATTATTTCAGTTTATTTTCTCTTAATTCATTTTCATTTTGAATCGTTACATTTGTGGCTTGTCAGCTTTGTCTTTCAACATCTGTTATTATAAAATGTGCCACAATTTGCTATTATTATCTATTATATCTATCGTAATATATGTCTGTGTGTATATATACAGTATATATCATTTAAGAGTTTTCCTTCAGAGGTGGGTTGTGTTTATCTATTGTGACATGTTGAGCTTTTGCTGCAAAAATACTATTTTCAGTAATTTTTGTGTAATAAAGTGTCTGCAAAGCATTAAACTGTCTGTTTTTTGGACCAAATTTTATACCGTAATACCAAATGGCATCATATGGTAGCTCAGTTGTACCAGGCCAGGCTTCTTAGGGGTAGGTCAGAGTGAAGAATAGCAGAGGAAGTCACAGGGCCTCTGGCTGATCTGTTGTTTGATGATGTCTCTGGCTCTGTCATTGATAAAAAGAAACAAGGATATGTTTCTAAATTTAGTGGCAGGTCAAAGTGTTAAGCACAACAGAGGACGGCACAGGGGGTATACCCCTGGAGCAGGGGAGAGGGATTTAGCTGACAAGGGTGGAGGTACCTCTGATAAAACCAGCGGTTGGCATAATGCTGACGGTGAAACTTGGCTCTGAATATCAGAAGTGAAATGTGATGTATCACACCTGGCGGAAAAACCCAAATATGGGGGACCAACAGAACAAAAAGAGTAGAATGATACTCAAATAGACCTTTATGGAGGGCAGAAATTTTAGAGAGACGACCTTTCTTTGAAGATAACTGGCTTGCTTGTAACTGTCTATCCATCTACATGAAATACATGTCAGGGAGCAACGCCGCACCCAGCCGCAAAGGGGCCCGCCTCAAATCTCGGGCTTGCTACGACCACCTGGCATTTTAGAAAAATCAAGTGGCCAGACTCACTCTCACAGATAACAAACTGCGCCTGCAGATCTCCACCCTCAATCAACGACTGCAGCACATTTAGCGGCTGCGAAGGGGACTTGGTAAGCTTTACCACCAAAAAGTTGTATGAAGGTTGTCATTTGGTAAATTTTTTCTGTTTATGCCACGTAAAAGACGGTTTTGCATGTTTTTATCCATCACAAATATTATCGCGTAAATACAGTTTTTTTCTGATAACCAAATATGACCGCTCCACTGTTTATGCACAGCAAACCCCACATCTGTATTTCTCACATAATTCACTGCTCACCACAGTTGTTATGTTATAGCTTTATTTCTCATACTCGTCACAGTTGTTGTGTTATGGTTTTATTTATTATACTCATCACGGTTGTGTTGTGTTTTTGTTTCTTATACTCACTAAGTTGATGTTTTATAGTTTTGTATATTCACCACAGTAGTTTGATTATACACCCACTTACATGTACATTTATGTGCCACTTGGTTGCCTACATTATATCCTGCATGCTCATTGTTACCACGTATAATCCACATGTTATCCAGCATAACCAGCGTTACTACTTGTAATGTTTTTATTAATCCTCGTTACTTTGTTAGAATGTGACTTTAGAAGTCACAAAGGGGGGAATGTTGTGGTTAATTAGTAACCTGTTATGGTTGAATTAGTTACCCCACATGAAAAACCTACTATATGTTCTACTAAATCTGATGCGATAAAAACCAAATTGAATGTATAAAAAATAAAACCTTTAAAAATGATCTTTGAAATATAGTACACCTTACAGCAAGGAGGCGGCGCCAAAGTCCAATTAACCCTATGACCACCCTAGAGGATGCCAAAACCTTCCACAATACAGAAAGAAACTTATCTCACAAGGTCAGACAAAGGACAGCCAGGATTGGAGAGTCAGCAAAGTTTGTGTGATAGAGTGCAGTTATATGACTTGGCCAGTAGAGGGACTCTATCTTAAGTAAATGCTCCTTTGCCCTCTCTGTCATGTGTTGTACTGATAGCCACCCTGGTATGTTACGGCCGCGCCACACGTTGTTGAAGACGGTTAATAAAAGGTGAACAAACCGGGAGTTGGTCTCTGTTACCTGACGGCAAAATACCAAGATACCACATATGGCGACGAGGATAAACCAGAAGAATGTTCGGCAAACAGTGGCGTGAGTTTGAGCAGAAAGTTGTTACCGAGTGAAGTGTAGCTAGCTAAGCTAAAGGAGGCTCGCACAGGACTGCAACTTTGGAGACACCCCGACGGTGATGTTGCGGGACAGATTAGTCTGTGGAATGAACGATGACCGCATACAGAA
This sequence comes from Zeus faber, assembly GCF_960531495.2. NCBI lineage: Eukaryota > Metazoa > Chordata > Actinopteri > Zeiformes > Zeidae > Zeus > Zeus faber. The sequence continues at coordinate 4,634,507 of NC_137204.1, forward strand.
GCGGCTGCTGTCGGAGGACGGCTTATCGTTTGAGACTGCACTGAGGCACGCGCAGGCAATGGAGGCTGCGAACAAAGTCATTAAAGATTTGAACAGTACGAGAGACAATTCTAAATGGAGCCGAGCGACAGGTACCATATGCAACGTGTCCGATACGTACACAGAAGAGCAGGTTGGACGTGGGAAATGCTACAGGTGTGGGGGAATAAGCCACATGGCCAATGAATGCAGGTTTGCGGATGAAAAGTGTCATAACTGTGGGAAGGTGGGGCACATTAAGAGAGCCTGCAGGTCAAAACCTGTTGATAGAGGGAAGAGGAAAGGCGAGAAAAAGCTGAAAGGGGGGAGTGAAAAGCAGGATAAGAGAGCAAATTTCATGCAAGAAGATGGAGGGGACAGTAGCAGTGATGAGGTTTTGACTATCTACAGCATAAAGAGTAGAGAAATGACTGTATAACATGCATAACATGTATAACATTCCCAAAGAAGAGCCCATCAAGATAGAACTAAGTGTAAATGGCACAAGAGCAACCTATGAGGTAGACACAGGTTGCAGAGTGACCATAATGGCAGAGGCAACCTTCCACAACTTATGGAGGGTACAGAAGCCTAGACTACAGAAGTGTAAGATAAACCTGAGGACATACGGTGGTCACAGGGTAAAAGTACGTGGGGCATCAAAACTAACGGTAGAATACAAAGGCAGTTCCAAGATGTTACCAGTAGTTGAAGTCAAAGGCTCGGGACCGAGTCTAGTGGGGCGGAGTTGGATAAAAGCTTTAAAAATACCCATAGACTGGCAAGATGTACACAAGATAGTGGATAGTGAGGCTACTGTACAGGAAGTACTCTCAAGGCATGAAACAGTGTTCAAGCATGAGTTAGGGAAGCTGAAAGGATTCACTGCTAAAATACATGTGGCTCGGGACACCACCCCATGCTTTTATAAGCCAGGATCAGTACCTTTTGCGATGAAGAAAAAAGTGTAACATGAACTTGAGAGGCTTGAGAAAACAAAAATCATAGAGCCGGTGAAATTCTCAGAGTGGGCGGCACCCATCGTGCCCGTCTTAAAACCAGATGATGAAGTGAGAATCTGTGGAGACTATAAGCTCACAGTAAACAAAGTGTCTCCCTTAGAACAATACCCCATTCCAAGAATGGAGGACCTGATTGCATCCTTAGATGGGGGAGAGAAGTACAGTAAGCTCGATATGAGTCATGCATATCAACAAATTGTGCTTGAGGAGGAAGCTAGAAAATACACAACAGTGAATACACACAAGGGGCGATTCACATACACAAGGTTACCTTTCGGGGTGAGTTCTAGTCCAGCTATTTTCCAGCGCACAATGGAGGGTGTGCTACAGGCACTAAAGAATGTGGCTGTATCTAGATGATATACTTCTGACAGGAAAGGATGATGAGGACCACATCCACACACTAGATTTAGTGTTAGAGCGACTAGAAGATGCAGGCTTGCGCCTAAAACGAAGCAAATGCAAATTCATGGAGAAGGAAGTGACATTTCTAGGACATCGAGTGGACGCCAAGGGACTTCATACAGTGCCAGCAAAGGTGAAAGCAGTGCAGGAAGCGCCAGCTCCTACGTCAGTGACTGAGCTTAAAGCTTACTTGGGACTGTTAAACTTCTACAACAAATTCCTTCCAAACTTATCAACCTTCCTGGCACCGCTACACAAACCTTTGAGAAAGAGGAGCCATGGACTTGGGGGCCAGAGCAGGAGAAAGCTTTCGCTAAGTCCAAGGAGTTGCTACAGTCAAGCAGTGTATTAGTTCACTATGATGAAAACAAAGAACTAATACTGGCTTGCGATGCTTCACCGTATGGAGTTGGAGCTGTCCTAGCACACCGCATGCCAGATGGAGAGGAGAAACCCATCGGGTTTATGTCCATAACGCTCAACGCTGCAGAAAATAACTATTCCCAGTTAGATAAAGAGGGTCTAGCCATTGTCTTCGGTGTAACGCGCTTCCATAAGTATCTTTATGAGAGAAAGTTTGTGATTTGCACTGATCACAAGCCTTTGATAAGTCTACTTCACGAGATGAAAGCGGTACCACAGATGGCGTCACAGAGAATCATGAGATGGGCTGTGCTGTTGAGAGTATACGAGTACAGCATTGCTTACAGAGCAGGTAAAGACAATGGCAACGCAGATGCTCTTAGCCGCCTCCCACTACCGGAGTGTCCTGTGTCAGTATCCGAGGAGCAAGTGCTGATGATGGATCAGGACCATGGTCCGCCGATGACATCAACCAAGCTACGACAATGGACAACAACAGATCCAATACTCTCCAGGGTACGAGAGTATATCCTGAGAGGTTGGCCAGGCAACCATGACACTGACTTTAATCCTTATTGGCAGAGACAATGTGAGTTGAGTGTACAAGATGGCTGTGTGTTGTGGGGAGCCCGGGTAGTCATACCAGAAAGAGGACGAGCTCATATGCTGGAAGAATTACACCAGTCACACCCAGGAATGAGCTGTATGAAGGGTTTGGCAAGAAGTTACATGTGGTGGCCTCACATGGATGCTCATATAGAGACTAAAGTAAAATCATGCGCTACATGTCAAGAACATAGGAAAGCACCTTCGAATTGTTTGAGGAACAGTTTTAGAACACATGGCATTCCAGAAATGATCGTGTCAGACAATGCTCAGTGTTTTCTCAGCGAACACATGAAAGAGTTTATGTCCAGGAATGGAATCACACATGTCACATCAGCACCATACCACCCCTCATCTAATGGTCTAGCAGAGAGGGCGGTGCAAACATTCAAGGAGCTGATGAAGAAGAGCACAGCTGGGACAATAGAGACAATGGTGGATAGGGCTTTGTTTAGCTATCGCATCACTCCACAGTCGACTGCTGGATTGTCACCAGCTGAGATGATGATGGGAAGGAAGCGGTGTACACTTGACTTTATGCACCCAGATTTAAAACAAAAAGTCGAGTCAAAACAAACAAGTCAGAAAAAAGTTCTCACCAAAGAGAGGACAGTGCTGTGCCGGTGGTGACCCAGGAGGATACTGCACCAGGGGGTACATCAGCCGACGGATTGCGCAGATCAAGGAGGGACAAACGTCCTCCAAACCATTTGAAAGACTACTCCACATAAAGTGGATGCCTTTAGGGGCAAGAATGTGCCTAGTCTCCTTCAGGGGGAGATGAGTGTTTGAATAAATAAATAAAAAGAAAGAAAAGTAGATAAAGTGTTCGGAAGAAATAAAAGGTGTTCTGACATGGTGATGGTTACATAAAGTTATATAAAGGAAGCAGGGTACAGCAAGCTAAAATATATATATAAGTTTATATGTTACTGGCTAGAGGGGAAAGAAAATGCTGTGGTGTATTATTATTTTCGTTGGTTAACTAAAGGACAGAAAAGCAAGCGCTAAGAAGGGAGGGATGTGATAGAGTGCAGTTATATGACTTCGCCAGTAGAGGGACTCTATCTTTTAAGTAAATGCTCCTTCGCCCTCTCTGTCAGTTGTTGTACTGATAGCCAGCCTGGCATGTTAAGGCCGCGCCACATGTTGCTGAAGACGGTTAATAAAAGGTGAACAAACCAGGAGTTGGTCTCTGTTACCTGACGGCAAAATACCAAGATATCACAGTTTGCTTTTTTGTTTTTTTCACCAGAAGCTGTTCAGGGAAATTACAAGCAATGTCCTCTCCAAGAAGAGAGGAGGGTGTTTAGCTAGGAAGGCTGCAATTGGCTGTCTGAGAAGCGACATTAGAGGACAAGTAAACAGAGGAAATCAACAGCGATTGGCTTAAAACAGGGTGTTGATTATTTCCTGACACAAAAAGAGGCAAGATATGTAAATGAGCAAACGACTTGCCATGACTATAAAGTGATGAGTACAACCGCAAAGCCCACTCAGAGTTTGTTGTTGTGTTTGTTTTTCCGATACACAATAAAAGATTTTTTGAAGGTCAAACTGAGCGCCGAGCCAAGATCCAGGCTTTCTTTTTTTCTGAATCTTTTTGACCACGATAATCCACAGACCTCTGCCTCATTCTTTTTGGTCATGACACTGTCCTGTCCGATGTCATCCTGAAGTAGTATTTCATTATTGAGTTTAAGGTCTTCTCTACTATTTGAGTCACGGTATTAGTAACGTGTGTTAAATGACCACATTCAAATGCTTAAGACAGTTTGACTTCCAAATTATTATAGATACTGTGCGTATACAGTCAATACATGAAAAATCAATTTTTAAACATAATTATTTATTTTATTGTTTTATATAAATTGGCAATGTCATCACCCTCTTTGCCTTTATCGTTGTTTACATTATAAAAATGTCTGAATACAGTTTTGAGATACTTAAAGCAATTGCACTTTATATTTGAAGGTACAGACATCCATCTTAAATTTGTTTGTACTTGTTGGTGTGACAATTGCAAGACAGTAAAAAAAACAATTATTATATTATACATTTTTAAGGTACTGTTGTTCTATTATAAGCTGAGCAGTAGAAATAAATTGCTGATGTTTATATATAGCTGTGCATTACCTGCTACAAATGCTCCTTTCACTCATCTAGTCCATTATTGTATCATCTGGATTGGGCATTTATAATTGGTTGTCCTGTATTGTAGCACAATTTAAGCACAGAAATAAATACTTTTGGGTAAAATTTAGGTACAGTATATTTTAATCCGAGCCCTCTCTTAGACTTAAGATAATCAATATTTAATAATGTATTGTTTTGTTTTCATTACAGATTGACAGCTTGGTAGTCGGAGAAATGGATAACGGCACTATGGTAGCTTACATTCCGGGGTATAGTGAGCGGATTGCTACAAGGCATTTCTGTATGGAAAAAGAAGAGGTGGAGATAATACTAAGACTGTCGTTATTGGGAAAAACTTAGAAGAAGGGATGGGCACAACAAGCAACAAAAATCAAGCTTTTGAGGAGGAGCATTCTATGCAACCAACAAAGATGCATCTAAGTAGGGTGGACATGACAATAAACAAGTGAGAAAACGCAGTGGCCCCAACCAGAGTTCAAAATCCGAGATTCTGTCACATGCTAAAAAGTTACTTTCCCCAATGAGATATCAAGAAAGGGAAAGTGGGAAGAGTTCCGTCATGACATTGTTGACACTCAGGAAGCATACCTTGATGAGGGTGAGCTCTATGAACATACATTTGGGCGATTAATATTTTATTTGTTCACAGAGCGGCTGACCAATGGAGATGAAGTGTTCACAGAAATGGCAGAAGGAGCTGATAAACAGACGGACACAGCAAGGTCAGATGAGCAACAGAAAAACACAACAAACCATGGACATCAGAAACACACACCGTGGAAGATGGTGAGCAAAGTACTGTCGAGGTGTCAGCTTTTTGTCTCTACTTCTGTTAATCTTGTTGATCTTACATCTTTGTGTAATACATCGAAGGTAATGTTTGGTCCTTTGTAAGGTGGACCATTTTTAGGTGATCTTGATGATACAATTTTGCATGATCCTATCCTCCCAATAGAAGAGGCAGAAATAAACACTAATGCCTACACCTCAACTCATATTCATTCTGAGATAGTGGCTGGCTGGCCCACCAAGCCCTACCTTTGACCTTTTGCATGTGATTGTGAAACCTCTCAGAGTGAATCTCTTAGATGAACTGATTACCCAATTCAAGGATGAAGCAATGATGAGCTACTCTGTGAAAAAGCTTCATTGATGAAAGGGGGCAGATGTTGATGGTGTGTCCAGGGATGTATACTGTATGTCGCCTTCTGGACAGAATTTTTAGACTGTGCAACAGAGGGTGCAGATGTGAAGGTGCCATCTCTATCCCTAAATGGCAAGAGGAAGAATGGAAATCTGTTGGTAGGATATTGCTCAAGGGATTGAAGGACCATGGATATTTCCTTTTTGGCTGGCTCATGCCTTTACAGCAGCAATCACATTTTCCGTCTCTCCTGATTTACTGTTTGACTCCCTGATGTTGTATCTTGAGTCAGTCTGAGCGTGATCTGTTGTCCAGTGCTTTGCAAGAGGCTCTTGTCAGTGATGATGAAGATGAGCTTCTTGATCTTATGGATTGAGTAAGAACAGCACCAACACAAGAGAACTTGAAAGCTGTGCTTCTCCAAGCGGCCCACAAGCAAATAATCCAGCAACCAAAATATGCACTGCATAACATTACAGCAGTTGCAGGACCAACTCTTAGGAAGTTCTTCCCCAGTGTAGTGGATATGCAGAAGATGTATGATTATCTCAAACCAAACACAAAAGGTGTTATAGCTGATCATAGCCTCTCCAGCTACTCCAGCAGTTTGCAATTTTTACATCAATACATAAGGGGATTAAATGAAATTGGTCTCCGAAAGTTGTTGAGATTTGTGACAGGGTCTGATGTCATCTGTGTTAAAGACATTGAAGTCATATTCACCCCCTTGGAAGGGCTTGCACAGTAGCTAAATGCACTTACTTGTGGACCAATTTTCGAGCTGCTGCCAACTTACAACAGCTATCCTGAGCTCTGAGCTGAAATGGAGACTATACTATGCATTGGACATTGTATAGGAGTGCCTCACTCTCTCACATGTACACACTTTTCCCTTCCTTGTTTACTTTTTGCCTGGCTGTAGCCTGATCAGTGCCGGCTGTAAATAGCTTTAGACAGTGTGAATGTGGGACAGAGCACATAAGGAGAATATGTAATAATAATTAGCTCAGGAAGTGTTATAATAAGCTTAGGATATTTTTTATTTATTTTCATGATCTTCATTTTCTGTTTTATCAAGAAAATCATCACCAGACTTAAACTGTCTGTGATAACATGTTTGCTGTTAATGGACTTGAAGGACCACTTAACCAAAAAACTAATATGCAAATATGCAAAATAGTTTACTCCTTGTCTTTGGACCTAGATATGTAATTTTTTTTCGTAAAAAAAGGCATTGCTATCCTCTAAACACTTTTAAATAATTTTGATGGCTGGAAGTCTTTTTTTGTACTTTGTTTTGTTAAGGTGGCCAAGATTTTACATTGAAGTAGATTCAAGTTGTTTTTAAAGTGTTTTATTTGTTTATGTGAATGTTACTGTTTGAAATGTATGAAAACCCTGGCTTTTTCCATTCTATTACCTTCAAATTTCTTGCATTGATGTTTAAAAGCTTTTAATGGATTTTATAATTGTATTGCCGACACTTTAGAGTATCTGTTGAATACTGTGATTGTGATTCTATAAAGAAAACTGAAAATATATATTAACAAAATTTATTTTGTACATACATGTGCATACATTTTTATTTGTAAATGATTAAAAAAACTTGTATTTCAAATTTACTTTTATGTAAGCCACCATCTCTGTTATCATTTTAGGAGTAGAATGTTTTGACATTAAAATAAATGTTCTCACAAAGTTGCATTTTCACTGAGAGATAAGTGCATTGGACTCATGTTGCTTATGTCAGCTGTTAATACTGGCAGTGTTTGTGACTCTGTTGTAACATAAATTAGAAGGTACTTCAACAGTGTCCTAATTGCAATTAACTTTTAACAACTCACTTCCACAAATGGTAGTTGAAAATTTACAGTAATAATTGATGTGTTCTAACATTAGTGAGGGTAAAACATGGATCCTGTCTCACAGAGAAGAGTTACTGAGTTTGGATAGCTGCACTGGGTAAAACCTTGAAAAACTTTATCGATCTAACTCAGTACTCTTGCTTCGTGAAACAGGTTGTGCTTCCAAACAGAATCTTTTAAATAGATATTTCCCTGTTAGTTATGAGGTACTTGTATTGTGAAAAGTTAAAGTAATGTAGGCATGCCTTAATTGGAGCGCAAATTAGGTTTTATTTATTGATGTTGTAATGGCAACCACACTTAAACATAAAAGAATATTCAGGATGACAGACTACAATTTATCATGCTACATAAGCAAGGTTCGCATGATTTTATTTGAATTTATTTTTTTGAATTTATTTTTTTCTCTCCAACACATTTTAGACAGCATATTTCAAGACCTTACATCATCTCTTCATCACCAAATGTTGATACACATAATTGTTTGGCTGCAATTTAAATAACTTGACGGGAAAGACACAAAGGGGAAGGAAGGCATATTTCCTAAATGCCTAAATGGTTAATAAACACTCAGTGACACGGGAGAAAAAATGTTGCACTGCTCTGTATTAGCAAGTATTTTGCCTGATGCAAAATACCTGTGTAAACATCACTGGACTGTGGCCACTAGTGCTCTATGTTTGAAAGTTTCAGCCTATAGACAGCCATGATAAGAACATACTACAGTATGTTAACCTAACATAATATGCATAACCTAACCTAAGCTAACCTGTTTTATTTATTGATGATTATGCAAGACAGTCCATTTTTGGAGGCAAGAAATTTGTTTACCTTTTCAATATTAATTTCATAATGTTATAACCTCACATTTGTCAATTGGGGGATGTTTTTTATGGGGGTGACCTGATTCTCTTTCTGTTTCTTGTGATTATTAAATCTGGGCACGTATGTTAGCACGCAAGCTCAATGGCTCCCTCTGGAGTGGTGGTTGGATGAAGAATGTTTTCTGCCATGGCAAAGCAACGTATGTCAAACATGGTATTATCACAGGGATATGGTCTTCTCTGAAGGCATCCCTCCTTGAAAGCCTGTATATTTTGTTGGGATACCTCTTTAAGGTACTCTCTAGCACCAAACAACTGGGGTAGGGTGTACATCAGCACTGGATATCCACATGGAGACACAGCATCTCTGCATGAGCAAATTTTGTGACTGTTCCACAGATAAACAATGTACTGCAGCTCTCTCTAAACATTAAGAAAAAGAGTGGGAGAGACAATACAGTTCACAAGGTTGCAATACCAACTGCAGGCAAAATCAATGCTTATTATCCTTTTTTTTTTTTAACCTGTGCTGTCAGCATGCTGGACATACAACACAGAAAATGTGTATGCCATTGCATTCAGGGCAGAGTTAGTCTGCAAGTGGAGTTCAAGTTCTCAACCTGCAATGCAACTCTTTATTAATTCTTAAATCATCAAGAACTGCTGTAATAATTCTGTCCTGTGGACGACCTGTAGAATGACAAGAGCACAGTTTTTGGTTATGGAGAACCACCACCAACCCCCCTCTTTGGAGAACTATTTATCATGTTTGGGTCTATAAACAACTGATCACTACTCCAAGAGGGAGAGAATCACCACGGGTGAGACAAATAAACATAGAAACAAACAACATTTTCACAAAAACATTAACATTGGATGACAACATGTATTGAAAAACAATGAATTAGGTCCAGGAAAATTGGAACTACAACTGGTCACATGGCCTCTTCCTGTCATAATTATGGCAGCAAATGAGGGAGGAAAGGAGAGGAATGCAACCAGGAGGGTGCTGGAGTGCACTTGAAGCAGATGTGATGGTGTGCGCGTTTGTGATGGGACCGCCTCTGTGTGTGTGTGTGTGTGTGTGTGTGTGTAAGATGTCCACCGGTGTGTGTACATGACTTATCCCCATTGTATGTTGCGGCGCCTCCAAGCAGCCTCCCTGAACTCCGCAGCCCCTGGACACCCTACGGTACGGCTGCAGGAAAGCCCCGAGTACCCTGCCCTGTGGCCACAGAAGACCCCCGGGCACCCAGAAAAGCCAGAGGGCCGTGGAGCAACCCCCACGGCGAGCCCAGAGGAGCATGAACCAGTCCCAGGGAGCATACATACAACCAACCCCCGGGTGCAGGCAAAAGACGCAGCCGCCTGCACAGAACCCGGGCCACGGGCGCACGGCACGGACCGCGGGCCCGAATCCCGGCCCAATGGCGATAGAACGACACCCCGCACTAGCTGCCCGCCCCACGGGCGAGCCGGCAGGACCCCCATGCCCACGCCCCGAGCAAGGGGGAGGCCCCACCGCAGCCGACTAGACGCCCCATCTGGTGTGAGTGCCAAGTGCCCATACACGTAGCAGCGTGTGCCCAGCGCGAGGCATCTCGATGCTGCTGAGCAGACCGGCTCTCAGCACATCAAGCCTGGTCCTTGGTGGCAGGGAGCTGAAATGCTCCTGCGCTTTGAAGGCCGGCTTGGGGCAGTGCTTGAGTGGCTGTCGGCAGCCGAAGAGGACCGAGCCCTTCTGATTTCAGATTACTAAACAAGGCAATCGTGGTGACAAAAATCTGTCTACAGACAGATACATAAACACCTGTCAAAGTTGTCACATCTGTGGTAGTTCCTGCTAAAATAGGTGTCACAAGAACCACATTTTGTCATTATGACATACGAGCGCAAGCGCACACGCACAGACTGAAAACAATACCAACACTGCAGGGCTGGTAATTGTTATATATTTCATAATCAATAAGGTTACACATTTCTTACCTCCTACCATTATTTCAAGACTTGAATTTTATTAGACGTTTTTGTCTAGGAAGTCACCAGAGAAGTAGTCAGAATATTTTAAATCCTGAAAGATGTTGATCCAGAACTGTGCATGTTGCTTCCTTAGAAATCCCATCCACTGTTCTATCCATTGGTTATGATCGCTTGAGCCATACAAATTCAAGAGGTTTATTCTTCACATACATATACATACGTTCATACATACTGTATGTGCAGTGCAATGCCTTTACAACGCACATAGTTAGTAAACCGAACATAATAGCTAACCTAATTTGTACTGTAGTTTCTTGATGAATTTGATGTGTTGATGAAAAAGGAGTGACCGCTGACGCTGACTTGAGTAAAATAATAGGTTTATTACAAAAGAACAGCATCAGACCAGACTTGCCATGGATGTCTAGGAGAGAACCGAGCCGGATGGATTCTCTGTCGAATGAAACTCGGGCGAGTCTTTTATGTGTGCCCAAAGACAACGTTGACCATTTGGTTCCCCTACAAAGACAATGTTGACCATTTGGTTCCCCTACGTAAGTCACAGGTCACATTTCACCTCCCTTATCACCGGGACCCCTTTTAATGTGCTCTCTCTCTAGGGAAACCTGGCACCGTCTCTTAGTAATTATCTTATACAATGGAGCTGTCTTGAGACGCCACACATTCCAAGACACCTCATATAGTCTCATACACCCCTTCGAGACTACACAAAGTCTCGACAGAGATAAGAGTCATTGAACTTACGACGTTAATTGGCTTAATAGAAATCACATACTAACAAACAAAATGATGATAATATACCCTTCTGAACATGCTTAGTCATAGCAATACAATAAATTTGTGGAGTGTGAGAGCGAAAAACCCATCTCGCAGCTTCCTTTCTTAGTTCTTTCAACAAACAATCAAGACAGGAAAATTCTCTCACGGTCCCTCTGCCCCAGGCAACCACCTATTGCACTCCAAATCAATTAACCGCAAAGAAGAAGGGTTTAGACAACTGTACAGGATGTTACATATAAATGTATACATTCAGAACCTCAGAAATAAATCAAAGATTTTGTCCAAAGTCAGGCTGGTCGACCCATCGGACCTTCCAGTGAATCTTTCCCTGCCTATCATCAATGTCCCTCAAAACCCCGCAAAAAAAAACAACCACCTGAGGTCCCAATATATCCATTTCACCCTGTTACAGAAAACTTCAAAGATAACAACACTAAATCAAAGTAATATGTCTTGCCAAAAACATCTACTGTAGAGTACAGACTTTTCATCAATAATACAGGTTACATTATAATAAACAAACTCCAATATTATAAAAACATGTCTAACACATATGTATGTATTGAACTATTGCTTTTTAACACCATCATCTTTTAATGCTATTTCACTCAACACTCCTGATCATGATGTCCTCATTCAGGGTCCGTCGTCCATTTTCATCCTCCATTTTTGAATGTCCATGTTTGAGTGTTCAAGTCCATTGGGCTGTTAGGATCTGTGGATACAGCCAACCTTAGACTGGTCCTGAAAGAAAAATTCACCAGCCAGTATCTTGCACTCACATCAAATACAGTATAATAATTTCACTTTTGCATTATACTTTAAGATTATTCCATTATATGATTAACATTTTCTTTTCCCCCCCTTTGTCCATGCATTTTCCCAATTAAAAATAGACTTGAGTATATGACAGAATCAAATATTCAGAATGGATATTTCTCTACTAGTGTTAGCTCCTAACTACACACTATTAATGCCAACGGAAGCGCCTCTACCCAATTCAGTCCTGTATGCTGACAGATTTTAACAATGCGATTTTTCAGCACACCATTCATTTTTTTCACAAACACCTTGGCTTTGCGGATGATGAACAGCTCCTAGACGTTTAATTCCCAATTTTTGCTGAATTAATTTTACTGTTAATCCACAAACTCTTTCCCATTATCTGAAGATATGCAATCTGGAAGTCCCCACCTGCTTATGACCTCACGACACAAGAACTTGGCTTGGCAACTGACTGAGCATCTTTACGCTTGGTTGGACATGCCTCAGTCCCCCGTGAAAATCTATCCACAACAACGCATGTATCTTTTACCTCCTACTGGTCTTATCATGTCAACAAAATCCACAACCAACTCACGCCCTTGACGTGTCCATTTTGTGTGCTGCACACTTAGCTACAACTATTTCCTTTGGCTTCATCATTGCAGGCAACAATTTCCTTATCCAAGCATGATGCTTCTGTGTCCATGGGTTATTGTTTGACCGCAATAAGCTACTTTTTCTTGACAATACTGCAGCTTCTTCCATCATTTCTCCCCTATGCTTCTGCTCAAATCCTTCAGCCACCATTAAAGTCATATGTGGCACACTTTTCTCAATGTCACACTCTTATCAAGATAATCATTAGTGTTTATCTTCATAGCTGCTCCTTTAATTCCTCATTCCACCACCAAGAATCCTCATCTTTCGGCTGCTCCCGGTAGGGGACGCCGCAGTGCATTATCTACCTACAATACCTTCTGTTCTGCACATCTATAAACCTTCTCTTTGGCCTTCTTCTCCTCATTCTTCTTATCCACCAACTGTATTTGGTTGAGTTTTCTGAGAGTCTTCTGGTCCTGTTCTTTCCCTTGGTATTGGTGGAGCTCTGATACATCTTTATGGTTGTTGTAGCTTTGCCCATCTCTATTATTTGCTCATCCTCATCTTTGAAGAGATAGTTGCCCTCCATTTTCATCACTGGGAGCTGGGGATAAACATCAGTGAACTTCACCTCCTTCTCATAAGGCGGGGGCTTCTTTACAGATGCTGTATGTGAGAAGGGTGCAGTAATCTTCTCCATCAATTTTTCTGCTTCCTTTTCATTTTTCTTTATTTCTTGTGTACTTTGTTCTCTTTTTTCTTTTGCAGCTTCGAACCATGTCTGTCACTCCTTTACGAACGACACAAGCACCTGCTTTGAATTAATCACATCTGGGTTAAGAGTTCCTTCAGCTGGCCACAGTTGTTCAATGTCAGGCCACCGCTTACTCCATTTTCCTGATATTTTTGCAATATCTTTAATAAGGGGATAATTTTTTCGCACTACATCAATAGGAATGATTACTTTTGTAATTTTTGTATCCATTTCTTTTATTGTAAATCAAATTGATTTATTTAAAAATTATTTATAAAGCACCGTGTAATCACACTCAACCAAAAACAACTGAATTTACCAACCCAAAAGGAGACCACTAGCTTTCCACTTATGAAAGCAACTTCACTTGTTCAAGATCTGATACATCTGATCATACTCATTTATCTTCAATTATCAAAATGTCCATCAATGTTCACTCTCAAAACAGCTTCAATCAAGGTAAACCATACTCAGATAATGAAACCAATATTCACAGCACTCAAATGTATTTAAATCAAATCAGTTTTTCCGCATGTGATCAATCAACTCAATAATACTCCATTAATTAGGCGAATGCCTTGATTCGTCAGTCCGTTGCCAAGTCTCTTACTAACTAATTGCAAACGCAATATAAGAAAAAGACCTACTGTAATCTTATATGTGAAAACAAGCAATCATTTAGGTTATACTAGATGTACACACATAAAGGTAAATGCAGGTGTCTATTGAAAAGAGTTTGTGGATAAACCTCACTGGCCTGATTCACGGGATTCAGAATTTCTATGCGTTGTCATCCGCAAGCTGCCAGATGTCTTGTCATCTGCCCCTTGGATGATCCAATTCAGACACATTCCATCTTCTGTCTTTCCCCCAGCTTTCACTCAGCAAAGTAAAAGAGAGGAAGAAAGAAAAAACAAAAAGAACACCACAAGAGTTCAGTATCTTAAGACCACTCTAAATTCTTAAACATACTATTATACAATTCGATGAGACATTCATTGTCAGCTTTTTTATTTTTCGCGCATCTGAAATAAAGCAATGTTTACTTTTATTCATACGACACATTTAAATCTAAAGAGTATATTAGTCAATCTAATATCACCTCTTAATTAATTATTTTTATTCTATTTTCCAATTTAATTTATATTTATTTTAATATTCATTTATTAATTTATTTTCTTCTATCTTACTAAGAAAGGAGAGAGAGAGGAGGGGGCTTTTTCTCCTTCCCTCTTGTCAGGGGGAGTCGACTATGTTCCACTCTGTATGAACCACCACCGAACACCACTTGCTCCACCTCTTACATTTAGGCACAACTTCAAGTTTGCACTGGTCGTCAGCGAGCGAACATTCTGTTTTAGCTACCAGTCAGAACAACCCAGCCTAATGCAGCCACGCACAGTCATAAATCAAAGCTGGTTCCTTTCACTCAGCAGCGAAACACCAAACCTCTTCTCTTTCGTCAAAAACCCAGCTTTTCCTTCTATTTCACCAAGACTATCTGCTCTTTTAACAAACAGGACTCACAGCACTGTCACACACTCCAAGCACAAAAAGAAAACCCACACACTAACCAAACAATCCACAAATCCTACCCATAATTCAGAGCAAGAGATTTTCTTTTCTTTTATTTTCTGAATGTGTACATGCATGTGTAGGCAGACTGTTTCTGGTGATTCGAGTCCTTCTCTCAAGAAGGCTCATTTTGTTATCAAATATATAAAGACCTGTGAAAATTCGTATCCTTTATCAAATGTACAAAACATACTTGTAAGAAAAAGGCTCATATTTATCAAACGTCCTTAAAGAAAGGCTCATAATCTTTATCAACTTTACAAAGTCCGTAAACAGGCTCTTATATATTTATCACTAAAGGGGCAAGAAATGTTTCTCTTTATGTGCTCCCTGGCGTCTTGCATGGGCCAGGGAGCATTTAGTTTGGATGAGGCACTAGTGGGCCTCAGTGCTGTTCTCTGATGAAAGTCGATTCACGTTGAGCAGAAATGATGGCCACCAACGATGTTTGAGACGTCAAGGAGAGTGCTATGCATCAGTGACTGTTGTCACCAGATGAGCCTATGGTGGTGGTGGTGTTACAGTGTGTGCAGGTGTGTCTAGTCAATACAGAACCGCCCTACACTTCGTGAATGGTACAGTGACAAGCCCATACTACCTGAATAACAACAATGACAATGTTCCAGCTCATCGAGGTTGCATCATTAGGGAACGGCTGCTGGAGACTGGGGTACCTCAAATGGAGTGGCTTGCACTTTCTCCAGACCTGAATCCCACAGAAAACCTATGGGATCAGCTGAGTCGGCGTGTAGAGGCTCGTCACTCTGTACCCCAGAACCTCAATGACCTGAGGGCCGCCCTTCAAGAAGAGTGGGGTGCCTTGCCTCATCAGACAACAAGTCGACTTGTGAACAGCATGAGACCTCGTTGTCAAGCTGTAATTGATGCTCAAGGCAAGACAAGTTATTGAGACATTGACATTTTTTGTTGTGGTATGGGTTTACCACAACAAAAAATGTGTCAGCCACTGTGGTTGGCTTTTGTTTCAATAAATTGTTTGAGATGAGGAAATCACCATTGCATGCTTCTACTTAAATGCCCTACTTTCATGATATAATATCACTGTAGCGTGAACTTTTTACGCTTTCCATAAATTTCACCCAAAAGCCAAATATCCCTAACTTTTTGTGATTAGTGTAAATATAGTTTGATTTCTTGCAGAAAAAGCAGAAGTAAAAAATAGCTTGTGGCTGGGGTGTGGGGAAGTGAGCTTGGCCTGATTCTTCTGATGTTGCCCGACTGTATTATTTGTAAATTGAGCCAATTGTTATATCTGGCGGAAGCCATCTGGACGTGTGAAAGTTGTGGTTATGTGTTTAAAAATCTTCCATAATATACTGCAGCGAGCTTGGGCTTCTTCGAGCAAACAAGAGGCAAGAGATTCAGCTTCTCAAACAAGGGTGATCTTTATTATTCAGGGTGCTCAGCATTTATCACCACACTGCTATCACAGCAGGCTCGTCACTAACGGCACACAGACGCTCACTCCTGGTGCAACAATCTTAACACATAAAAGTATTTATCTATCATGACACATGTAACATGGCTAACTAACACTTACAACGGCATAACAATTAACATTACTTAACAATTTACATTACATACATTACATCCCCTTCCCAGACAACCCCAAAACACACAAACAAAGTATGCTGGGAAATCTCCACTCCCCTCTATTCCCCAACACGCTACAATACGCTATCTATTAGGTACAACAGAAACATAGTTTGTTTTCACATTAGCCCCCTATTGGAATCAATGACGTTGATTTTGACTTCCCAGGATCATCTAGGCAAATTGGGTGGGGGGAAGGGCTGGGACACCGCCCTACTCACCTGGCATTGACCAATTGATCTGCTGGTCAGACGGAGGACCTGGCCTGAGGTGAGAGTACAAATATGCTATGACAAAGTGTCTCTCAATTACACACAAAAGCTTTCCTCTGCATTATACCAGAGGAACTATAACAACACAGCTTATTTTGACGAAAGCCGACTGATTGCTTTGTTGTTCTATGGTTGTTGACTTTGTTCTCAGCTGAACGGAATATTTCCTGGTGTTTTTGTGTTAGCCAGAAGGTCATACTGCTGTGTATCAGAATATAGACAGAACCGGAGGACACAATGCTTTCTCTCCACAGTTTCCTCACCGATCCAGTGGAATGAAGCTACTTTTTTTCCTAAAATTTTGTATTCTAGTACGACTGCGCAGGGAGGGAACTTTATACTGTAAAATATACGTAGTCATGTGTTTGGATAGCTGAATTTTACCCAAATTATCATGAAATATGCTCAAACATTTTGCTGGTGGTAGCAACACAACAAAGTGGAGTGAAGTATATTTTTCCTCTTGGGGTCTCAAACTACAGGCCCAGAGGCCACATCCGGCCCACAAGAAAATGGAATGTGACTCGCTGTATGGTGATAATATGTTGATTATTTTTTTCTAATCACAATGCTTAATTAATCCACACAAATGTAGTTAATGTCTTCAAAATATAAAACAGAATTAAAGGTGCAGTGTGTAGAATTTAGTGGTGAGATTGCAGATCGCAAGCAACTGAATGGTGAAACATGGTGGCCTCCGGGGAAGAAACGGTAGGTGCTAAAAACGTGAAAGGCCCTCTCTATAGCCAGTGTTTGGTTTGTCCGTTCTGGACTACAATAGAAACATGGTGGTGCAACATTACAACCTGCGGGGACCCGTTTCCTATGTAAATAAAAATGGCTCATTCTAAGGAAACACCAAGACAACGATTATTTTTTTCATTCGATTATACACTTATTACATCATACTTATGAATATTATATTCCAATTTTTGCCGAGTCTGTTCCGTTAGATCTAAACACTGTGCCTTTAAATAAGAGAGCTATTTGTAACATTATTTCGAGGCAATTCACACATAGATTAAAGCTATTATTAATACTGTTAACTGTTAGCAGTTATCACAAACTAACACAGTCTATTATTACAACATACTTGTTCTGCATTAATATGTCAATGTTTTCAACATTATTTTTTCTACTTAATTTTGTATGTGGTTAAAATACAAAATATAAATTCTTGTCAAAAGGGTGTTGATTCTTTACATTCATCATTACATGTGCTTTTCTTAATGCAGCTCAGGCCTCGCTATTCCACCACCAGTTCTTGCCAATTTAATCATGATGGGTACTACTCGATGTCAGCCACAACAATAAAACCACTGACCTGTGAAGTAAATAAAAATGATCATCTCGTTTAAATGGCACGTGTCAAGGGGTAGGATATATTAGGCAGCAAGTGAACAGTCAGTTTAAAGTTGATTATTATGCACCGAACCCCAAGATAAATTCCTTGTTCGTGTAAACTTACTTGGCAATAAAGACTATTCTGATTCTGATTCTGATTGATGTGTTGGAAGCAGGAAAAATAGGCAAGCGTAATGATCTGACCGACTTTGACAGGGACCAACTTGTGATGGCTAGACGATTGGGTCAGAGCATCTCCAAAATGGCATGTCTTGTGGGGTGTTCCCGGTCTACAGTGGTTAGGAAGGAAAACCGGTGAACCGACAACATGGGTGCCCATGGCCTCATTGATGCGCGTGCGGAGTGAAGTCTAGCCCGTCGGGTCCGATCCCACAGAAGAACTACTGTAGGACAAATTGAAGAAAAAGGTTTTTTGATGATGAGACCAGTCAGAGTGCCCAGCATAACCCAACCCCATTTTAAAACATGGAAAATTGTAGAAGAATTAATGTAAGCAGTCTCCTCAACTTTGGTGGTTTCAGATTGCGTTCTCTCTTCTTTCTTTTGTCTTTCTTGAACTCGAGCCTATTTGGCAGCATCATTTCTTGTACTCTAAACGGCCACTTATCGTGTGGGGTCCATGGGGTGCATGGTGCACCAGGGTGGTGGAAGCCTCATCATTTCCAGGCACATGTCAGGATCCAGCCGTTGTTTCGATTATTTTGTTCATGTGGCTCAAATGTGTTTATATGGTGTTATGTTTTTGTGTATGTGGCTTAAAGCTTTGAAGTCACTGAAATTGTTTGAAAGTTTCCGCTATCAACAAAAGCATTTATTGCTTTACTCAGTTGTATAAAATATGCTCCGCTAAGCTTTTTGCAGTAATAAATGCTGTAAAATCAAATACATGTGGGCCCGGATTTAAGCGCAGGCATTCTAGGCGCTTGCCTAGGGCCTCCTTGCCACTAGGGTGCTCAGCCAGAGGGGTAAAGAACATCAACTGCCCAAACTATTTTAAAATATTAAAAAAAAAAAAAAATCCTATCTAAAACTTTATTTCAATGTTTTATTTATATATATATATATATATATATATATATATATATATATATATATATATATATATATATATATATATATATATATGACCTTTCCTACTTCGTTCTCTCTGCTATTCCAAACACTTTATAGGAGTCGGAATGGATGGAGCACTCAAAATGGTTTATTCCGAAATAATGGGACACACACAACCATAGTTGTTCAGCATTAATGGAAAGATGATCAGACGTTCACTCTGGCTCGCACACAGCATGAGATTTCCAACTACTGTGGATTATTCTTGAATTGTGATCGTATAGTGGTATACTTTTTACATAAAAAGGATAACAAAAATATAAATAAGAAATAAAAACAGATTATATGTAATAGTGAGGTACCATAAACAATAAATGCCATTATTTACAATGACAATATTCAATGATAACTCCCATTACATTACTATAGACTTCTCATATTAAAACAAAAATTATATTCTCATTTCAAAGCTCTGTTTTCTAAATATAGAATATAACTACAGTATACACAGAATGACATCTGCAAGTTTAGCTTACAAAATACACACACTGAACACAAACTGTTCAATATATAAACATACCTGGAATAATGGGACACACACACACAACCACAGTTGTTCAGCATTAATTTATTCTAACAGTTGGGGGCAGTGGCTCAGGAGGTAGAGCGGGCCTTCTAGTACTCGGAAGATTGCTAGTTCAATCAATAGCTCCTCCTGGTAGCGTGCTGATGTTTCCTTGAGCAGGACACTTAACCCCCTAACTGCTCCCCAGGCACTACTATATGGCAGCCCACTGCTCCTAGATATGTCAGTTACTAGGATGGGTAAAATGCAAAGAAATGCATACTTGTACTCTGTGCAATGACAATTAGTCTAATGTCATGGAAAGATGGTCAAATGTTTACCCTGGCTCGCACTGGAAAGCAAAGTTCAATACTAGTGTGCCTCAGTGCTTATCAGAAGCTAGCCAAAATGCTACTTGTTAGCATTGCTTCTAGAGCAATATAAATCCTCCTCACATTTCTTTTAAGAGTCATATTCAGGGTAAATTCTGATAGTTTTACCCATTATATGAAACACAGATTGTACTTGGATACGCAAATGCTCAATTTGTGCTTGAGTGAACGGGAGACCAGTTTACCATTGCATGGGATTTTCAACCACTGTGGATTACCCATAATGCGCGGCACTTAGTATGACGCAAACTCAAAAAATGGCCTTACTGCCACCTTGTGCTGATAACTGAATAAAATAAAATACAACTCTGTTGAAAAAACCATGGCTGCAGTCCCAAGTTTGATAGGAATTTTACTATAAATTTAAGTTATTTATTAACACTGTTATATACACCCCCTGTGGAGGTGCGTACTGGCGCATGGCCAGGGAATGAGGAAGAGCAGGCAGGCGGAGGTGAAACAGCGCCAGTTGGCATGTTTATTGCTCAGTCTTTTTAAATCAAAACGGTGTCTCATTGGCCAAAAGGAAAACTCAGGGTGTCGCAGGCCAATATACAAATAGTCCATGCGGTTCACCGCTTTCGTGATCGCCCGCTGTCAACAACCAAACATTTATTACTTCTTGTTTTGGGATCGGACGAATCAGTCCGAGTCCCTTCGTTAATTTGCCCGATCCACAGCAGCTGAGCGGCCCCGGGATAGGAGCCTGCCCCGCCTGTCTGCAGCAGCGGCTTGACCATGCCCCCTTGGTCCACCCCCCCCTTACATTTTGTACATCTTTAGGGCAAGTCTTAAACATCATCACAACAAGGAGGAAAAAAAATGGGCTACTCAAAATGCTCCCATAAGGAGTTCAAAAGGACAGGGTGGTACCAGACCCCATACTTTATTACAGACCAAAAGAAGATGCCATTTACACTTCCTGAACATCTTATCTAACAAAGTTCTCATCACATACCCCAAATCTTACAAAAGGACACAATCATGAAACACTCACTTGGCTCACAAGAAACACAATAAACAAAGAAAGGAGGAAATTTAAAAAAACTTCTCGGTCAACTAGGCCACATATAATCCTTTGAGGAGAGTCAACTCTCTGAGCGCGCACTCTCAGTGTCCGTGCACGAGGTCAGGAGGGCTTTGATGCGGGTGAACACCAGGAAAGCTGCGGGCCCAGATGACATATCTGGGCGAGTACTGAAGACCTGTGCCAACCAGCTAGCTCCGGTGTTCACCACAATATTCAACATCTCCCTGGCTGAATCAGTGGTCCCGTCCTGTTTCAAGAGGTCCACCGTCGTTCCTGTCCTGAAGATCGCCTCTCCAACCTGCCTGAACGACTACCGTCCGGTGGCCCTCACCTCGGTGGTCATGAAGTGTTTCGAGAGGCTGATTAAGGACTACATCTGCGCCTCTCTTCCCCGCACCTTGGACCCGTTGCAGTTCGCGTACCGGCAAAACAGATCCACGGATGACGCGGTCTCCCAGGTACTGCACACCACGCTCACGCACCTGGATGGCCAGAAGGGGGCCTATGTGAGAATGCTGTTCATCGATTATAGTTCAGCTTTCAACACCATAGTCCCCACCAGACTGGCCGTCAAGCTGATGGAGCTCGGAGTGAATGGTCCGCTGTGCACCTGGATCCTGGACTTCCTCACAGGCCGCCCCAGGTGGTCAAGGTGGGGAAGTACATGTCCAGCTCCCTCACCCTGAATACAGGATCCCCCCAGGGCTGCGTCCTCAGCCCCCTACTGTACTCACACATGACTGTGTGGCCAGGTCCAGCTCCAACACCATCATCAAGTTTGCTGACGACACCGTTGTCGTGGGCCTGATCACCGACTGCGATGAGAAGGCCTACCACGAGGAGGTGGCTGACCTGTCACTCTGGTGCCAGGACAACAGCCTCCACCTGAACGTCAGCAAAACCAAGGAGCTGATTGTGGACTTTAGGCGTGGATCACAATCGAGGACGCACGCACCCTTGTGGATTAATGGGACTTCTGTCGATAGGGTGAGCAGCTTCAGATATCTGGGAGTCCACATCACAGAGGACTTAACATGGACTGTTCACACAGACACTGAGAAAGGCGAGGCAGCGTCTCTACCACCTCAGGCAGCTGAGGAAATTCCGGGTCTCGGTGAGGATCCTCAAGTCCTTCTACTCTGGAGCAGTGGAGAGCATCCTGACAGGCAACATCACTGCCTGGTTTGGGAACTGTACTGCCCAGGACAGGCGGGCCCTGCAGAGGGTGGTGAGTTCAGCTGAACGTACCACTGGAACTACCCTCCCCCCCTTGCAGGAGCTATACACCAGGAGGTGTAGTAGCAGAGCCCGTAGGATCATGAAGGATCCTCATCATCCCAACAACGGACTGTTTCAGCTGCTGCGGTCAGGCAAGCGCCTCCGCAGTCACACAGCGAGAACAGAGAGACTGAGACAGAGTTTTTTCCCGCACGCCATTAGAACTGTCAACGCTGACCTCACCAGGGGTCCTAACTGAGCCATGCACTAGGCTCCACTACCTACTGTACTGTATGTAGCATACTGTACCGCATACTGTATCACTGTTCAGGGTTGTTCGTGATGCCGTATTGCTGTGCCGTACTGTTGTATACTGTGCTGTATTATCCCAAACACTACCTCACTCTATTCACATTCACATGCCACTTTAATTCACATGCCACTTTAAATGCACATATATGTATATACATAGGCATATTCCTTCTATCTATTCCATTTTATTTCAATTTACTTTTATTCTATATATTTTTATCTTATTCTATAAGTATTCCACTTACTGTATTACGTTTTAGGAGTCAGTTAGTCGGTCTATTAGAAAGGAATTTTCTACTTTTTATTTTATTTTTTATTTTTTCCTAGGACATATTGTGTGCAATCACCGGGTGCGTTGCATTACATTTCACTGCATATATGTATGAAAGTATGTATATGTATGTGACAAATAAAAAATCTTGAATCTTGAATCTTGAAAACAGAACCCAAAACAGACAAGATATCTGCATCTCATGAATACATTTCTGGGGACGTTTGACATGTCTTCCACATCTTGTAGTTATTGTACCAGTATGATCTGCGTGAACACTCTGAGGCTGTATGCAAACAAACAAAACAGTATCCTGGTCAACTTCATCTGTAAGAATTAAATAAGACACACTGACTGAGTGTGGATCAGGTGATTGAGCTGCACTGACAGGTTCTGGATGTGGTGTGTGAACTACACTGACCGGAGCTTAATCAGGTGAGTGAGCTACACTGAAAGGTTCTGGATGTGGTGTGTGAAGAGCACTGACTGGGACTAAATGAGGTGTGAGAGCTGCGACAAATGTGCACAGGGGAGCCTGGAGTTTCATCCATATCCATGTTAAGGAAGTCAACTGAGAGATGAAGGTTCCTATGCACAACTTTCTCCCTACCACTTTGAGCGTTTTGTTATCCTGTACACACTGATATCAGACCTCGCTGACACAACGTCATAAGGGGTTGAGTCCCATCTGTCAGAGACCTTCCTCTTGCCTTTTTCACTGCAATTTGCCAGCAAAACTCAATCACCCACAGCCAATGGAGAGCCCTTGACTGTGGTTGTAAAGCCTGACATGACGGGCTTGCTCTTCAAGGCGGTTATTCCGAAGTCCTGCCTCAAGCTTGTGACAAACTCATTACAGCTGATTACCCCGTCATACGGGGGGACATGCTGGAACATGATGTCAACAGGAAGACACGAAACACACCCAAACATCAGGAAAAACGGGGCAAAGCCAGTGGTCTCGTGTACTGTGCAGGTATAGCAGAAAGTTAACGTCTGCAGCGTCTGTGGCCACCTGGCTTTTGCTGTCAGGGGAAGGGTTCCCACCGTAATCTCAAAAGTCCTGGTGAAGCGTTCCACAACACCATTACCCATTGGGTAGTACGGGTGGTGTGTGACTTATGCACCCTCGCTATCTCCAGAAGATCTTTCATGGGCATGCTCTCAAAGTTAGCACCCTGGTCTGAATGGATTCTCTTGGGAAAACAATAGATCCAGAAAAAGTCATCCCACAACCTGCGGGCCACGTGTTTTGCAGATTGACTCCGACAGGGGAAGGCATGTGCCATTTTGGAAAGATTATCCATTACTACTAAGACATCAACTGTCCTTTTGTCACTCAATTCGGCAGACCAAAAGTCCATGCACACCAATTCTCCAAACCACTCCATTCCCACACCACAGTATAATATTAATTTAATTAGAATCCATTCCTAAAAGTAAAGGCAAAGTAAAGAGGAAAGCAGTATCATGGTGGGATGACAAATGTAAAGTAGCGGTGAGAAATAGAAATAAAACATTTAAACCACTGAAAAGAACACATAATTTCCAGCAAATTATTCAGTACCAACAAGCTCAGGCAGTAGTAAGGATAACAATAAGACAGGCAAAACGGATATACTGGAGAAAGTCAATCAATCGGGAACACCACTCATGTATGAGTGGAGGATGATTAAATGGATGGGCGGAGACAGGATATATTTTAGCAATCATATGCATTTTCTTACATACAGTGCAGTATTAGTAAAACAAAAAAAGAGGTGGGTTAAAAAGAAACTTATATATATGGAACTTTTGCATAACGGTAGTAACGGTATCTAGTAAGCGCTGTCTAAAGGGCGCAGTGTTTCGAATGT
Source organism: Zeus faber (assembly GCF_960531495.2). Taxonomy (NCBI): domain Eukaryota; kingdom Metazoa; phylum Chordata; class Actinopteri; order Zeiformes; family Zeidae; genus Zeus; species Zeus faber. The sequence continues at coordinate 4,659,334 of NC_137204.1, forward strand.
AGCCTAACGATTCACGCCAGCGCTGATAAAACTAATAATAACAGGAGCACATTAATATTAACTCACCTAATGAGAAGGCTGATGTTGCATGGCAGACACCAAATGCTTGATGTCTGGCTTAAGGGACAACAGTCTCCGGCGAAGCTCTAGCTCAACATTCAGTTTATTCCTGTATTTCATCTCCAATGCCACAAGAGCCAGTTTCACAGAGTTATGTCGTCGACAAAGGCATCAGAAATTGTACAGTTCTGTCCGACAGATCGGGATACTCAGAAGCAACATAAAGGTGTCAGGTACTTCTGTGAGAAAGACAGTTTCAATGCACTGTCGCAGGATAGATCCACAAGATCGTCCTTCTCGATTGCACTCAGGCCTGTGAGGGTCTCGTCACTGTGGCTGGCGAAGGGGTCTTCGATCCAGCTGCACTGCACATCTGGGATGGGGAAGTATTCATGCAGCTTGGTACTCAAACCATGCAGGTGCTTTTTGACATGATTGATCACGGTGACGGGAAGCCGCATTTCTTCCTTTGTCAAATTCCCAAACGAGTCAAAGTTTGACCGGTCGACCAGGTTTCCCAATTTAGCCAGCCACTCAAAATCACCGAAACGATTTGAGTTCAAACTTTGTGTCGAGAAAAAACACCCTCACCTCATCACGCAATTCGAAAAGTTGCATCAGTACCTTCCCCCTTGAGAGCCACTGGTCTTCGGTGTGTAACAGAAGCTGCTTATGGTCACTGCCCATCTCGTCACATAAAACGGGGAATAAAGGTGCAGTGGGCATCTTTAAATGAAGTTGACTCTGACCGACTCATCTAGAACAGTCTTTAGATCTGCAGCATTTTCTTTACAGCCAGCGCTGCTCTGTGTATACTACAGTGGACAGATGCTACGAGTGGAGCCGCAACCTTCATCCGGGTGATGACTCCACTGTGCTGGCCCTGCATTGCACAGGCTCCATCAGTGCTCACTCCCACACATTTCGACCAATCAATCCTGTTTTCAACTATGAACGCGTTCAGAATGTCAAAGATAAGCAAAACAGGACTTCTTCTTTTATATCCCCATTGTTTTCATACCTTACATAGGCAAGCAGGTTTGACAGATTTGTGATGTCTGTGTTTGATCCTGCGTTTGACTCAGTTATCAGATAATGAGATGAGGTTGATTGGCTTGCACGCCTTCTCTCCCAACATCACCCCCACGATCACTTTTGTGGCAGGAAGAATTAAATTTTCCCCGATTGTATGCGGTTTACCAGGCTTGGCTTTGAGTCAGGCCACCCAATAGGACGCTTCCGCTGCCTTTGCGTTCTCAGTGCCCATACATGATGTTTCAGTGACTTTCTACTTTCCCAGATACTCTTGAGTTTATTATCGAAAAATTCAAGCGGCTTGGACATAAACTGTTGGTGTTTTGTCTCAAGGTGACGGCGCAGTTTACATGGCTTCAGAACTTCGTTTGATAAAATCTCAGATCACACCACGCACTGCGGTAACAGTTTGTCTTCCGTGCCTGTCCAAAAAAATCCCAATGATAAATATTCAGCGCTTTTTTGTTTGACAGGCAGGACTGTCCCGCCTGTCTGACATCCCACCGGAACTTTGCCTGTGGATGATGTACCAACGGCTTCTTTCATATTCAGTGTGCCTGATGCTAGCCAACTATCCATTTTGATTATCATCTCAAGTTGAAAAATGTACAAGTACACGTCGATCGTGGTCCGGCTTGGACATAGTATGCCCTACCATAAGTTCCTACCTATCAGTGATGATGCATTTTTGAAGGTTTTAAAGAAAAAATACCATGAATGATTTTTTTTTTATTCATGTTTCAAAACGTTTTTTGTAATTAATAATATTGTATTTATATTTTTCAATAAAATCTGTGTTTTGCCCATGATTTGGCGGCCCACTTGACACTAGAGAAAACAGTTCCAGAGTGGCCGTGTTAGACGCAGAAGCAATTTTTATTTAAATTGACACACACACTGACACAGACCGTCAGAACAGGAGGGGTTTTAGAATGGCAAGAATGCATAATCTGGTATTAAAATGGTATTTCCAGAAAAAAACCTTAAATACATGTTTTGGGGACCTCAGAGACCTACAGTGGGGCAAAAAAGTATTTAGTCAGCCACCAATTGTGCAAGTTCTCCCACTTAAAAAGATGAGAGAGGCCTGTAATTTTCATCATAGGTACACTTCGACTATGAGAGACAGAATGGGGGGAAAGAATCCAGGAAATCACATTGTAGGATTTTTAATGAATTAATTGGTAAATTCCTTGGTAAAATAAGTATTTGGTCACCTACAAACAAGCAAGATTTCTGGCTTTCACAGACCTGTAACTTTTTCTTTAAGAGGCTCCTCTGTCCTCCACTCCTTACCTGTATTAATGGCACCTGTTTGAACTCGTTATCAGTATAAAAGACACCTGTCCACAACCTCAAACAGTCACACTCCAAACTCCACTACACACACACACACACACACACACACACACACACACACACACACACACACACACACACACACACACACACACACACACACACACACACACACACACAGTATATCAACCCCCTTGTTACATGATGTTCTGAATTAGGAAGGTGTGATCCTCATAGGTCACCCAAATGAAAAAACATAAGACTGCGGCACTTAACCCAAAATAAATACAACCCCAACTGGAATACACAAATCCCTGGATGTAAATATTGTCTTCCGGCAGGAAGTGCTTAATTTCTTAATAAGAAGGTCCCGGAGCACAGAGAGGGGGGTGATCTGGTGGATTGGGAAGAGCATAAAAACAGCACCTGCTACACATTAGAGGACTGAGGAAGACAGTCATGGCATGGCATTGTGAGCAAAAATACATTTGCTCACATTGGCCCTCATTCATGAACAGTGCACCACTGTGAGGGAAAAATGATTAGGATCAACTATTTTGAATGAGGACAAAGGCCTCTACCTCCAAAAGGGGGTTTGAAAACATTTGTGTCTGTCCCCCCAGGAACCCCCCAGAGTTATGTAAAGAGAAATGTTTTTGCTCCTACAATGTCAATTCTAATATGAAAGAAACCGATCACAGTTGGCCTGTTTACCTTCTTTGGAGATGAGGGACACTCCTGGGGAACTGCATTGTCATGCAACCCCTATTCTGCCAGGTCAAGGTTGCAAGTACCTGTTATTTACATTCTAGGAAGGGGGGGCACCCAGGAAGACAGTTAGGGGGAGGCAGACTCGTTGGAGACCTCTAACCCAAACCACACCCTGTTTCTTCTGTATAAAGCCTCCTGTCTTTCTCTGTGATATTAGATTGATCCCAGTGCTGCTTTGGAGCAGTACTGAATCTTTCTCTTTATTCTGCAGAATAAATATTCTTGGATATTCTCAGTTTTGTCTTCTTGTAGCGGGCAGATTAACCTCACCGATCATTGCGGAAGAATTCTCTTCACACCACACAGATTTTTGCTTAAATCGTGTACACGCAAGATTTATGCAAAAAATTAGGATCCAACAATATAATCTTGTACTTGAATTTGTTCTTACTTTAGAAGAAACTGCCTCGGACCATGGATATGCAAAAATCACGAAGACCAAGAGTCCTGGAAAATTATTATAATTATATTAACTTTAACTACGTTGTGGCATATTAGAACCACAATTAGTAATATCTATCTATATATATATATATACAGTGGGGCAAAAAACTATTTAGTCAGTTCTCCCACTTAAAAAGATGAGAGAGGCCTGTTATTTTCATCATAGGTATACCTCAACTATGAGGGACAAAATGAGAAAAAAACAATCCAGAAAATCACATTGTCTGATTTTTAAAGAATTTATTTGCAAATTATGGTGGAAAATAAGTATTTGGTCAATGACAAAAGTTAATCTCAATACTTTGTTATATACCCTTTGTTTGCAATGACAGAGGTCAAACGTTTTCTGTAAGTCTTCACAAGGTTTTCACATACTGTTGCTGGTATTTTGCCCCATTCCTCCATGCAGATCTCCTCTAGAGCAGTGATGTTTTGGGGCTGTCGCTGGGCAACACGGACTTTCAACTCCCTCCAAAGATTTTCTATGGGGTTGAGATCTGGAGACTGGCTAGGCCACTCCAGGACCTTGAAATGCTTCTTACGAAGCCACTCCTTCGTTGCCCGGGCGGTGTGTTTGGGATCATTGTCATGCTGAAAGACCCAGCCACGTTTCATCTTCAATGCCCTTGCTGATGGAAGGAGGTTTTCACTCAAAATCTCACGATACATGGCTCCATTCATTCTTTCCTTTACACGGATCAGTCGTCCTGGTCCCTTTGCAGAAAAACAGCCCCAAAGCATGATGTTTCAACCACCATGCTTCACAGTAGGTATGGTGTTCTTTGGATGCAACTCAGCTTTCTTTCTCCTCCAAACACGACAAGTTGAGTTTTTACCAAAAAGTTCTATTTTGGTTTCATCTGACCATATGACATTCTCCCAATCCTCTTCTGGATCATCCAAATGCTCTCCAGCAAACTTCAGACGGGCCTGGACATGTACTGGCTTAAGCAGGGGGACACGTCTGGCACTGCAGGATTTGAGTCCTCGGCGGCGTAGTGTGTTACTGATGGTAGCCTTTGTTACTTTGGTCCCATCTCTCTGCAGGTCATTCACTAGGTCCCCCCGTGTGGGTCTGGGATGTTTGCTCACCGTTCTTGTGATCATTTTGACCCCACGGGGTGAGATCTTGCGTGGAACCCCAGATCGAGGGAGATTATCAGTGGTCTTGTATGTCTTCCATTTTCTAATAATTGCTCCCACAGTTGATTTCTTCACAACAAGCTGCTTACCTATTGCAGATTCAGTCTTCCCAGCCTGGTGCAGGTCTACAATTTTGTTTCTGGTGTCCTTTGACAGCTCTTTGGTCTTGGCCATAGTGAAGTTTGGAGTGTGACTGTTTGAAGTTGTGGACAGGTGTCTTTTATACTGATAACGAGTTCAAACAGGTGCCATTTATACAGGTAACGAGTGGAGGACAGAGGAGCCTCTTAAAGAAAAAGTTACAGTCTGTGAAAGCCAGAAATCTTGCTTGTTTGTAGGTGACCAAATACTTATTTTACCGAGGAATTTACCAATTAATTCATTAAAATCCTACAATGTGATTTCCTGGATTCTTTCCCCCCATTCTGTCTCTCATAGTCGAAGTGAACCTATGATGAAAATTACAGGCCTCTCTCTTCTTTTTAAGTGGGAGAACTTGCACAATTGGTGGCTGACTAAAAACTTTTTTGCCCCGCTGTGTGTGTGTGTGTATATATACATATATATATATATATATATACATACACACACACACACACACACACACACACACACACACACACACACATACTACTCACAAAAAGTTAGGGATATTTGGCTTTCGGGTGAAATTTATGGAAAATGTTATATTAGATCACGAAAGTAGGGCATTTTAGTAGGAGCATGCAATGGTGATTTCCTCATCTCAAACAATTTATTGAAACAAAAGCCAACAACAGTGGTGGGTTTACCACAACAAAAAATGTCAATGTCTCAATAAATTGTCATGCGCCCTTGAGCATCAATTACAGGTTGACAACAACATCTCATGCTGTTCACAAGTCGACTTATTGTCTGCTGAGGCATGGCACCCCACTCTTCTTGAAGGGCGGCCCTCAGGTCATTGAGGTTCTGGGGTACAAAGTTACGAGCCTCTGCACAGCGACTCAGCTGATCCCGTAGGTTTTCTGTGGGATTCAGGTCTGGAGAAAGTGCAGGCCACTCCATTTGAGGTACCCCAGTCTCCAGCAGCCGTTCCCTAATGATGCGACCTCAATGAGCTGATGAACATTGTCGTCCATGAAGATGAAATTAGGCCTGTGTTGTTCATGCAGGGGCACAATGACTGGATTAATGATGTTATTCAGGTATTATGGGCTTGTCACTGTACCATTCACAAAGTGTAGGGCAGTTCTGTATTAACTAGTCACACCTGCCCAACTGTAACACCACCACCACCAAAGGCTCGTCTGGTGACTAGGTGGCTGATTCATAGCGCCCTCCTTGACGCCTCCAACATCGTTGACGGCCATGATTTCTGCTAAACGTGAATCGACTTTCCTCAGAGAACAGCACTGAGGCCACTGGTCCCTCGTCCAGCGTCAATGCTCCCTGACCCATGCAAGACGATAATGCCTGTGCTTTGTGGTGTGGTCAGGTACACTTGCCGGTCATCTAGAACGCAGACCAAGCTGATGTTAACGGTTTTGAATGGTCTGACGTGACACTTGGGTGCCTCTCACCTCCCTTAAATGTGCCTGGAGTTGAGTGGCACTCATCATCTGGTTCCGCAGGGCACTGTTCACAATGAAGTGCTCATCAGTGTGGGATGCGGCCAAAGGACGTCCACTTCTATGCCTTTCTGTGACTCTTTCAGTCTCTCTGTATCTCTGTTGCAACCTGCTGATGACACTCTGTGACACTCTATAAGCTCAGGGCCCCTCTGAGAACATCCTGATTGAAGCCTCGCAATGGCGAGGTACTGTTGATCAGTTGTTAGGTGTCGTCTTGGTCTCATGATGTCAAAATGTGAACAGCATGATGAAGAGGACTGTTTAAATACCAATTCTAATTGAACCAGGAAATGTATTGGTCGATTCACGGATCAAACACCTGTTGTGAATTTTGCCGTTCAGCTCCTTGTTAGAGAACAGCAAGTTGTGCAAAAAGTACTGAAACATTGAACAGTTGGATGTGCATTCAAAAGTTTAGAGAAGGTCAAATTAAGTTCACCTGTAAAGGTTATCGTGCATTTTAGGTTCATCCTGAAATTTCACCCGAAAATCCCGATCTTTTTGTGAGTAGTGAGTAGTGAGTGTGTGTGTGTGTATATATATATATATATATATATATATATATATATATATATATATATATATATATATATATCATACCATACAATATAAAAAGAAAAAAACATTTACTACCAATAATACTGATAATAGAATAAGATAATAGAAGATACATAATAGACACCTATTATGTATCTTCTTTGCGTATCTTGATTTGTGTTTTTCTTTGTTTAAGTCTAGGATCCTTAAAATAACTCTTGTGTGTGCAGTTGGTTAACTTAACAGAACCCGACTACAAATGATTCCTATAAATCTCCAAGTAGGTTTGACAATGGATTATTTTGCTTTCTGGATATATTTATGGATGTTTATATGCAGCTTTGGGAGAGTGCACATAGTTCTGTTCACTGCGTATGCATGGTCCGAGGCAGATCTACATTTTCTTAAGAGTAAAGTTAATTTAGAGCGAAAGGCCAAAACAATCCCTGCTTTCCCCCTCAGCTGTTCAACCTTTCTCTACTAAAAGAAAGGGATGTTGCCTGGGCTAAGGCCAGAAAATCCAAAACCGAGGCTGACTGGGTGGCCCTGAACTCGATTTACCTCTCTCAGGTAAATCTGACATCATGATCGAAACATGATCCTAAAAGTAATCCTGGTAGGTAATAGTCTTCATTTGGTAGTGTCACCACAAATACATTGCCTCCCTGCAGTGTGAAAGACTCATGTACCCTAACTGATAAATCAGCCATTCTTAACTGCTGCAATGAATTTTTTTTCTTTGAGTCTTTCCATCCAGATCCAAAACAGCCCAATGAACACTAATGAACAAAGTAAGAACCAGGGAATTACTTGGGGGTTCACCACCCCCAATTAATTCTATGTTTCAAGCATTACATTTTGCTCCTCTTGGTGATAAGAGGTCCATAGACCCTTAAAGCAACTGGATCTTAACAAATTTGCAGGTCCTGCTTGGTCCTTATTTTCTCAAGTTAGCTGTAGACTCAGCGGAACTTCTGACTCACATTTTTAACCTTATCTTTTTCAACAACAAACATATGGAACTCTGCCTATGTTCTCCCTTTGCTGAAAGGAGGGGAGCCCTCAGTTGTTAATAACTACAGGCCGATCACTAACTTATGTGATTTAGTTTAAGTTCTTGAAAGGTTTGTTGGTGAACTGAAATAATTTTGAGACAAATGGTTCTCCATGACATCATAGAGGCCATAGAAAACAACAGCACAATAACCGCTGGTATTGAAGTGAACGGCATTATTGAGTCACAGAACTGCAAAAAATATTGTGCAGCTATTTTATTGATTTGCCTAAGGCTTTTGAAACAGTTGTCCACCGTCACTTTGGTGATTGTGTGGTGCAGGACGCTGACAGCCTGCGGATCAGACCGCGATCAAGGAAGGAAGATTGGACATCTCAGGAACAGATATCGGTGAGCGCATTACTTCTGCATGTGGGGTTCTTACCGTCAAGCATGGAGGATGCAGTGTCACAATCTGGAGTTACTTTACCGGTGAGATCCCTAAATCCATGTCAATCTCAACCAGCATGACTACCAGAGCATAATTCAGAGGTATGCCATTCCATTAGGATTACCACTAATTCAGCAAGCTTATTACCTAGCCTGCCCAGTCTGCGGACCTCAATCCAATAGAACTTCCGTGGGATGAACTGTAGAGAAGAGTCAAAGAATAGCCACCCACACAGTCTACATTTCTGGGAACTGCTGCAGAAGAGCTGGAAGACATGTTGACAATTTCTGTCTGAAAGCTGTTAACTGAATGCTTTGTGTTTATGGCACTGTTAAGGCAAAAAGGGGCAATTTTGAGGAATCCAAGCTCTTGAGACAATTTTAAATTATTTGAAAAGTGGTGTTTTGTAGCATGTGTTTTCATTTTCAAGTATTACAGATGCTTTTGTAAGACAATTATCCAAAAAGGTGCACTCAACATTTCACTGGTTACACACACATACATCTACATATAGATGATATCTCAACGCTTGTACTGTCTTTGATCTACTGTACATTATCAAATCAAATAAACAGAATTATTTGTCTCACGCATTTATTCTTTAAAAAAGTAAAATGAAAAAATCAAACAAAAAAAAAAAAAACACTGTACCTCAATGGAATAATTCAAATAGTTAATTTGTCTCTTCCATTTGACAATTGTTCAAAAAACTGTTCAGAGACAAGCAATAATGCATAAAGGCTTATCAAAAGTTCATGGGCTTCATTCTCTTCTAAGGAGTCATATAGCAACAATCTTGCATCAAGAAGACCAGAGTTTCTCGGGGTGACTTGAGTCTTTTAAAAAGACATGGATATTTCCCAGTCCTTTAAGTTTGGCATTACTTGTCCAGAACAAAAGAAACAGCTAATGTTTCTTTCTTTTATCTGTCACTGAGGGAATATCCTTGTAATTGACCTGTGGATAGATGTTTAGGAGCTTATTTAACCCCCTAGGCGCTGTCCCTCTCCCCAGGCAAATCCTCCAGGGCGCTCTTCTGGGAGGGGATTGTAGTTTGCATCCTCTTCTGGAGTGTCAAACAGCATCTTTCTGTAACAAAAATGTACACTGTATATGAAATATCTTTCATATACAGTATATATACACACATATATACACATACATACAGGCGTGGACAAATGTGTTGGTACCCTTACAGCTCATTGAAACAATGCTTCATTCCATATACACTACTCACAAAAAGTTAGGGATATTTGGCTTTCGGGTGAAATTGATGGAAAATGTAAAAAGTTGACGCTACAGTGATATTATATCATGAAAGTATGGCATTTAAGTAGAAGCATGCAATGGTGATTTCCTCATCTCAAACAATTTATTGAAACAAAAGCCAACAACAGTGGTGGGTATACCACAACAAAAAATGTCAATGTCTCAATAAATTGTCATTTGCCCTTGGGCATCAATTACAGCTTGACAACATCTCATGCTGCTCACAAGTCGATTTATTGTCTGCTGAGGCATGGCACCCCACTCTTCTTGAAGGGCGGCCCTCGGGTCATTGAGGTTCTGGGGTACAGAGTGACGAGCCTCTGCACAGCGACTCAGCTGATCCCATAGGTTTTCTGTGGGATTCAGGTCTGGAGAAAGTGCAGGCAACTGCATCTGAGGTACCCCAGTCTCCAGCAGCCGTTCCCTAATGATGCGACCTCAATGAGCTGATGAACATTGTCGTCCATGAAGATGAAATTAGGCCTGTGTTGTTCATGCGGGGGCACAATGACTGGATTAATGATGTTATTCAGGTATTATGGGCTTGTCACTGTACCATTCACAAAGTGTAGGGCACTTCTGTATTGACTAGACACACCTGCCCACACTGTAACACCACCACCACCAAAGGCTCGTCTGGTGACAGCAGTGGCTGATGCATAGCGCTCTCCTTGACATCTCCAACATTGTTGGCGGCCATCATTTCTGCTCAACGTGAATCGACTTTCATCAGAGAACAGCACTGAGGCCCACTGGTCCCTCGTCCAGCGTCAATGCTCCCTGGCCAATGCAAGACGATGATGCCTGTGCCTTTGTGATTCAGGTATTTCTCCAGACCTGAATCCCATAGAAAACCTATGGGATCAGCTGAGTCGCTGTGTACAGCATGAGATGTCGATGTCAAGCTGTAATTTATGCTCAAAGGGCACATGACAAGTTATTGAGACATTGACATCTTTTGTTGTGGTATACCCACCACTGTTGTTGGCTTTTGTTTCAATAAATTGTTTGAGATGAGGAAATCACCATTGCATGCTCCTACTTAAATGCCCTACTTTCATGATATAATATCACTGTAGCGTGAACTTACATTTTCCATAAATTTCACCCAAAATCCAAATATCCCTAACTTTTTGTGAGTAGTGTATTTGTGTACATACAAAGTGCCAAATAATGAGGTAAACGAATGACAAAGTAATTGCTGGGAACAAACTGCTCAGGCTTCCGGCCGCTCTGAACATTAGGTTTCAAAGTTGTTTTTCCTACTCTCTGCACAAACTGAAGTCAGCTTGTCACGGATTTCTTTATATGGTCATCTGCTCCATCAGATGGAGCAGACGACAGATGATTTTTATTTATTTATTTATTTAGATTGTGGTTGTGAATCTCTGCACTAGAGCACATTCCATCACTGATGGTTGTGTTTATTTCCCACTTTATTCACCACGTGTGGAAGTGCTTGACATTCTGATCAAAGGCGCACTCCCTTGTACACACAGCAAAACACCGGAGGAGAAGGAAACGCGCCGGTGCGCTCGTGCGTCTCCAGTGAAATTCCCGTTACCAGGAATATTCCTTTCTAATGTGTGTTCACTGTACAACAAACTGGATGAACTTGTATTGAATTTTATCGCTCATCACATGTGAATTGAATTGATGATTGACACACACACACACATGTTTGGATTTCTTTTCCCCTCAATATTAAACACCTTCATTTAAAAACTGCATTTTGTGTTTACTTGTGTTATCTTTGTCTAATATTAAAATTTGTTTGATGATCTGAAACATTTAAGTGTGACAAACATGCAAAAAAACAGGAAGGGGGCAAACGCAAACACACACACACACACGTTTGGATTTCTTTTCCCCTCAATAATAAACACCTTCATTTAAAAACTGCATTTTGTGTTTACTTGTGTTATCTTTGTCTAATATTTAAATTTGTTTGATGATCTGAAACATTTAAGTGTGACAAACATGCAAAAAAACAGGAAGGGGGCACACACACACACACACACACACACACACACACACACACACACACACACACACACACACACACACACACACACACACACACACACACACACACACACACACACACACACACACACACACACACACGTCAAAACTCACATGATAAATGGGGTTTTGAGCCACCTGCCACCACCAGGCTGGTTTGGGAACACATCCTCAAGGAAGAAGTATACATGGCCAACAGCGATACCTCAGGAAAAAAATAAAAGCAAAAATGTACAAACTTACAAATTATACAGCCCCCGCCCGCTTGCCCACAAAACACCAATTAGAAAGGAGGTATTTTATTGCACTTAGATGAAAATAAAGCTACCTAATAGATCCACAATAATCGAGTTGCCCAGCAACAGGGAAAATCCCATAAGCACCCAGGGCAGAAAGGGTGCCTGGAAGTTGAGAAGACCAAAGAAGTTCATCCGTACGTTGGGGTTTCGCCGACTCCATACATACACTAGCATAATGGTGAAAGCTTGGCCCAGGAACACCAGACTTACAAAAATGCCAAATATCTGAGAGTTTATTAATTTTGAACAACAAAATAATATTCTAAAGCTGTGGACAAACAGGATTCAGACAAAAATGCAAAAGAACCTACTGGTTAACATAGGTATGGTATTTACACTGAAGCAATCAGGTGGGGAAAGGGGACTGAAAGGATTACCTGTTTACAAAAAAATCTAAATATATGAAATAATAAAAAGTACTTTCAATACGAAATCCATGAAAAAAAAGGATACGGTCATCAGTAGCCCACCAAAGAGGAACATGAAAACAAAGTCAGCAGTGCGCCCTCTAAAAGAGCCCTCCTCCAGCATACGACAGTATCGGTACCTGGGGGAGAACGGTTAAGGTGATCTGTACACATTTTGCTGTTTATTTAGATTACAATACTATTAATGCAGGAAACCAATAGCATTTTAGTTAACAAAAACAGGAAAGAAGTTTACATTTAAATTGTAATATTGTATGCATCATAGGTTGCATTTTGTAACTGAAATAAACATTGTAGATTTCCAACAAACTCACTCCATAAATTTAGTTCAAAAGGATACAAAAAAATCATATTGAAAAGGAAGTTGAAGCCAACTGGACCAAAAAACAGGAAGTTTGTTATTAACCGCCATACCTGGAAAATGATAGAGAGGTAATATGCAACTGCAAATCTATCAATAGCGCGCGCGCGTGTGCGCACACACACACACACACACACACACACACACACACACACACACACACACACACACACACACACACACACACACACACACACACACACACACACACACACACACTGAAACTGAACACTGAAACCAAATGTTAGAAGGCAACATTTTTCTTTATTTGCATTATGCGGATACTTGTAAATATAAATAGCCTAGATTTGCCTGCAAAAAAGGCCTTGAATATTTGATGCAGCTCAGTCAAAACCTAGTTTATTTGTTTGGTGTGTCAAAAAGAAAACTCTTCCAGAACTAAAGGTTGCGGACCCCTGGCTTACATGTTATTATATAAGTGTAAGTCTGTAATTGTATGGTAGGTGTTTGTTTCCTTTGAGGACTACATTTTCCCAGTCAAGACAATTGGGGACCCATTATGCTTTTCTTTATTTTCTGTCATATATGTTACAAAGTGGGATGTTCGTAGTCAAAGTGCCAAATAATAAGGTAAATGAATGACAAAGTAATTGCTGGGAACAAACTGCTCAGACTTCCGGCCGCTCTGAACACTAGGTTTCCAAGTTGTTTTTCCTACTCTCTGCACAAACTGAAGTCAGCTTGTCACGGATTTCTTTATATGGTCGTCTGCTCCATCAGATGGAGCAGACGACAGATGATTTTTATTTATTTATTTATTTTGATTGTGGTTGTGAATCTCTGCACTAGAGGACATTCCATCAGTGATGGTCATGTTTATTTCCCACTTTATTCGCCACGTGTGGAAGTACTTGATATTCTGATCCAAGGCGCACTCCCTTGTACACACAGCAAAACACCAGAGGAGAAGGAAACGCGCCGGTGCGCTCATGCGTCTCCAGTGAAATTCCCGTTACCAGGAATATTTCTTTCTAATGTGTGTTCACTGTACAACAAACTGGATGAACTTGCATTGAACTTTATTGCTCATCACATGTGAATTGATTTGCTAACATTAACCAAAACATTTTTGATCAATTATTTATTTTAAAAAAACAATCACACAATCAAAGGGCAATTTCAGCATTTGAATAGTGATATATTTCTTTATATTTTAATTCAATTTGAATTTCGTTCATGCAGCACTAGTGTAAATACATTTGTTTGTTTTTTATTTTAAAGTCCAGCCCCCCATGTCTACTTGGAAAAATTCTGGTATCCCCCACCCCTACATTCAACAACACAAAATCCCTGCTTGTGGCACTGTAGTGACAGTTTCTTATTAATTGCCAATAATCAAACACATCCAACCCGATAACAGAATGCATATTTGCAGCGCACATTTTACAGATAACTTCCATAATGTAGGCGCGACTCAACAGGTACTGACAGAGTTTGCTTTAATGTTTATAGAGCTACCGAGCTAACAGTTTAAAATATGGGTGGAGAGTACCGCTGGGGGATATGGCTGAAAATGTAATTATGATAAAGCATTCCTTATCAGGCGATTATGACATTTATCAATTTAGGTATATAAAACCTCTATTTTTGCAAACTTTTTTTTTTTTTTTAATAAACCAGACAGCGTTGTATGTCACGGTATTATCTAAAACACATTTAATGCCAGAATTGTAAAAAAAAAAATTGGGAAAAAATGTATGAAGAAAAAGAACAAGCCAGATTGAAATTATTTTATACAGGGGGGCTTTAAATAATTAATAATATAAAACTTAATACATGTCACAATACCAATACCAATTAAAATTGATGCCTGATTCTTGATGGCGAATCTGATATCATGATAAAACATAAAAAATTAATAAAAAATAAACTAAATAAACTTCTTCAGCAAACAATGAATCTTAAGAATATCTGTATCTGGTAACAGCTCTGTACAATTTGGGAAAACTAGAGATGCTGTAAAATCCCGCCCTAATCACCACCAACGAACGGTGGTGCCTCTTACGACCAATGTATGCCTATGCAGTTAATTTCTACAGTGAGGCATCATAGCTGCCACAAACTGGCCAGAGAGGGATATAGCTAACCACATTAGCAATCTCCTGGTTTGTTAGATAGAAAGACATTTAAAACAAACAGCTGAAGAAATGTGAAATCGCTCTTTTATAACATTGTTAAATCTACTGACTGACAGTAGACTGCTACTACCATCACCAACCGAATACCCCTCCCCATGACGGTGAAACATGGCGGCCTCCGTGGAAGAGACGCTGGCCGAGAAACTCGTAAAAAACGCAAAAGGCTCTCGCTTGAACCAGTGTTTGGTTTGTCCATTCAGGGCTACTGTGGAAACATGACAGTGTAACATGGCAGCCTCCATGGAAGTGTACCTGGTCCCTATGTAGATAAAATTGGCTCATTTTAAGGTTACACTATCACAACTGTTCTTATTTTCATGGGATTACACACTAATTAAAACATACTTATGAATATTATATTACATTTCTGCCAATTCCGTAAATTCTACACACAGCACCTTTAAATTAAACACATGGTTTATCTAAAGGGATCTATTACGCAAAACTCACTTTTTTAGTGCTTGTGAACATACATTTTGGTCTCTGATGGGCCTACTAACCCGCAAACTCTGAAATAAGACAACCCAGTCAGTTTTTAGTGAGCAGTCTATTTCAGAAAGGATGTGATTAACAAGCCATTCAGATTTGAAGCCCCTTCCTATGTCAAGTGGGACTTCGGCATAATTAGAACTGCCGTTCATCTGAGTCACTCCATCCACGGCTGGAGAGCGACTGGACCGACTAGCATCAAAGCTAAGATCTAAGCATTGGAAGTGCACTGTTGTTCACTGCACGGACCAGCACAAATCTTAAAAATTAGGAATCAATACCAACTGTCTGTGACAAAACTGCAGACGAAGGAAATGTAAGTATTTGCTGTGTGTTTCTTTCTGTGAATGTCCACGGTAGGGTGACTGTACTGTAGGCTGCAGCGTGTGATTGGCTCCACATTTCTCTAAACAAAACCGTATAAGTATTTATTTCATTTTCAGACATTTCCATGATGGAATGAAAAAAATAGCCCCAAGCCCCACTGTAACCGCAGTGCTCCATGCGCCATGCTGCTCACCATGGTGAAAGTCAGAATGAACTTTTAAATTAGGCCTTGTAGATCTAATATGAGTGAAGATTCAGCAATTGGATTGCCTATTTCTCACCTCAAATTTGTTCAGAAACAGATTTTATTGTACTGATAAGGTCAAATCAGTGAAGGTTTACAGAGAAATAAAACAGAATCCGGAGTAATGCTTAAACCCTTTTGGCTCATAGCCCGGAACTTGTGCTCAAACCCCATAACAAGGGGCCTCAGGAGGGTGGCTCCACCCACTGAAACAGCCGGTTTTGGAACACTATGGTTTTTGAGGCATATTACAATGGCTTTAATGCATAATCTCAGTGGTATTTTCAGCAAAAACACTTCTATGGAGACCATACATTAACTTTAAGGAGCATTATGGGTCCCCTTTAATCTCCCTTGGCTCTCTGGCTCTCTATCAATGTGAAATTAGTAATGCATTTGTAAGTTCTAATGACTTCAGAAAGATCAGCAGTAGACCCATGTTTAAATTACTCACCTGGTAATTCCTTAAAATCAAATCCGGGTTGAAATATAGTTGAAATGGCGTGATAAGTTCTAGTTGCTGTAATGGAGATCAGAGTAGGAAAATTAATTATTGTTTGATCGATTACATGTTATCCATCTCTAGCTAACATAGGATACATAGGATGTAAAACTTTGAGCAGAGTTTAGTAAGTAAGGATGAAAAATACTTATAATTATATAATTCATACAAATACCATATCACAACTGGGGACGCTGTGCTAAACGTGAAGTGCTAAGCTATCATGGGCATGACAAGACGCCACATCCCCTGTGGCCGAGAAAATCCGATTATTTTATTTACAACCATTTTCCCAGTGCACTTAAGACACTTAAGACACATTTAAGCGTGACTAGCGTAGCACCTCATAAATAAAATGTAAGAAAACCCATAACTTAGTGCGACACGACGAGCCTTAAGAATCAGTTCGTAAACCACTGTCCCTTTAGATTTGGAAACAAGACAGGGGAAATATACGCTATCAACAATGTTTAAACGGATATGTCATTGGGGCACGAAGACTGTCTCGCTAACCTACCGAGTTCCGACACATACCATTGGAACCCACCGGAGCTACAACTAGCCAGCGAGCTAGCTGTTTATGGACACAGCTTTCACTTCGCTATTGCGAAAGAAACCGAACAGCTTGTGGCTTTGTTGGGTGAACAAATAAAGACACGTAAAGGCTTTAGACGTATCTTACCACTGCGGCCGTTGTTAGGACACACGCGGTTGTATATGCCCTTGTTACCACCGGAATCTGTAAGTATTCCTGCTGTAAAGTCTGGTAAGCCATTTTGGACGGCGTGGAGGCTTCCGGCACTTTGTTGACACGTCATCCTTACGAGCGAATCCAAAAACGGCGCGAGGTAAGGTGAAAAAGAATGTGACGAGAGGTTCACGCAAACCCCGCTTTTCATCCAAATGGAAGGATCCATAGGCTTTACGTAAAAAAAAAATACTCATTTTTATATATATGTATGATTTTTGAAGCGTAAATGCAATCACCAGATATAACAAGCTAACGTTAGGCTATAAACCAACTAGACCACGGTCGCATGACTTCAATGTCACCGCTACTAAGCTTCCAACTTGTAATTAGACTTTGCGCGCTTACTCCTTCTACAAAAGCCTGGAAGGTTTGAGTTAGAATAGCTTGCAAGAGAGCGAATATAAACACAACTAGAGGCTGTAAAGGTGGATTAGTGAGTAGATCACTTTCCGTGTTCAGTGTGATGACGTCAAATGTCCCCAACAGCCTCTGTCGTCTCATTTAGCCACTTGTTAGCAACTACCTTTTTTAAGACACGTTAAAGCTTCCAAATTCACGAGTGAGGTATTAACTGACGTATTTTATGTTGTATAACAAAACTTGAAAATCTCTTAAACGTGTGTTGACCACAGACCTTATTTTAGGCATCTAGCCAAAAATCTATTCAAAAAAAACAATTGATGAGGGAACCAGAAGTGCAAAAATGCTTCCTCATTTCCGGGTTTTAGGATTAATTTCCTGCAGCACTCTATAAATTTCTTTGGGCTTTCTTTCGGTTTGTGCCAATGTAACCCTCAGATTTTTTATGGAAGGCAGAACGCAAGACGTGATTCGGGTCCAGCAACAGCCTTTTATCGCACCAGTGCCTGGCAATAAAAAAACAACAAAACTTTGGCACACAAATTCCAGCTTCACTCCAAATCAAATCAGCCCTCTGGTCCACATGGGTACAGGTAACCGGAACTGGAAGTCCCAGTGACTTTACCCTTTCTGCGTGTTACCCCGGAAGTTTAAAACTTATAAAAAATAAAAGTGCCAGGTGCAAAAATAAAAGTTTTATAGAACATAATGTACAAATTTTGGCAAACGTCACTAATTATTTATAATTATATACACTTTGGTTACATTCTCCCCTCTTGAAATCGGCAAAATATACAAATTAAAACAAAATGTCAAAAAAAGACAAGTCATGTCCAACAAAATCCAGTAATACTGGAATTGTCACATCAAACGAAAGCTGTACCCCTACACAACTATCAAGCTGTTCCTTTTAAGAACTAACGAGAGAGAGTGTAGGCCTTACCACTCCCGCCACAATATAGACTAGATAAAGTGCCCCACTAAACTGGATTATACTAGCTTCACACTAAGAGCAAAAACTATATATGCACAAATGTAGGACAGCCTTACTAATGCATTTAACGGTCATGTTAAAGTGCATACAAATTAAGACTGGGACTGACCACTGAAAACTGAAGTCACCCATTTTTTAAATGTGTCTATGCCTGTGCTTGGAACCTTCTGACTGTTCATGGTATAGATGAGGCGATTAACCAGCTTAAAGAGTCTGCCAATCCTAGACCTCGCTGTCGGGAGTTCAATGCCATCTGACTGGTCCTCATGCGTGATATCTGGACTACTTGGCTGCTCTACAGCCTCAAACTCCATCTCCAGACTGTTATCCTCCTCATCTGACACATCCAAGTTGATTCTTGAACCCTGACATCTCCCTGGTGGAGAGGGGTTGTGATTGGGGGCAGCCCCATTGAAACATACCACCTCACTAGGCTGCTCTCCTAGATAAGAGTCCGCTTCAGATAACTGACTAAAAATATCACTGACTTCCTCCTCCCCGTGACAGTCCAGTGGCAGGAAGTTGACACACAGCAGAAGATTGCGATTCACTACTTTCCACTTTCCAGTTTCTGGGTGCTCGATCTTGTAGCTGTGTGTCTGTGGGTTGTGGTCCACTACAGTATAGACAACACTTTTCCATTTGTCTGCAATCTTTTTCCATCCATGCTCACCCTTGTTGGCCACGATAACCCTATCTCCAACTTTCAAAACTGACCCCCTTTCGCTTTCTTGTTGTAACCCTCGGCCTGATGATGTTGCTCCTTGGTGGTGTGGGCTTTGGCAAGGGTAACAGCTTCCTTCAAGTCTTTCTGCAGAGAATCAATGTAGTTACCAAAGGACACATCTTCCTCTTTCTGCAGTATACTTTTAAAGATGACGTCCACCGGGATGCAGGGAACTCTGCCAAACATGAGGTCGAACGGAGGGAAGCTAGTGGTCTCGTGGGCAGTACAGTTATACATCATCGTGAGCGTGTGGAGCATCTGAGGCCAGCTTTGCTTTGTTCGTGGTGGAAGGGCACGTATCATGTTGTCTAGTGTGCGGTTGAAATGCTTAGTGGTGCCATTAGACATGGGGTGGTAAGCTGCGGTGCAAGACTTTTTGACTCCAGAGATCTGGAGGAGGTTGGCGATAAGTTTACTCTCAAATGACACTCCCTGGTCAGAGTAAATATGTTTTGGGAAGCCATAGACACAGAAGTAATGGTCCCACAACTTCCGGGCAATGGATGTTGCGGTCTGATCTGGACACAGAAACACGTGAGCGAACTCTTAAAGCGATCAGTTATCACCAACACATCCACGGTTTTGTTAATCAAATCCTCGGCAGACCAGAAGTCTATGCACACAAGTTTTATGGGAGCAGTGGTTTTGATGCTTTCTAGTAGCGCAAGCCCCTCAGGTTCTGGGGTTTTCTATATGACACAGGGGGCACATGAATTAATGTGCTCCCTCATGTCTCCCTCCATGGTAGCCCAATGGAACCTCTGGCGAACCAGGTAGAGTGTTCTGAACTGACCCTGATGACCCGCGTCCTCATGGCAGCCTCTCACAACCCCACTCCTCAAAGATGCCACTACAACAAACTGATATCTCTTCTGCTTGGTAAGGGTGTCTTTGGATACTCTGTATAGGATTCCGTCCTCGACAAACAATTTATTCCATTATTTAAGAAGTCTGACAACTCCCCTCGTCTCATTTGCTCTTTCACATCTGGATGGATGACGACAATGCTCTTCAAAGACAACGGCTTTGGCTAAATCTGGATTCTCCAACTGCTTGGCTCTCAGCTCATGTTTTGTGTATGACGGCAGTGCATCTTGCCCTAGATCTACCAGTTGCTGAACATGGTTCAACATAGAGAGAGTTCTCGTTCTCGCACCTGTCTCCCACTCTATATGGCTCCGCAGCACAGCGGCTACCTCAGTGGAAGGCACCTCGCTCATCTCACTACTAAAGTTGTCAGAGGACCTGCTGAGCTCTCTCCTACTCACTGACTGGGTGTTCTGGCTTGCACTGGTACGGAACCTGTCCTGAATAGCACAACTCGCTAGCTTCTCTGACTCCCCCAACAGCACTGAGTAGGGCTCTCTAGCAGCCGGTGACTAACCCACTGGCCTGAAATGGGGTCCCTACTCAACACATCGGCAACTCGGGCCTGGGACGTATTTGATATCAAACTTGTAATCTGTGAGTTTTTCCATCCACTACTGCTCACACGCATCCAACTAGGTTTTTGTTAGTATGTGTGTAAGAGGGTTGTTGTCTGTCCACACGGTGAAACGGTGCCCCTTAAACAAATGGCTGAACTTGTCGCATACTGCCCATTTAAGGGCCATGAACTCCAGACGATGTGCCGGCTACCTGTCTGAGCCTATTCAGTGATTTAATAGCAAAAGCAGTCGGCCGGGCTCAATCCTCGCAAGGCACCACCTGTGACAAGACAGCACCAAGGCCATCAGAAGACGCATCGGTGGACAGGATGAATGGGCGGTTGAAGTCAGGGTGTGCCAGCATAACCTGGGCCATCATCACTTCTTTCAGCTCTGCCACAGCTGTGTCACATGCCACAGTCCATTCTGCACGGGTGAGATTCCTAGTAGGAGGGCTCCCCTTCTTTTGTTTCCTCTTCCCTTTGCACCCTGACGTGAGCTCAAACGGTCTAGCGATTGACGAGCAGTTCTTGATGAACCTCTGGTACCACATGATGAGTCCAAGGTAGGACTGAATCATCTTGGGTGACGGAGTGACACCATCAGGGCACATCAAGTCTTCTTTTTCGGGCACCGACGATGGAATCAACTTTAGCTTGGTCTGTGGACAAGCCCTTTTCATCGATTACGTCACCGAGGGAGCGTACAGACCGCCGCAGGAAGTGGCACTTCTTTGGAGAGAGCTTGAGGTGGTGAGTTCTCAATCTCCCAAAGACCATCTCCAGCCTCTTCAAAGCGATCTCCTTAGTTGGGGCTGTGGCCATGACATCATCCAGATAGCAGAGGAGAGTCAGGAAGTTTTGGTCACCGAAGATGTTCATCGTCATTCTCATGAAGCTCGCTGGCAAGTTGCAGAGGCCCTGCGGTAGCCTGTTGTATTTGTGTAATCTGACAGATGTTGTGAACGCAGTGTACTTTTTGTCGTCCTCGTGCACCTGGATGTTGTAGAATCCCAAAGTTAAATCCATGGTGCTAAGAAGGCATTACCACCCAGGGCAGCCAGGCAGTCAGCCTGGTGGGGGAGAGGGTAGGCGTCCTTAACAGTTCTGGCATTCAACCAGCTGAAATCTTTGCAGATGCAGAGGTCGCCATTCTTCTTCCAGCACAGAACGAGGGGTGAAGCATACTCACTGGCAGATTTACAAATTATCCCTCTCTCCTCCATGTCATTGAGAGCAATGCGCAGTTTCTGATACTGAGCTGGCGGAACACATCTGTATGGAAGGCAGAAGGGTTTCTCATCCACGAGGTGGATTCTGTGTACAAAATCTTCTTTTCACCACAGTCTAGAGAGTGTCTGGAGAATATGTCTTTGTATCTCACAACAAGTTCACACACCTGTCTTTCCATTCATCCGACACCTCACATGGTTCAAGGTCGATTTTTTTCCAGCCCGTGGTGTTTGAGGGTGTCAGTGACTGAATCCCCCTGAGCCGCCGGATCTGTGGTCCCTGTTTCCCTGAAGAGGCAACAGGTTCGGTTGCATGCCGCTGTTGGTAGACTTCGCATTGAAGGGGTTCAGGCCTTCTTGTCTCGAGCATATCTTCCACCGCCATGCAGGGATACACATCCGCCACCTTTGCGGTCTGTCTCAGTGTCACAGGTTTGTCTGTAGGGTTGACAATCTTTAGTGGTATCCACCCGTCACCCCAGAGCGGAGTGACCACCCGACCAACCAGAACAGTTCTGGGAGCGGAGCGCGCACTTGTGGGCTCAACGATGACGGTGCTGCCAGGTGGCCCTCTTGATTTCACAGGGAGCCTCCCCCACACCAGATGTTCTTGGCCTGGCCAAAGCATGACAAGTTTGTAAGCCCTTACGGTGCTGACGACATCAGGGACTGTGTCACCCTTCCAACGACATGTAAAGTGAGGAAGTCATTCCTTTCCGCATGAGAGTCTGTTGGTGTGGAGGTCATTTGCCAGTACGTTTCTGATTCCTTCAATTTGTGGATGACGTGTCTTATGACATTAGAACCAATAATAAATTAATTTACTTGGCCAGGGACAATCATGGTGGGCACTATGAATTTACAGCCATAAACCTCCAATGTTAGGTCACATATGCATTTTGGGATAGCGCGGTTGGCCCCACATCCAATCAGCACCATGTTTGGGTTCTCTCCCACTTTACCAGTCAGAGCTCCAGCTGCAGTGAGCTTGTCTGCCACCATAACGCTCATTGTGCAGGCCATGGAGCCAGAATGCAGCATGCCGTGGACCATTAACCACTTGTTTATGATGACCGGGGTGTAAAAGAGGCTGTCTGTGTCATTGACCCGCTGGGTGTTCTGGCGTATGACCCTGGGTGACCCGGGAGATAGCTCATCGATGGCAGCATAACGCAACTCAACGTCTGGTTGATCCCAGAGGGCAATTTCTGTTACACATGCACATTCCCTCCCTGAATGTGACAAATCAACCTCTTGAATCTTGAATGCAGGCGCTCCAGTTTCCCTGGTGTTGCAGGGAGGGCTGAATGGGGACGAACTGGGTGGCAGTCTGAGCAACGTGTTGTTGTACGTTGGAAGGGTGAGCTGGATGCTGGTTGCTGATAGCATGGGGCTGGACGACTTGATATGGCCAGGGGCGTAGCATTTGAAGCAGAGACGTGCAGACTGACAGTGAGCGATGGCGGTGTGTGATGCATCATCACATACATGGCAGGCACGAAAAGCACCTGGGCCGCTATTTCAGTGTAGCCTTGGCTGCCTAAGCTCCTCTCGTTTTGACAGAATCTCGAGTACTAAGCATATCATGTCCCCCATACGGTCGAGGCTGGACTTTTCTGTCAAGGGTGGTACACCGGGCTGAGGGGACTCCGTGGTGGAATGCCTACATGCTTGAAGCTCTGTTGGCTGAGGTGGAACATTACACAGCTCACTACGTGCCACAGGAGATTTCTGGGCTGTTCGTATAAAAACTGCTGCTCTAGGGAGCCCAGCACATTGCTTGTCTTTGTCGGTAACAAGGGAGTTCTGGTTCATCTGGAATTGGCCACCGGCCCTTGGGGGACCCATAGATTGCGCATTGCAGTCATTGGGAAAGGTGTTCTGAGGTGCATGGGAGGAAATACAAGCTCTAGCTTTGTGTTTACATTGGTACTCATCCAAATGCACTTGAACGTCTCTCACCGTCCACTGTTCTGCCGGTCTACTTCTGAATATGAATGCCAAGTTTGGGTCTGGGCAGTATCTTGTGAACATCCGCGCGATCTCACTTCTGAGGCTATGTGCTCTCCTGCCCTGTTGCTTAATGCATTCTTCTGCAACGTCCACTGCTCTGTTTAAGCGAAGCCAGTAATCATATGGGCCCTTACTGTGTCTTAGTAGGGTACTATAAAAGTCTGCAAGAGGCAAGCTTGATTGGATTCATCACTAAAGTGTTGCGTGAGGATTCCATATATCATTTCTGGATGATTAACGTGATCGAGTGATGTGTCACTGCGTAAACTGACCCTCACTACCTCCTTAGCCTTACCCCTAAGCCTATAGATTATCTCATCTGACCGTCCTGTGAGCTCAATGCCCCTGCTCCTCAAATACGTCTCCATCAGATCCACCCAGTCCTGAATATCATATCTATCTGATCCATCCCCCCTATACACTGGTGGTTCCCTGGCATCAGTTTTAAGTATAACGTTCATCTTGGATAGATCGAGAGTAGTACCCTGGACGCTGGAATCGAACCCACTGGAAGGTAGTCGAGATCTAAGGTTCTCATCCTGAGAGAGCAGTCTCATTTTCATTATCACCTACATATCTGCCTGCCCGTTCCACCTATGCACTCGGCTGTCTGACTGCGCCACCTGGGGCCCTAAGAGTGGAGGTTATCAGAAGCATAATGGAGTTGCAGTTGTGGTCGTCACCCTGCTCGTTATGAACATCAACGATATCTATTGAGACATAGTCTGAGGTAGGTGAAGAAACACGTACAGAGCCCTTAGGCGCAGTCCTCATCTGGCGCAAACTGCCCTCAAATAGCTCTGTCATTTCTCAAATAGTAGTTTAAAATAGACAATATATTTGAAAAAAATCGGAATAACCCTGTTATCACCATGCAACCAACAGTGGAACTGGATTTATACAACTACAATGCTAGAGAATTTATTTTTTAATTCAAAATGGGTACGTCAAAATAAAAAACTTTGGACAACAAAGAAAATTTTCTTTCAGTGACCAACGATTCTGGTATCAAATGTTACAAATGAACCCATGGTTGACGTCATTATCGTATAGGTATTGTACCACGCTGGCTGTTGGCAATGCTGGCGTTGCTGCTCCCCCGGAGATCAGCTGCCCGCTGATCAGAAGGAAGGGTCACAGCACCAATTGTAACCCTCTTTTTGTTTAGATTTTGTATGGAAGGCAGAACACAAGACGTAATTTGGGTCCAGCAACAGCCTTTTATTGCACTAGTGCCTTGCAATAAAAAAAATAAAGAAAAACTTTGGCACATGGACTCCAGCCTCGCTCCAAATCAAAATTGTCCCTCTGGTCCACATGGATACAGATACGAATACAAATAAAAGTGCCAGGTGCAAAGATAAAAGTACTAGAGAACATATTTTGGCGAACTTCACTAATTATTTACAAAATATTTACACTTTGGTTACTACAAGAAAAAAAAGAGCCTAAACCTCTGGGCATCGAAGACTAAGAACACAGCGACACTTGGTGGTGTGCAGGGGTTATAGCATCCATTCATTTGTACTGTAGGCTGCAGACGGAGCTCTTAGAAAGTTTGTTTGCTTTTCTATGGTTTTACTCAATGTTGTCTATCAAACTTTAATATATCGAAGAATCCAGCGAGCCTGTGCACCTTTTTCTTTCAACAGGTCTGACCACAGCTGTATTGTCAGACAATCTGTAGTGAAGGGCACTTCACTGTAATGAAGGAACTGTCAATAGTCAATAGTCAAATAAGTATATTTGTGATAACGTGCTGCAATGGCGCAATGTGTCAGATGTGTGTAAATGCAAAAAAAAGTGATAGAAACAATAATTTCCACATTCTTCTTCTTAAGGCTGCTCCCGTTATGGGTCGCCACAGTGGATCATCTGCCTCCAATACCTTCTGTTCTGTGCATCTTCCTCCCTTTCACCAACCACCTGCATGTCCTTCCTCACCACATCCATAAACTTTCCTCTTTTCCTCTTGCCTGGCAGCTCCATCCTCAGCATCATTCTCCCAATGTAACTCTCATCTCTCCTACACACGTGTCCAAACCATCTCAATCTGGCCTCTCTCACTTTTCCACCAAACTGTCCAACCTGAGCTCTCCCTCTAATGTACTCATTCTTAATCCTGTCCATTCTTGTCACTCCCAGTGAAAATCTCAACATCCTCAACTCTGCCACCTCCAGTTCAGCCACCTGCCTTTTTGTCAGTGCCACAGCCTCTAAACCGTACAACATAGCTGGTCTCACTACCGTCCTGTAGACCTTCCCCTTCACTCTTGCTGGAACCCTTGTCACAGATCACTCCGGACATCTTCTCCACCCACTCCACCCTACATCATAGTCCACAGAGACTCCTGCCTGATTTCATCTGTTAACCTGTCCATCACCACTGCAAACAAGAAAGGACTTAGAGTTGATCATTGATGCAATCCCACCCATATTGCCTGACTTACCTCGTCCCTAAAATGCGTGCAGCACTCCTTTTTTAACTTCCACCATTTTATCTTCACTCTTTTCTTCTCCTTGGCCTCCAGAGTCATCCTCCAGACCACCATCTGATGCTTCCTAGCAACACACTCCCCTACCACCACTTTGCAGTCGCTAATCTCTTTGAGATTGCACCTCCTGCATAAGATGTAGTCGACCTAACGTCAGTCCGGACCCCCACCAGAAACATGCACACATCATCGTCTGACCAGCGATGGACACTCATCACCAGGTCCCCGGGCGTGTCCACGAATGCTGCCCACTGCTTCTGGTTGTGCCCCCGGAGGAAGGACAAGCCAAGGATGGGTTAAATGCAGAGGCCTCATTTCACCAGCCCCCATCCAAAGCATGTGTGTGTGTGTGTGTGTGTGTGTGTGTGTGTGTGTGTGTGTGTGTGTGTGTGTGTGTGTGTGTGTGTGTGTGTGTGTGTGTGTGTGTGTGTGTGTGTGTGTGTGTGCGTGCATGTGTTGTTGTGTGGTGTGCTGTGTGACAATTAAAGATTCTTCATTCTTCATTCTTCCACATTCCTCTCCTTGACACAATACCTACCCATCACCTTCTCGTCACCTATGTCTCTGATCCCTTTGCCAACATGCACATTGAGATCTGCTCCAATGACCACTCTCTCTCCCTTGGGGAGGCTCTCTACCCTCCTACCCTTCTTCCTCTCCTGCTGTCTCGGGACACGCCTTCCCCCTCTTCTTCTTCTTCTTTGGCCGACAGTGGCACAATTTCCACTGGCACCCTGTTGGCTAACGGCACCAATGGTGGTCGTTGTTAACCCCGGCCTCGACCGATCCAGTATGGAAATCTGATTTGTTGTCCGCATGTTTGATTTAGCATGGTTTTTACGTTGGATGCCCTTCCTGGCGCAACCCTCTCTATTCATCCAGGCTTGGGACTGGCACTGATGATACACTGGCTTGTGCACCCCCACTGGCTAGATTAATAATTTCCGCATTCAAAATACATAAAAATTGTTGCAATATATCTTCCAACCACTAGTTGCAGCAGGAGCATCTTGTTAGGGAGAAGCAGGAACAATGCGAGCGAGGAAGAAGAAGCGGCAGACACTTTTAATGCGGAAATGATAATTTCTATCACTTATTTCTGGCATTTACACGCAACTGACATTGCTCCATCACAGTGGGTGCATGTTTAATTCTTAGGCTGAGCTTTCCAGCGTGTCGGATAGTGCTCGCGCTATTACCTTGTTGATTCCCTGTTTTTTTGACCCTTTGCCTGTCTCACAGATTTAGATTCCCTGCCTGTTCCTTGATGGCAGATATCCTGTTTTTTTTTTACCCTGGCCTGTTTGTTCAAATAAACCTCTGCTTTATGAACTTTCCCCCGCTCCTAAGTGTCGAGCTTTTGTGTTTACCTCTGGCCTGAGTCAGTGAGCCTAACAAGTACAGCATCGACTCTTTATAAACCGATCATTTAAGTGTGGGAACAATACAATTTATCAAACTTCCTGTCAAATGTATTTGGAGTGAAAGGAAGCTCAAAACTAGGCCGCATATTTGCATGAAAGGAACTTGAATGTGCAGCGTCATGTGTATTTTCACAGTCCAGCCATCCACTTTCCAGAGCTTATGAGTAGGAAATCCCATCAGCTAATTTAGTAAATGACTTTGAGCGTCAGATATGTTGACCGAAAACATAGTTGTTTTTCAACCTAGACTGTTGATTGCGTATCAACATAAAAAATATATATATTAACAATGGCTATTGATCATATTTATATGCATTTATTTGGAATAGAGTAATACATTTTTTCTCTAGGCTAAAGGCAAAACTAGATTAACTTTAAATGAGTAGACAAAAGAATATAATACTGGATCTCAGTAATCAGGATTCATGACAGTACTAAACCACCCCCACTGGCCTCACTAGCCATTATCCTATAATTTGGTTTGCACAATTCTTCCCATTGAGAAAACAAGCAAAAAAAATAAAATTTATAATTCACAACCAGACTGTCAGGGTTCGCCCGGGTCCTACCAGCATCAGCCACTAGATGCCGCCAGTACTGCCTTTTCAAGGTTGCTCTGCTTCACCTATTTCTGTTCCTGATTACCCTGCCTCATTAGATGATATGTTTCACCTGTGTCTCGTTTGGTCGTCCCTATTTAGACCCTGTCGTTTGTGTCCTCGGGCGCTCAGTCTTGAGTTTGTCTAACCTCATGACAACGCTCTTGTCCCAAGCTCCCGAGACTTCTTATTTGTTTTTGCCCAGTTTTGTACTTGTTTTGAGTAAAACCTCTATTTTTGCCACCTCGCCTCTGCCTTGTTCTCTGCACCTGGGTTCACTCAGCACACCTCCTAACAGCAAGACTGAGCCACAACATGGACCCAGCAGAGAGCCAGCCTCCAGAGGTGGAAAGCCTGCGGGTGGCCTTGACGCAACAGGAGGCTGCGATTGGCCGACACGAGCGGGTTCTCCAACAGGTCCTGGAAAACCTGCAGTCGCTCGCCCAGGCCGTCCAACAGAGCCAGGCACCGGCTCCACCTATGGGCCCTGCGCCAGCGCTGCCTCCCATGGACCCGCGTCCTCCAGAGCACCGCGAACCACGACTGCCGGCGCCAGAGAGGTACGACGGTAACCCAGGGGGCTGTCGTGGCTTTCTGACACAATGCTCCCTGGCTTTCGAGCTCCAGCCGTCACAGTTCCCCACCCAGCGCTCACAGGTGGCATACGTGGTCACGCTACTCACCGGCAAAGCACTCTCCTGGGCCACAGCCATCTGGAATCGGCAAACCCCGGCCTGCTCCAGCTACCAGGCTTTTGCCGGGGAGATGCGCCGAGTGTTCGACCACTCAGTCAGTGGGAGGGAGGCGTCGACACGGCTACTCCGGCTCCGCCAGGGGGGACAGAGCGTGGCGGACTACGCCATCGCATTCCGCACCCTCGCCGTGGCGTCTGGATGGAACAGCGAGGCACTCATCGCGGCCTTCCAGGGGGGCCTCAATGAGGGGGTCAAGGACGAGCTGGCATCCCGGGAGGCGCAGGAGGACCTGGACACGCTCATCGATGCAGCGATTCGGGTGGACAACCGCCTCCGGGAGAGACAAAGGGAACGCGATTTCCCCGCTTCACCAACATCAGCGCGCAGAGCGGCTCTGGGGACGAGGCCTCCCGAGCATCTCCTGGCTATCCCGAGCTCGCCTCCAGCATCAAGGGAGGAGCCGATGCAAGTAGGCAGCACACGGCTCTCTCGGTCCGAACGTGACCGGCGGATGAGAGAGCGCTGCTGCCTGTACTGTGGGATCCCGGGGCATTTCCGTTCTTCCTGCCCTGAGCTCTCGGGAAAAGCCAACTCTCGTCCAGGGTAGGGAGAACTGCGACGAGGCCAACCTTCTCTCCCGAGCTCGAGGCGACCAGGGTCCTGCTGGCTGCCTCCCTCGCCTGGGGAGATCAACATCACTCCCTCCAAGCTATGGTGGATTCCGGCGCTGCAGGAAGCTTCCTGGATGTAGGGCTAGCAAAGGCCCTAAAGCTCCCTCTGGCACCTCTAGAGCATCCTCTCACGGTGACAGCCCTGGATGGAAGACCACTGGGTCCCGGTAGCGTGTGCCATCTCACCGCCCCCCTTTGGCTGTCACTGGAGGGAAAACATTCAGAGGTAATCCAGCTCCACCTCATCCACTCTCCTGAGTTTCCACTGGTCCTGGGCTACCCATGGCTAGCCCGTCACAACCCACATCTGGACTGGGCCTCCGGGCATCTCACCGAATGGGGCCCTGCCTGCCACACCACCTGTCTTTGTTCTAGTCCGTCTTCTCACCCTCTCGAGTCTCCAGTCCGTGTCCAAGCCCGGGCCCCTTCCCAAGCCCCTGCCCACTCTGGAGTTCCTGTCAGTGTCGTGGCTCCAGTCCGTATTCAAGGTCCCATCCATCCCGAGTTTTCACGAGTGCCCCACGAGTATGCCGATCTGAGGGAGGTCTTCAGCAAGAGACGGGCCACCACGCTTCCTCCCCATCGGTCCTATGACTGCGCCATGGACCTTCTGCCTGGCACCTGCCCTCCTCGGGGACGTCTCTTCTCTCTCTCTGCCCCTGAGACTACAGCCATGGAGGAGTACATCCGGGGGGCGCTCACCTCAGGTTTCATCCGCCCTTCTACCTCCCCGGCGGGCGCAGGGTTTTTCTTCGTGGGTAAGAAGGATGGCGGCCTGCGTCCCTGCATTGATTACCGTGGTCTGAACAAGATCACGGTCAAGAATCGCTACCCCCTTCCTCTCATGTCCACATCTTTCGAGCAACTGCAAGGCGCCACCATCTTCACCAAACTCGATCTTCGAAACGCATACAATCTCGTCCGTGTCCGCGAGGGGGATGAGTGGAAGACCGCCTCCAACACACCTACCGGCCATTATGAATACCTGGTCATGCCTTTTGGATTGGCCAATGCTCCCGCTGTCTTCCAGGCCTTTGTAAACGACGTCCTCCGTGAGTTTCTCAACCGCTCCGTGTTCGTCTACATCGATGACATCCTCATCTTCTCCAGGACCCTTCCCGAACACATACAGCATGTGAGACAGGTCCTTCACCGCCTGCTCGCCAATGGCCTCTATGTGAAGCTGGAGAAGAGTGAGTTCCACGCCACCACCGTTCAGTTCCTGGGGTTTGTCATCACCGAGGGTCACGTCCAGATGGATCCTGCCAAGACCGAAGCCGTCCGGGACTGGCCACCACCCACTTCGGTCAAACAGGTGCAGCGCTTCCTCGGGTTTGCCAATTTTTACAGGCGATTCATTCGGGGTTTTAGCACTGTGGCAGCTCCCCTCACCGCCCTCACTAGGACATCCACAGCCCGCTTCGCCTGGACTGCGGAGGCTGAGGGGGCGTTCAGGGCTCTCAAGATGCGGTTCACCTCTGCCCCTGTCCTGGCCACACCAGAGCCTACCCTACCCTTCGTGGTGGAGGTGGATGCTTCCGATGTGGGAGTGGGAGCTGTTTTGTCCCAAAGGACTCACGACAAAAAGCTCCATCCATGTGCTT
Organism: Zeus faber; assembly: GCF_960531495.2. Lineage (NCBI taxonomy): Eukaryota > Metazoa > Chordata > Actinopteri > Zeiformes > Zeidae > Zeus > Zeus faber. Next base: position 4,690,775 of record NC_137204.1, read on the forward strand.
TCTTCTCCCGTCGCCTTACCCCAGCGGAACGGAACTATGACATAGGGAACCGGGAGCTACTGGCAGTCAAACTGGCGTTGGAGGAGTGGCGGCACTGGCTGGAGGGGGCCCAACACCCATTTGTCGTCTGGACCGACCACAAGAACCTGACATACATTCAGGATGCCAAACGCCTCAACTCCCGTCAAGCCGGATGGGCCTTGTTCTTCAATGGGTTCAACTTCATCCTGTCGTATCGTCCCGGGTCCAAGAACCTCAAGCCCGACGCTCTCTCCAGACAGTTCGACCCTCCTGAGCTGGTTGAACTCCCCGAGCCCATTCTCCAGAGCTCCTGCATCTTGGCTCCGGTCCGCTGGGGAATCGAGACGCAGGTCCGGCAGGCCCAAAGGAGGGAGGCGGATCCCGGCAACGGGCCCCTGGGTCACCTGTTTGTCCCGAAGGCTGTCCGATCCCAAGTCCTGCAATGGGGGCATTCATCCCGCCTCACTGGCCACCCGGGGATCTCCAGGACCCTCGAGTTCCTCCGCAGGCGTTTCTGGTGGCCTACCATGGAGCAGGACGTCCGGTCCTTTGTCGCTGCCTGCACCATCTGCACCCAGAACAAGAACACCCGGTCACGTCCCATGGGGCTGCTGCATCCCCTTCCCATCCCCAGTCGGCCCTGGTCACACCTCTCAGTGGACTTCATCACCGGCCTTCCACCGTCTCGGGGCCACACCGTCATCTTCGTCGTTGTGGACCAGTTCTCCAAGGCTTGCCGCTTTATTCCTCTGCCCAAGCTCCCCTCAGCTCTGGAGACTGCTGAGCTCATGGTGCAGCACGTTTTCAGGGTGTTCGGCCTGCCCCTGGACGTGGTGTCAGACCGCGGTCCGCAGTTTGCATCCCGGTTCTGGAAAGCATTCCACCAGCTCCTCGGCGCCTCCGTCAGCCTGTCCTCCGGTTTCCACCCGCAATCCAATGGCCAGACGGAGCGGGTCAACCAGGACCTGGAGACAACACTGAGGTGCCTCGTGTCCTCCAACCCTGCCTCCTGGAGCGACCATCTGGTGTGGGCGGAATACGCTCACAACACTCTGCGCTGCTCTTCCACTGGCATGTCCCCGTTTGAGTGCCAGTTCGGGTACGTACCTCCTCTGTTTCAGGAGCAAGAGGCGGAGGTGGGAGTGCCGTCAGCCCAGCGGTTCGTCCAGCGGTGCCGACGGACCTGGCAGAGGGCTCGTCAGGCCCTGCTGAGGACATCCCAGCAGCAGCAGATCCAGGCCAACCGACGGGGCAGACCAGTGCCTATGCTCCGTCCGGGCCAGAGGGTCTGGCTGTCCACCAGGGACCTTCCATTACGGGTGGAGTCACGCAAGCTCGCGCCACGGTATGTTGGGCCCTTCAAGATCGTGCGGCGGGTCAATCCTGCCGCATACCGTCTTCTGCTCCCCAGGTCCATGAGGATAAACCCCACCTTCCACGTGTCGCGGCTCTAACCGGTGGTCACCAGCACCTTGGCGCCCACCACGAGGCCTTCTCCGGCGCCTCGCATCATCGACGGTCAGCCCGCCTACACAGTCCGCCGGCTCCTGTACTCCCGCCGGGTCCGCGGGGCCCTGCAATACCTGGTGGACTGGGAGGGTTACGGGCCGGAGGAGCGCTCCTGGGTTCCGGCCCGGGATATCCTGGACCCCTCTCTGATCCAGGATTTCCGCCGTCGCCACCCGACACTCCCTGGAGGAACGTCGGGAGCCGTTCCTAGACGGGGGGGGTCCTGTCAGGGTTCGCCCGGGTCCTACCAGCATCAGCCACTAGATGCCGCCAGTACTGCCTTTTCAAGGTTGCTCTGCTTCACCTATTTCTGTTCCTGATTACCCTGCCTCATTAGGTGATATGTTTCACCTGTGTCTCGTTTGGTCGTCCCTATTTAGACCCTGTCGTCTGTGTCCTCAGGCGCTCAGTCTTGAGTTTGTCTAACCTCATGACAACGCGCTTGTCCCAAGTCTTCTTATTTGTTTTTGCCCAGTTTTTGTACTTGTTCTGAGTAAACCTCTATTTTTGCCACCTCGCCTCTGCCTTGTTCTCTGCACCTGGGTTCACTCAGCATACCCCCTAACAAAAAGTGTGCCACATATGACTTCAATGGTGGCTGAAGGATTTGAGCAGAAGCATATAGGAGAAAGGATGGAAGAAGCTACAGTATTATCACGAAAAAGGAGTTTCTATGGGTCAAACAATAACCCATGGACACAGAAGCATCATGCTCAGATAAGGAAATTGTTGCATGCAACGATGAAGCCAAAGGAAATTGCTGTAGCTAAGTGTGCAGCACACAAAATGTACATGTCAAGGGTTACACAAGGTAACAAAAAAGTGGACGAGGCTGCAAAAGCAGTTACAGGAGCAAACAAAGCAGGCAAAGTTCTTCTTGTCACCCATAAAGTGAACTTGTAAGATAAAATCACGCTCAGAGATGTGATCTCGATGCAAGAAGCTGCGTCAGCCATAGATAAACAATTATGGTTGGACCGAGGGGCCACACAAGAGTCTACTGGTCTGTGGAGAAATCATGAAGGACTGATGGTAGAACCCCCTGACCTACGAGGTCTGATGATACAGGAAGCACATGGGTTAGCCCATGTTACAAGGGGGTAGGTAAGAAGAAAAACCACAAAAGAGTCGGGTTTTTAGGCACCGTACTTGCTTGAGCAAATTTATTATGTCAAAGGCTTATGTCTAACCAAGCGTAAAGATGCTCAGTCAGTTGCCAAGCCAAGTTTTTGTGTCGCGAGGTCATAAGCAGGTGGGGACTTCCAGAATGCATATCTTCAGATAATCGGAAAGAGTTTGTGGATAAAACTGTAAAATTAATTCTGCAAAAATTGGGAATTAAACAATGTCTAGGAGCTGTTTATCATCCGCAAAGCCAAGGTGTTTGTGAAAAAATGAATGGTGTGCTGAAAAATCGCATTGTTAAAATCTGTCAGCATACAGGACTGAATTGAGTAGAGGTGCTTCCGTTGGCATTAATGGTGTGTAGTTAGGAGCTAACACTAGTAGAGAAATATCCATTCTGATTATCTGATTCCGTCATAGACTCAATACTATTTTTGAAGGGGAAAATGTATGGACACAGGGGGGAAAAGGAAAATTTTAATCATATATTGGAATGATGTTAAAGTGATAAAATGAATTCGAAATTATTATACTGTATTTGATGTGTGTGCAAGATACTGGCTGGTGAATTTTTCTTTCAGGACCAGTCTGAGGATGGCTGTGTTGTCAGGGGTCCCGGTGATAAGGGAGGTGAAAATGTGAACAGTGACCTATGTAGGGGAATCAGATGGTCAACGTTGTCTCTGGTCAAGCATAAAAGCACCTGCCCGAGTTTCATTCGACAGAGAATCCATCCGGCTCGGTTTTCTCCTGGACGTCCTAGGCAAGTCTTGTCTGATGCTGTTCTTTTGTAATAAACCTCTTATTTTACTCAAGTCAACGTCAGCGGTCACTCCTTCTTCATCAACACATCAAATTCATCAAGAAACTACTAATTAATCTCCATAAGATTGCAACAACACAGCTTACATAAAACCATCTAATTGATCTATAGTTAAAGTAATCCCGCAAACCCAACATGGAGCTGGTGCAAAAGCTTGTTTGAAAAGCAACAAAATGTTCTCCCGTCTAATGGCTCGGCACGCATTGCCTCATTCCACGATCCAAAAACAACAATAACCACAACAGCCAAGAAAGGCCATGCCAGGGTGCGACCCTGAGGAGACAAATTTAAAATAAAATAAATGTCATGACTCAAATAATGACCGTTCTTTTGTGCCGGCTGGAGTTATAAGGGAAAAAGAAACTGTAAACATCTTGTTCTAAGTATTTTAGGAATTCCTGTGTATCCACGACACAAGCAGATCAATAAAATACAATATTCTAATATTCTAAGTGTGCTGCCATTGATAAATTCAAATTCAGTCAAAATAAATTTCCGTAATGTGGCAGAAGAAACACATTACCAGAGGCTCCACATAACTTCAACAATGAGTTAAGCAACTAGAGAGGGTAAGGAAAATGTGATTCACATACTAAAACGTTTTAATATTTAGCGCTCAATACTATATTCTTATTTTAATATATGTATTTATTTGTATAATTCTTACTTATACCCTTAAAGGTGCAATTAATAACTGCAAACAATAAGCCTGAGATGTCAGCAGTAATCAATCTAATAGGAGCCCAACTGGCGTTGATAAATAAGATTTGATCAATTATCCATTATCTCACGGTCAATTTACGTTACTCAACTCCTAAAAATGACATATATTATGTGCTAGGCTTTGAACTGCTAGTCTTACCTTTTGGACAGGGAGTATTTAACTATAAGTCCCATCATTCTGCAATCTTATTCGAGAAAACTTTAGAGGTTATTTGGCATTTCCAATCAGGTTAACACCTTTTTGAAATGAAGATATATGTATAATGACAATAACATAGCTAGCATTCAAATTGAGACCATCTAAAACCTAGAAGGGCTATTATTAACATATTTGCCAATCAATGAAGCAATCACTTTCATCTACAATCTGTATACTGTCAGGTAGACGGATTGATAAAAACAATGGCTGAGGAAACACAGAAGCAGCCTCCATGGAAATAACACAGATAGATCACACAGGAGGGTGATAGTGGCGCCGCCCCTTGCAGTCGCCTGTGCCGGCGCTCCGGTCAACTTTTGCACATTTTAGTATTTTTTTTCAGTTTTTATCATAATGTCCGCCAAAAAAGCATCGGCAGTTACCTCTTACAGCCGTGATGCACTCATGGATATGAAAACTTCCCTAAATGAACAACTTTGGGACTTTTTATCGGTGGAAGCAGAGTGGCCGGCTGAAATTCTACTCGGGAAGACGCTCAACAACAACATAAATGGAGCCACTGTTCAACGAGCGGGCCCACGGTGGAAGCACTGTGGTAAACGAGGCGGCATTCAGGTCAAAATGAGGACACAACCTTACCATCCACCTCTGCCAAGCATCCTTCTTGCCAACGTTCAGTCCCTGGAGAACAAGATGGATGAACCTCGAGCGAGGATTAAATTCCAACTAGACATGAGGAACTGTTGCGTCCTCTGTCTGACGGAAAAATGGTTGTACCCACTGGTGCCGGATGAAGCCATCCGTCCAGCCGAGTCCTTCTCCATGTTCCAAGGCGACAGATCGGGGGAGGCTAGTCTGTTGCCTAATGGTAAACAACCGCTGGTGTAACCCCAATAACACCAAGCCTCTCTCCCGCTCCTGCTCGCCGAAACGGAACAGCTGACCATCTTATGCCATCCATTTTATCTCCCCCGGGAATTCAGCACGGTCATCGTTACAGCCGTTTATATCCCACCGCAAGCGGATACTGACACAGCACTGTCGGACCTGTATGATGTGTTGTGCGGATTTCAAAACGAACATCCCGACGCGGCTGTGGTGGTGACTGGGGACTTTAACAGGGCAAACCTTAAAAAGGTTCTGCCTAATTTCTACCAACACATCACGTGTGCCACCAGGGGAAATAGAACTTTGGACCATTGCTACAAACCTGACAAGAACGGATACAAGACCGTCTCGCTCCCTGCTTTCAGGAAATCTGACCACGTCACGTTCTTGCTGGTTCCAGTCTACAGGCCTCTGATCGCGCAAGAACTGGTGGTGACGAGGGAAGTGAAGCGGTGGACGGACCAATCAGAGGCTGTGCTTCAGGACGCACTCGCTGACGTAGACTGGGACATGTTCCAATCAAGTTCAAGTGACATTAGTGAGTTTATGGATATAGTGTATGTGGCTACGTTAGCAGACAGCGTCGTTCCCACGGTGAAGGTTCGGATATTTCCAAACCAGAAACCATGGGTTTATAAATCCATCCGCTGCGCTCTGAATGCTCGCATGGCTGCTTACAACGACGGTCTTGTATCCGGAAGTATGGACAATTACAATGCGGCGTCGTACAATCTGCGGAGGCCGGTGAAGGACGCTAAACGGACGTACAGGGAGACTGTGGAGCTACAGATGGAGCGGGGGGACACAAGACGCATGTGGGAGGGGCTGCGGACGATAACTACAAGAGCAGCTCCTCCCCAGCCACGAGTGTGAACGCCTCCCTAGCCAATGAACTGAACTCCTTTCATGCGCAGTTTGAGTCTGGCAACAGCACCACTAGCTCGCCGGCTCATTGGAGTTACACCGCTGGGGATGCGCGCGCACTCTCAGTGTCCGTGTACGAGGTCAGGAGCGCTCTGATGCGGGTAAACACCAGGAAAGCTGCGGGCCCAGACGGCATATCTGGGCGAGTACTGAAAACCTGTGCTAACCAGCCAGCTCCAGTGTTCACTACAATATTCAACATCTCCCTGGCTGAATCAGTGGTCCCGTCCTGCTTCAAGATGTCCACCGTCGTTCCTGCCTCTCCTTCCTGCCTGAATGACTACCGTCCGGTGGCCCTCACCTCGGTGGTCATGAAGTGTTTCGAGAGGCTGATTAAGGATTATATCTGCGCCTCCCTTCCCCACACCTTGGACCCATTGCAGTTTGCGTACCAGCAGAACAGATCCACGGATGACGCGGTCTCCCAGGTACTGCACACCACACTCACACACCTGGATGGCCGGAAGGGGGCCTATGTGAGAATGCTGTACATCGATTACAGTTCAGCTTTCAACACCATAGTCCCCACCAGACTGGCTGTCAAGCTGAAGGAGCCCGGACTGAATACTCTACTGTGCACCTGGATCCTGGACTTCCTCACAGCCCGGCCCCAGGTGGTTAGGGTGTGGAAGCACATGTCCAGCTACCTCACCCAGCTACACACATGACTGTGTGGCCAGGTCCAGCTCCAACACCATCATCAAGTTTGCTGACGACACCGTTGTCGTGGGCCTGATCACCGACTGCGATGAGAAGGCCTTCCGCGAGGAGGTGGCTGACCTGTCACTCTGGTGCCAGGACAACAGCCTCCACCTGAACGTCAGCAAAACTAAGGAGCTGATTGTGGACTTTAGGCGAGGATTACAATCGAGGACGCACACGCCCTTGGTGATAAATGGGACTTCTGTTGACAGGGGAGCAGCTTCAAGTACCTGGGAGTCTACATCACAGAGAACTTAACATGGACTTTACAAACAGACACTCTGGTGAGAAAGGCGAGGCAGCGTCTTTACCATCTCAGGCAGCTGAGGAAATACCGGGTGAGGATCCTCAAGTACTTCTACTGTGGAGTGGTGGAGAGCATCCTGACAGGCAACATCACTGCCTGGTTTGGGAACTGTACTGCTCAGGACAGGCGGGCCCTGCAGAGGGTGGTGCTTTCAGCTGAACGTACCACTGGAACTACGAATAAACCTCTTGAATCTTGAATGTTTCAACAACTAGAGGAGACAACTAGAATGTCATATTAAAATAAGAACTAATCAAGAAATAATCTGGTTCTATAATGCACTCTATAATATATGATACTTTGATAAATTGTAACGATGGAGCTCAATATGGGGTATAGAGCTAAATTCAATCAAGGTCTCTCCATTTAAATACTTGCATGCATATCATCTCAAAATAATTCCAAATGAGCCTATAAAATAATCAAATTTGCAAATCAGTTAAATACAAATAGCAATAATATCATTAATTTACAAGGACCTTTGAATGCTGGGCATGTTATGGCCTTACTCAATTGTAGAGCAATTCTCTTCTTTTTTTTTAACCTGTGCTGTCAGCATGCCGGGCATACAACACAGAGTATTTGTATGCCATTGCATTCAGGACAGAGTTAGTCTGCAAGTGGAGTTCAAGTTCTCAACCTGCAATACAACTTTTTATTAATTCTTAAATCATCAAGAACTGCTGCAATAACTCTGTCCTGTGGATGACCTGTAGAATGACAAGAGCACAGTTTTTGGTTATGGAGAGCCACCACCAACTTTGGAGATCTATTAACCATGTTTGGGTCTATAAACAACATATCACTACTCCAAGAGGGGGAGAATCACCACAGTGAGACAAATAAACATAGAAACAAACAACATTTTCACAAAAACATGAACATTGGATGACAACATGTATTGAAAAACAGTGAATTAGGTTCAGGAAAACTGGAACTACAACTAGTCACATGGCCTCTTCCTGTCATAATTATGGCAGATCCCCATGCCCACCCACGCCCCGCACAAGGGGGAGGCCCGCCGCACCGCAGCCGACCAGACGCCCCGCCCAGCGTGAGTGCCAAGTGCCCATACACATAGCAGCATGTGCCGAGCGCGGGACACCTCGATGTTAAGAAGAAGAAGAACAATCTTTAATTGTCACGCAACACACCACAACACATGCATACACACACACACACGCACATGGTTTTGGATGGTGGCCGGTGAAATGAGGCCTCTGCATTTGACCCATCCTGGCTTGTCCTTCCTCCAGGGGCGCACCCGACGGCGCTTTCTGCAGCACATCCCAAGCCACCAGGCGCAAGCTGTCAGGACACCCACGCCCGGCCCCCCTGGAAAAAACCCCAGTGCTCAAGGTGTGCTGTTGGTAATTGCAGTTAAAAATGCGGGGTTGGGGGTGCGAGTCCTTCAGGCAAGTCGAACCCGAATCACTTGCACCCCTCCTGTCCCGCAGACCCTGGGCCGATGGAGTGTTGTTCGCAGTAGGATTGGTGTGTGAGAGTATGTGTTCTAAGCTAATGTGAGTGGGATTAAAATTTTGGGACAGACGAGAATCACAATTGGGCAGGAGCGTGACAGGCAAGATGGCAGCTGCCCGCCGCATCCCCATCCACATAGCCTGCACCCTGCCCATCCTGCAAGCCCTCAGTCTATTGTGTGGTGTATGTGCTGAGTATGAGTTTTGGCACTGGAAAAGGTAGGCGAGTCGCAACCGGATCGATCCAGGGGCGCAGCAGCCCGGGGAGCAACCACACAGGCACCCTCCCCCCGGACCCAACCGTGCCCCAGTGCGCCCACCTACTGTACCTGGTGGCAGCCAACCTACAGCGAAGGGGGCGCAGAGCATCCGCCATGCGCCTCCGCCATGCACCTCCGCCATGTCGGTTTCCCCCCAGCAACGAGTGCCCCGCGCACCGAGAGCGCCAGAGGGCAGGTATCCCGGCAGCCCGGTGTAATGACAGGAGACCGCCCCCCACGAAGGAGGCTACATGGTGAGCCCTGCGCCTAGCACAGCCAGCCAGGTTCAGGGCTCAGGTTGACAGGACCAGACGGAACGCCTAACCAGCCTCGGCACGACGGGCCACCCCCCCTCACGGAACACGGAAGTACACACAGGCCCAGCTACCCTGCCCTCACCCAGACTACCCAACTCCCCCGTGGAGCCCCGGGATCCCCCAAGAACACAGGCCCATGCACCACAGATTTCCCCAGAGCCGCCCAGGCAACCACCCAACCGTGGAGCTCCGGCAGACCAGGGGCAATTCTCTTTGATCTGATCTTTTTGTCAGTCCTCCGGGTCATCCCAATCAGACCTGGTCACATCTACACTGGTCAAAACTGCAGTCAAGCAGAGATCCTGCCGACTACGTCAGACTGTGAAAGAAATTGTTCTGCATTGATTGGTGAGGTTAATCTGCCCACTACAAGAAAATAAAACTGAGAATATGAAATATATTTATTCTCAGAATAAAGAGAAAGATTCAGTACTGCTCCAAAGCAGTGTTCTGACCAGTCTGATGTTATTTCTGATGAAGAGGGCTTTATACAAAAACCGAGGGTGTGGCCTTGTTCAGAAGTCATTTACAAGACTGTGCCCCTCAACTGTCTTCCTGGGTGTTACCCTCACACAGTGAATTCACAGGTACTTACAAACTTTTGCTGGCAGACGGGGAATACAATCATTTACAATGCACCTCCAAGCTCCCCTGGGGTTATCTTTCATCTCCATATGTGGTAAACAAGACGAAATGTGATCTCGTTCTTCAATGTTAGAATTGACATTGTAAAGAGAGAGAACATTTCTCTTTACATAAACTCTGGGGGGCTCCTGGAAACACAGAGGCAATGTTTTCTCACCCACTCTTGAACCTGGGAGAGGACAGGGTCTTGGCTCTGCTGGTGTTGGAGTTTGTCTGGGTCAATGTTCCCAACGCTGTGCTTGTCACTCGTGCTGGGGGGCTCTTGGGATCCATCGTCGTCCGCTCTGCGGTCCCATAGAGCCTTTAGGCGGTTGTTATCAGTTGGCGGTTGATATCTCTTCTTCAGCCAAGCACCCCCGATACACTACGGTACATATTTGTGTGCTTTATTGTAACTCTCCCACTTCCCATTTTTTCTCACAATGCAGCGATACGCCTCAGTGGATAATAAAGTACCGCTCAGTGCGCTGCATATCAAAGGATGTGTAGTGAGATGAGAGGGAGGAGTTACAGATCACAGGTCGTAGCATCTGGTCCAATCCGAGGAATGTAGTTGAAATACCCAGTAAATGTACGCTATTGTTTTGTATTGATGATTGGTTTCTGTCATAAATTACAATATATATATATATATATATATATATATATATATATATATATATATATATATATATATATATAATTATAATACATTATTATTATTATTTATTTTATTTTATTTTAAATGTAATGGCATGTTGATTGTTTATAAATATTAATACGAATAATAATTTCCGGCTTTTGTTCTTATTAAAAAATCAAAGAAAAAGGGGGAACGGATGGCTGGAAACGACGCTATGAAGTTCCCCAGCGGAAATAGAACTTTAGCACTTCCGCTTTGTTGCGCGTTTCATTCAAGATTGCTAGCTAACGTGTTAGGATGCAATTGGCATTAAGTAAAACGTTTGGCCAGAAACCCATTAAATTTCAGCTTGAGCAGGATGGGGACTTTTACATGGTTGGGTCAGAGGTAGGAAACTGATATTTCAACAGCTTTCGGTGTTCACTTAAGGCTAAGTTACGCAGTTTTCTGACAATTTAACGCTATTGCTAGGACCTAACGTCAAACGTAGTACAAAGAACCGAGTCGCCTAGGCAAAGTATCCATGGCCAAAGAAAATGTTAAATTGTCAGCACGTCGTGCGTGGCTTATTTAAAGTATGAACAAAATAAAACAGTCCTGCCAGAATCTAGTGTATGAACTGTTTTTTTTTTTTTTTTTAATAATTTTATCGTAAACGAAACAATCTTTGTGTGTGTGTGTGTGTGTGTGTGTGTGTGTGTGTGTGTGCGCGCCGTCCAGGGTTTGGAAAACAACATAACCACACGCTTGGTTCGTGTCATCAGATCTGCTGAATCTCTCTGTATCCAACAGCGAAGTAGCGTCAAAAATATATGAAAATAAAGTAGCAATAAAATAATAAGCAAGGGTGGCAATACAAAAAACAAATGTATTTTACCATTGGTTGACAGATTCAGAACAGCATCAACAAAGCTTTCGGTTTTTTAAATCAAAATATATTTTTTACTTTCATGTTAGGTTGTCCACATTCATCATCATTGTTATTATTATGATATTATTTAATTTTTCGGGATACGTCAAACGATACCCATTCTGCAGAGTGAAGGCATTTGAAAGTAAGTATGTATGTAAATATGTGTGACGAATAAATCTCTAAGGCATTTCACTGCATATATGTATGAAAGTATGTATATTTATGTGACGAATAAACCTCTGGAATCTTGAACAACATCCCAGACAGATGCTATGCATAATCAAATTTTCTAGATATTTATAATCTGGTGTTCTTCATAAGCCAGGGCAAATTTACGTGAATTGTTTTGTTTATTTTTTAAGGTTCAAAGTTTAATTTGTCACATAATTATCCAAGTAGTACTACGTCCAGTGGGTTGGTGATATACATGACTGTACTATCCATAATAAGAAAAAGAAACATGGAGAAAAACAGGTGAAACAATCCACAAAAGCACAAAGAAAAGTAAATGTAAAATTAGAAGAGAAGAGCGAGTGGAAATTGCAATTGTCAACCCGTGATAATTCTGTTTAATCAAATTTACAAAAATAACTATAAAATTCCAATGTTTAAATAAAATCTTGAAATATATAAAATATTCAATACTCAATTGTAAAATTAAAGTGCAGTATGAGGCACACATGATACCTTCTTCCTTTAAACATGGTAGTGAATTAAAAAATATATGATTTGATCCGCCCCCAGTTCCTGAATTTAATTCCAGTAACCAGTATCATGTTCAATTCCTCATGTTTATAACAAACTACATTTCATGAAAATCGATTCAGAATTCAGAGAGGTACAGTCGTCGTTGTAGAGAAGTCTGTATCTCTCAATACATAATTAGTTTCGATTTAAACATATTTTTTCCAGCACTAACCCTCCTAACCCTATCCAGTCTTGATTTGTAATGAAAACACTCATTTCTCAATTTGTAACTTTGAGTCCAGTCACATTATATCATTATAAATAGTGTTGTTAATATTTCATACAATTTCATAGATAAAATAAATGCTTAGGAGCCATAAGAACCGGCTCTTTTCAACACTACAATAAGTGCGTCTCTTATCTCGCCCACCACGTTCGTGTTCACTCTGTACATTATTCACCTATTCCTAATTCTATTCATCATATCACAGCATCATGTTCTGTTTAACATTATTATCTTATCTTTCATATCACAATCCAAAGCATATCCATAATGTTAACTACTCTTATGGAGAGCGTACTGACACTTCTCAGAAGCTGTCGGTCTCTTCTGCCCTCTCAAATAGAGAAATCAACTGGACATATTGTAAAATATCATATTTTATTGAATTGAAGCACACTTTTCTTCTTTAAATTATTACAATGTAAGGCCTAGGCCTTATTGTAAGGCCTAGTTTAATTTCCGGGAAATGCAGGGATGATAGTGAATGGAAGAGGTAAAATTGCCGGGACAAGCAAGTAAGGGATTAAGTCGGTCTGATGCCAGATGGGGGGGGTTATTCTATGCTGTATTTATGCTATTTAAAAACATTTACAAACTAGGGATGTTTAAATGTGCCAGCTGAATGACCGACTGTCTCATGTTCTCAGTGTCAACATTAAAATCGAAAAGCGTATTTTACAGTTTTTATTGTAATGGCCTATTCAAAACGTTCTTAAAAACTTTAATGTTTTCCGATATAGGCTAGCTGTGGCAGTTTCACGGTCAAGGTGCAGGATTTTCATTTTGTGCGCCTTGAAAATGGCCACTTCGCATTAGATTCAGAAGGGTCTCCCGAAACCCAACCAGTGCAATGAAAGTGATGAAAGATCCCATGAACACAATGAAAGATAAATACATTTGTTGCATTAGTGATTGCGATCCTGGCCGCCTGGTGCTAGGCGTACCTTCGCCCGCCGCCTCCGCCTGGTCCGTTCGGCGTATATTTACTTATTTATATATTTATATTTACATTTATTTATATAATATATATTTATGGCCATGTTTATTTATTGGGTTGCCATGTTTATTTTACAGGATTTATTTAACTTTATCCGTGCGTTGCTCCATGCACTCTGCTGCTCATTCTGTCGCTCTCTGGCATGGGGGCACGGACCAGGACCGCACCGGGTGACTTCTGCTGGACTGTGCCTTGCCCCATCTATTCCGGCATTATCATGGCATGTGTGAAAAGGCACAAGATGGAAATGCTCCTGAATGTAGCTGTATGTGTATATATAGTGAATATAGTGAAACTCACTTGCGGTGATGGAAAGGTTATCCCAGTAATTTACCAGGAACTATGTGTGAAAGTGGCATAAGTCGCCAATTAGCCAACATAAGGCCATCTGCAGGTCATTTAAAAAATCATACATTTCATTTAGGAATTTTAAATGGTGGAGAGGTACAATAAGTACAGTAATCCTCAGGGGCCACGGTGAGGGGGGGGGGGTGGAAGGTTGCTCTTTGTTGCTAAACTGGTGTTAAATTAATTTGTGCTCAAAGTGGTAATATTTAAGATTGAATAATTAATCTGCAATTGGATGACTACATAAAAAAAGACTAGCTGATCAGTAATCACCCCTCCTAAAAAATGGGCTAGGAGTTGGTATTGAATAAATGGGGTTACTTTTTTATTGAAGTCATTCAACACCTTTGAGTTGCATTTGAACAGGTCAGCAGTCACATCTGGTTTGTAACACGTGCATTCAGTGTGGATGACATTGACGTAGTACTCCATGTTTTATTTCATCATTTATTTTCGTTCTTTCAGGTTGGAAACTACCTGCGTATGTTCAGAGGTTCTCTGTACAAAAGGTACCCTTCCCTGTGGAGGAGGTTGGCGTCTGTGGAAGAAAGGAAGAAAATTGTAGCTTCCTCACACGGTCAGTTGTTTCCTTTGAATTATTCGGTTATGATTCCAGGCATTTCTGGGTGCTTGAGCACACGAATATCATTTGACACCAAATTAGGGATATTTCACCCATAAATTTTACTGTGGAAGTGACGCTTACGGCTTCTGGGTACAGTGGTGGTGGAGAGAGAAAAGGAGGAGAAAGTCATATTAAATAGTTTTGGTTAGGTGGTTTTTTTATCATCCCAGTTGACTCACTATTTGCTCCTGTCTTCATGAAAAATCTCATGAAGGCATATAATCGGAACATATTCCCAAATGTTCTTTCCTTTCTTAATGTTAATGCGCAGCTACCAGTGTTACTCTGCTCAAGGCATCGGAATGTGAAGAGATCTTCGAGGGCAACGATGAAAAGTACAAGGCTGTGTCCATCAGCACAGAACCTCCAGCTTACCTCAGGTAATTTCGAGCCATAGTCACTGCAAAGCAAACAATAAAAGTAACTTACATAATATCCAGTGATAGAAGTGGCGATAGTGGCGCCGCCCCTAGCGGTCGCCTGCGCCGGCGCTTCCGGTTACTT